>NC_091768.1:76793435-77096466 GCF_029378745.1 Bos indicus
GGGTTGCCATTTCCTTCTCCAATGCATGCATGCAAGCTAATCTCTTCAGTCATGTCCGACTTTTTGCGACCCTATAGACAGCAGCCCACCAGGCTCCTCCATCCACAGGATTCTCTAGGCAAGAATACTGGAGTAGGTTGCCATTTCCTTCTCCAAGTATAATAGGAAAATATATATTATGCAAATAGTAAGCATATAAAAGTAGGATGGCAACATTAATATCAGACAAAATGGACTTCAAGACAAGGAATGTTACCAGAGCGATAAAGATGGGCATTTTATAGTGAGAAGAGTAACAATTCATCAAGAAGTCACAACAATTATAAATGTTTATGTACCAAATAACAGAGTTTGAAATTACACAAAACAAAAACTGACAGAATAGAACCAAAGAAAAGGAAATTAGTTTGAATATAGAAGACTTGAGCAATCTTCTCATTCTCCTAGAACTAACATTTATAGAAAACTAGACACAACAATTTCCAAATATATGTTTTTTATGAGCAAAGTAACATTTATCAAGATGCATTATTTCCTAGTCCACAAACTAAGACTCAAACATTTCAAAATTCTTGAAATTTTATTAAGTATATTCTTTAACAACAATGTAATAAATCTGGGGATTGATAAAAATAAGATATCTAGAAAATCCCCAAATATTTAGAGATTAACATCACTTATAAATAACCTATGGTCAAATAAAAATCACAAGAGAAATTAGAAAATATTTCAATGTTGAATGACAATGAAAATACGACATGGCTAAAGTGGACTGCAGTACAGCTTAGAGGGATAATATAATGTAAATATTTTTGTTAAAGAAAAAAACAATTAAAAATTAATAATCTAAATTTCCACCTTAAGAAAAGGGGGGAAAAATATAGCAAACTATACCCAAAGTAAGTAGAAGGAGAGAATTGATGAAGAATGGAAATCAGTATAATAGAGAACAAACAATAGAGAAAAACTATGAAAACAAAAACTGGTTTGTTATAAATAGTAACAAAATTGATGAACTCCTAGGAAGAGTAATCAAGGAAAACAGAGAGGAAATGTAAATTAGTAATATCAGGAATATAAAATTGGATGTTGCTATAGATTCTATAAACATCTAAAAAATATAAAATTATCAATAATTTTTTACTAATAAGTTAATTTAAAGTTTTATAGATTATATATACATGGTACATGAATTGAGACAGTTTACTGCTCTCTTTCCAATACATATACCTTTTATTATTTTCTTCCCTTATTGAACTAGCAAGTATCTCTATCCCATGTTAAAGTAGTGAGTGTAGACAATCTTGCTTTGTCAAGAGGAAGACATTTACTATTTCACAATGAAGTGTGATGGAGCTATAGGTTTTTATTCTAATTGCACTGGGAAATCACTGCAGACTTTTACTTGCATGAGTGATATTATCTAATTTATATATTTAAAAGGAGAAGGCAATGGCACCCCACTCCAGTACTCTTGCCTGGAAAATCCCATGGATGGAGGAGCCTGGTAGGCTGTAGTAACCACTTGGGCTACTGTGTGGAAAATGGGCTCCAGGAAGACTGGATTGGAAGCAGTGAGGTAATCAGGAGGTGGCTGCACTTGCCCAGGAGAGAGGTGGTGGTTCTCTGAACAGAGAAAAGGCAGTGGAGGTTGAGAGAAGTGGTTGTGTTGGGGCATATATTTTGGGGGATGTCTATTTGTAGAGCTGGCAGGACTTGTTGATTTATTGAATTTGGGTAAAGAAAAAACCCAGATTTACATTGTATACAACCATGTTTATTTCAGAATTTTTTTCCCCTGTGAATTTTAGATATTGATTTATATTGATAATATATAATTTTGTATTGATAATTCATTTTCCTCTTTAGAATGGACCATTGAATGTGGATACAGTATTCTTAAAAATCTAGCCATATGTTATTTAGGACTTAATTTTTTTAAAGGTAGAATATTAGAGAAAGAACAGTGACCAATATTTATACAGGATTTTTAATCAATTTAAAATTTTAGTGTTCTGAACTAAATTTCTGTATTTTTCTTTTTAGGGTTATCCAAGACTGGTTTTCAGAAAGGATGCAAGTGGCCAAAGTGGATTTCTCTACAGTGTTACCACGCTTCATTTCTCTATATATCTTTTCCTTTCTGAATCCAAAAGATTTGTGTGCAGCTGCACAAGTCAGCTGGCCCTGGAAATTTTTAACTGAACAGGTTTACCATTTGTCACTTCCTAGTAATAGGACTCAGATATAACTGTCATCTGTAATGAGGCAATGAGGGTAGCTCCTGTCCCTGAAAATAATAATTGAGGGTGTCTGAACCATAATTAATTTATCCTTAAGAGAAAAAATAGGGAATTTTTTTATGGGGAATTATATTTAATGGGGGAATTAAATACAGTAATTTATTTTATAAGTCAGGGGATATACACTATTCTAATAATTCATGTAATTCTGATAATCTTTAAATAGTCAATTTAGTTATTTAGAAAATAATTTATCTTGGTTAAGAAGTTCAATATTTTGTGAAAATTTATTTAAGATTTGGTTTTAAATGATATTGTTTTAGTCATGATAACCCACCTTAAATTTGCTCTACAACCACAACTTTAACTGCTCTTTCTTTGGCTAACCTCTGTTGAAGAATATAAAACTAGATCTTCTACATCTGCTGCCATTAATTCTGCCTCTGGGATGTTTATCTCTTTACTTTTAAAAGACTTAATGGAATGTAATAATCGGCATACTTTAAATACAAATCAATAATTTACTCCTTTAACTTGTACAAACTTTGCAGGACGGACTTACGTTGATATTCTGATCTCACAGAATACCTGGCTCTCCATGGAGGGGCCACATGAAAAGCCAACTGTGAGCCCTGGATTTATAGCATTTGTGAATCCAGGTTTAGTGTTCCCATGGTATATACTGTTTCCTCTTTTTTTGCTTTCAACCTTTCTCTGTCCTTACATTTAAGGAACATTCTTATAAGCAGAATATGGTAGTGGTTTTCTTTTACCACTTGACAATCTTTAACTTTTACCTGGAATCATTTAGTCTGTTCATGTTTATGTAAATACTGATATATTTGGGCTTAAGTCCACCATTTTACTATTTTTATTTACTATTTTATATTTTGTTTTTCTGTCTTCCTTTAGGATTAACTTAAATATTTCTTAGATTTATTGTAAATTCTTTAGCAGTTCTTTCATGGCTACCATAGAGATTACAGCACTTATCCTAGGGTTTTTTACTACCTCTGAGGTAATGCAAGCATAGAACTCTTTAACTCCATTTGCTTCCCTGCTCAGTTTCTATGCTTTTGTTCTCAAACATTTAACTTTACACATAAACACATATAAAATACACAAATATACATTAAAATATATATTATATGTAAATATATAATAATAAATATAAATATACCTTATAATATCTCTATTGTATATAAAATATATGCATACCTCATGAATATTTATAACTGTTTAATAGTCAATATTTATTTACAAGTAAACTTTTTCTGTTATACTTCATACCTTTCTGCATCTCTGATTTCCCTACGGGGTTCAATTTTTTCTGAATTCTCTTTAATATTTCTTTTAGTACAGCTTTCTACTGATAGATTCTCTTAGTTTTTGTCTGAAAATATCTTTATTTCACCTTCAAATTTGAAGGATATTTTCACTGGGAATTTGAACTCTAGGTTGGTAATTAATTGTTTATTAGAAATTTGAAAATGTTCCATTGTTCTCTGGCTTTCATATTTTCTTGAAAAGTAGGGGGTTTTATTGCTGGTCCTGAAAGGTAGTTTCTGTTTTCTCTAGCTTCTTTTAGGATCTTTTTCTCTGTCTTTGGTTTTCTGCAAGTAAGATCCCCTGGGGGAGGAAAGGACAACCCACTCCAGTATTCTTGCCTGGGAAATCCTATGGATAGAGGAGGCTGATGGGCCACAGTCCATGGGGTTGCAAAGAGTCAGACACGACTTAGTGACTGAGCAACATGTACAGAGGGGTGTGTGCGTGTGCATGTGTGTGTGTGAATTTATCCTGTTTTGTATTTGGCACTGATTTATAAATTGGGGATTTTATGTCTTTTATCAACTTTGCAAAGCTCTCAGATTCCGTCTGTTCATATATTGCTTTTGCTCCACTTTTTCTTTTTTTCTTCTGGGTTTCAATTTATTACATTGATTCACCATGTCCCATAAGGTTCATATTCTTCTATGTGTCTTTTCCATTGTTCTGGCTTTCAGTGTTTCAGTCTGGATTTTTCTTCTGGCTTAGCTTTCAGTGTACTAATTATCTTTTTCAGTTCAGTTCAGTCACTCAGTCCTGTCTGACTCTTTGCGACCCCATGAACCGCAGCACGCCAGGCCTCCCTGTCCATGGCCAACTCCCGGAGTTCACCCAAACCCATGTCCATCGAGTCAGTGATGCCATCCACCCATCTCATCCTCTGTCCTCCCCTTCTCCTCCTGCCCTCAATCTTTCCCAGCATCAGAGTCTTTTCAAATGAGTCAGTTCTTCGCATCAGGTGGCCAAAGTATTGGAGTTTCAGCTTCAACACCAGTCCTTCCAATGAACACCCAGGACTGATCTCCTTTTGGATGGACTGGTTGGATCTCCTTGCAGTCCAAGGGACTCTCAAGAGTCTTCTCCAACACCACAGTTCAAAATTATCTTTTTAGCTGGACTCTAATTTGCTTTTAAACTTGTCCCTTGAGTTCTAAATTTGTTATTATATTTTTCAGTTTTAGAGTGTTGGTCTGATTACTTTGCCAAAATTTTCCTCCCAGCCATTTAATTTCTTAAGTGTATTAACTACAAGTGTTTTTTTTAAGTTTGTGCCTGATAATTAACAACTTTTGGATCTCCTGAGGGTCTCTATTTACTAAAAAACAAGAAACAAACAATTCTTGTCTTTTTTGTGTGCTTGCTATTTTTGGTTGAGTACCAAATATTTCATATAAAAAACTGATACAATAATTTGAGTCTCCAGATGATGTTATCTTCCTTCAGAGAGAACTTGCTTCTAGCATTTGGTTAGGCTAGGAATAGCTTATTTAAATCCAGTCAGAGAATGAGATATTTCAAAGCTAGTTTCAACCTATTTCTTTGTCATTCTTACTGAAAAGGATCTCAGCTAAAAGCCAGGTGTCGTTACCAAGGCTATTCCCCTTTGTGAGCTCTGAATGTTTCCTCTCTTCCTTGCAAGAATCCTTACATCTTAAGATGTTAAGAAGTTCTTAACCTCTTCTAAATCTTTCAGTCATAACTTCCTGCTCTGCTTCTCAGCCTTAGTTTTGCTTTGGAACTGTCAAGTGTCTTGAAGTGAAAAGTGAGACCGATCAGGATATTACTTTTCTGGGTTTCCCTCCTCTAAGGTCTTGGTTTTACAAGTCCTTATTGAATTGGTAGCTTAAGTAATTGTTTTATAGTATTTTGTCTATATATTTGATTAGATAAAACCACGTGAAATTTGCTGTTTTCATATCTCAAAACTGGTTGCATATTGGCAGTATTATATGGGTCAATTAAAGTTGTTCCCAGTGCAAAGGTTGGTGTTAAACAAATAACCATACCATCGCTAGAAGCAGAATTCTCAGAATCTGGTGCATATGCTATGGGAGCATTGAATAAGTGTACAAAGATGACTAATACATATATTCATATAAAATATACATATTCATCAAATAATATTTTTCCTGTGGAGTAAGGTATGCATCTTATTTCTCAGAATCAAGTTTAGATGGCAAGTCAACTGCACTAAAAATCTCAATGTAATAAGAAAAAATTATCTATGTGCCTAAAAAGATTATTACTAGGAAATGGTCCTTGCAACTCATCTTTCTCATTTCTTTTTCTGAAGGATTGCTTATGGATGCCCAAATGCATTAAGTTTGGATGGTTTCTGCCCTATACACCAACAGATAATGAGTACGGTGCTTGGAAACACCATTACATTGCTTGTGTGTCCAACTTAGATTGGCTAACCCCTAGGGAAGCTGCTGCTGTTTATGGGACTCTGAATGAACCCAAAACAGAAGATGAAGAGCTACAGGAGAGGCAAAGAGAAAGGTGCCTAAGGAAAATAATTTGGGAGAAAATTGCACTACATAAGAGTGAGTGGCATTTTACAACTTTATGTCTTAGCCGAGTATTGTAGAAACCAATGGATTTACATACAAATTCCCACAGAAGAGGATAGCACTGTCTTCTTGAAATAGCCTATAGGAGGCATTCTTTAAAGTATGTCAGGGAAAGCTCTCTGTTCTTTACTATTAACTAAGAAAGCAAAAAGATTTCCAATGAAATATGTAAAGTTAAATGCCAGTGCCTCCATGAGACTAAAGATAAGGAGAGAGAAGCACAAGCACAGGCAAAAGCAAATAAATACATTCAGGACAATTCAGAAGAATTAGTATTGATGACAACATAGGAAAAATGAAAATGGAAATGGAAGCAAGAAGAATGACCTTTTTTTTTTTTTAAGGTGAAAAGGGAGTAGGGATGAGACATGCTCTTAGCTAAGCCCTCTGATCTGCGCAGTATGTAATTAGCAAACCTGATCTGAGTTCTCCCATCTTGCTTTTTCACTGACTCACCCTCTGTGAGACTGTAACAAATGGGAAATTTACTTGAAGCCAAGAAGAAAGGCAAAAATGATGTGAAGCCTACAAATTGACGAACTGGTTTCTACAAGAAAAGAGTTGCTTATTCTCTGAGCTTTGTTTCTTGACCTGAAGTGACTGGTAACTTGCAGCTACAGAGCGGAGAGGATAAGAGAACCAAAGAGAGTCTGTAAAATGGCTGTAATTACTGCCATCTGGAATACTGCCCTGGTACAGCTTTAATTTTGATGGCTTTATCTGTGTAGACTTGGCTGGGAGAAGCTTGAAGTAAACAGCCAAGCCTGCTGCTATTTGTTTTTCAGAGGAGTTGTTCAAAGTTCGACCCCCTTGGGTGAGTGGAACACACTGCTCTAGATTGTTCAAATCCAAATGCCAACCACGTCTCTCCCAGACTGCGAGGGATCGAGTGGAATTACACGAAACTTTGGAGAAACAGCTTGTTTTGTCATCTTTAGAATCTTTGCCCAAGCGGTAAGCAAACCTTCATCTGCTGAAGGTTCAGCACCTTCCCATGATACCAAGAATTCATTCTAGAATAATTTAGCTAACATGCAGTGGTCTTGTATAATTAAATCACTCTTATCCTATAAAATAGCAATAAAAATAGTTCCTTAATCTTCAACAACAGTGGTCTTAAACATGCTTTCTGAAGTAAATATGTAACATTCAAAATTTACATTTCACATATTCTTAACTCTGCAAAGAAGCTATATTGTGGATGTAGCAGTTTTTCTGTGTAAAGTTATTGAGCAAAAATAATATTTTTCCAGAATTATTTTTTTTAATGGAGTAAGTATATCTGAATGGTTGTGGGGATGAGGTGGCTGTAGAAAATAATAGACATTATTTGAAAAAACCATGAGGCCCAGGTGATTAGGGAAATTTAAAATATCATGGCTGCTTCCTTTTCAACTGTTGTTTTGAACCCTTTAGTATGTCAGTACATTGGTTTTAAGTGCCCTACAAAATTTCCAAGAACACATTCTAGCATCCCATGAAGACAGGAGGAGACACCCAGTGGGCAGCTTTGACCCCACTCACCCAGGAGTCCCCTTTGCTGACATCCCTGAAAACCACAGGGAGAGACCGAGGGCCTGAAGCCGCTTGCCTTGTACAGAGAACTGATGCCCAGAGGACACAATGGTGCTCACTTATCAAAGTCAAACTAGAGAAAATAAAAACTTCACTTTTCCCCCCTCTTATCCTTATAGAAGCAACATTTCTGGACACCATTCCTACCCTTTATTATCGAAGAAAAGTTGGCGTGGAGTTTATAAAAATGACAGCGGTTCTTCAAATGCTCTCCAGCCACACTTCATATTAATATCATCTCGGATTCCTGCATATGAGGTACAGTGGGTTAGGAGGCCAGTCCTTCTCTGAATTGGGTTTTTTAATCTCCCCTAGAGTAGATGTATGGCAATCTTTTGGTCACCATGTGTATGAAAATGATTCATCTCCTAAAAGGAAAGCTGTCTGATCTAAGTGGAAATGTACAGACCCAAACAGTTTTAAAACTCAGAAGCAATAAAAATAACCATAAATCAAAATTATTTTTTAAAAGTATTAAAGGCCCAACTGCCTTGCTTTTAGAGGTCCAATAAATTTTTGTTAAATTCAATTTTTTGCCCCTAATCCACAAAAAAGCAAAGTGATACAAATTATTTTAAAATTTCTTTGGAATGACTAAGGAATTTAATAATATCCTGTAACTAGCATCTCTAAAAAGAAAACTGTCAGAAATCTATTTTGTGATCTACTTAATGAAGGTGACTTTAAATGAAAATATGCTCTTTCTATAATGAAGTTATATATTTTAAATTTTAATGTGAATAAGAAAAAAGAAGCATAAAGTAGACATAGGAAGCATGTATACTGAGTATGCATGTATATGTACATATGCATGCACTGATACACATATATGTAAAGCATGGCATTAGTAGACTGTATTTGTTGGCTTACTTAGAAAGTTCTTGCAAAAAATTCTTATTTGTAAGAAAATGGTTGCTTTCAAGGTATTAAATCACTTCACTGTTGAACATCTAGGAGTTGACTTTGATCATTTACAACAGGCTAGCTTAATGGATCCATATGAAAGCAAGATCAGAGTTTGATCTCCATGTGGGCCGTAGATAGTTTCTCTAATGTTTAAAAATACCTCATGCTGGGCACAGAGGATAACTGATGACAGAGTAAGAGTGAATAAAGTGGAATTGAATAAATCCATGATCCCGTTTGTCTTCTTTATGTAAGACTATGCCAGACTCATGAATGTAATGGAGGTTTAGGTAAAAACCATGAAACCATGTGGTAGTTCTCTATTGAGTTGAACTGTGATCTCCAGAAAGTGGCATGAGGTTTTGGGAAAAATCAGTGCCTTCAATGACTTTCCAACCTGACTGCTGCTAAGGAATTAACTTTATCAAAGTGAAAATTTATCTGGTTGGTTGTTGAATTCAAAGAACAGTGGTTTTAGCATTTATTTAATACTAAATAAATATTTAGTATTGATTACTATTTATAAATATTTAGTATTTAGTATTAATACTAAATATTGATCATTCAAAAATGTATAATTAAGAGGAAAACAAAATCTAAGAAGTCCATTACAAAATTACATAAGTTTTTTGCTTTAGTGTATGTGTCACTGTGCATGGGTGTGTACAAAGATAAAAAAACTGGAAGAAAATAATTCATTAGTGTTTCTTTGAGTCGTGGAGTTACAAATGCACTCAAATTTCCCGTTAGAAAAGAAAGAAAATAATTTTAAAAAGAAACGTGATGGGGAAAACTTATCATCTTCCTCCTATAATTTCTGAAGAAAAACAATAGTCTTCAAAAATCACAGATTACATAGTCACTGTTTTTAATTTATTAAGAAGTATTCTAAAGTAACAGGCTTCCCTGGTGGCTCAGATGGTAAAGAATCTGCCTATAATGCAGGAAACCTGGGTTTGATCCTGGGTCAGGAAGATCCCCTGGAGAAGGAAATGGCAACCCACTCCAGTATTCTTACCTGGAGAATTGCACAGACAGAGAAGGCTTGTGGGCTACAGTCCATGGAATCGCAAAGTCGGACATGACTGAGTGAGTGACATGTTCTAAAGTAATGGGCTTTGGTTCCTACTGGTCTGGTTTTGTTTTCTAGATGGTGGCGAACAGTGTTAGAGCAGGTATCATTTCTGTGGTGTATGAACACAGTGGCCTAACCTTGGAGACCCTACTTTATCTCATAGAAAAAGCTCTGGATGGGCAGATGGCACAGAGTGTGGGAATATTCAGTGACGGAGATAGCAGAGAAATCAACTTACTCCAAGGTAAGACTGGGGATTGGGAAGAAAAATTTGCACTGAGGTAGTGTTTGTCCACAATTTAAGGAGGTTGATATCCTAGCTCAAAGCAAGCAGGCAGGAGGAGTTCCTTCTTACTCTTTTCTTTCTTTACTGGGGCTTAGGAAGGCAGTCTCCAGGACTCCTTTAGAAATCAGTGCAGACACATGCAGACTAGCTGAATCATCACATTCAATTCCCAGGAGGTGAAAGGTACAGTGAAGTTTCCCATGCCTGGGAGCGTTACTTCTGCTCTCTAGGACTTATTTATTGATTGACAATCATGGGAAACATTTCCACTTTGGAACTTGGTTGCAAAGTCCCAGGACTTGACTGGCCATTGACCAACCATGTTGTGAGCTGGTAACTCACACTGCTGCCCCACGGAAGCAGAGACACAATGTCCTTAACCTAAGCACTCAGTGTCTAATAAATCCAGGACAGTAGGAGAGTGTTGTCATGTTGGAGTCCAGTGGTACCTTCTGTGGTCCTAACATGGGGCCATCATTGAAGCAGAGATGCCCTGCAGATCTTGGCCTTACAAGCAGATGTTGGCTTTTTGAACCTCTGTATTTTCACAACACAAACTGCTAAGAGCTTCTGTTAATGTGACATTTTGATTTCCTCCCCCTCAGGCTATAAAATTGGTATTAAAAATTTATTGAGGCCTGAAGTGAGAGACTTCTGGGAAAAATTAGGAAGCTATGTGGCCCCAGAAGAAGAAGGGGGTCACGTGGACCTCTTTGTACCACTTGGAGCATCAGGTCAGTTTTGAGAGGTGGTGGTCATACCTACTTTGTGATGATATTTCATGGATTTATAAAATGTCCTCAATTCAAATAACTAAGTTACATTTATTTTTTATTTTTCTCCTTATACTTCACATACTCAGATACTAAGGGAGAAAGGACATCAAGGCTAGTGGTCAGAGTAACCTGTCCCTAAAGAAATAGTCATTAGTGGTAAAAGCTAACCAGAAAAATTATTTCTGTTTCTTCTGGAAAACACACTAAAATCAGCCTCCACAGTACAGGTGAAAATGCCAGACCAGCATTGGGACCATTATCAGCCTGTATGAGGAAACTTTCCCTGTTGGGTTCAGAATCTGGAAGGAGTGGGCATGAACTTGGTGACCAGGGACCTGGACTTGAATTCCACTCATGTGACTTGAGCTGTGTGGTCTTAGGCAAGTTTGTGGACCTCTGTTTCCTCATATGAAAGTTAGGATAATAGTACCTTACCTTATCGGACTTGTGAATATCAAAATACATATAAAATACTTAAATGTTGGAGTATTTAAAAATGGAGTATTAAAAAAATGGTGCCTTGTAAAGATGAGTGTGGTAACATCATTTTCAGTGCCTAATATCAGTCATATTTAACATAAAAGCTCTGCTTTCATGAATTCATGGGCTGTTTTTTGTTGTTGTTTTTTAGCCAAGCAGAACATGGGAAAGGAAGTGTGGAATTAAAGTTTCTCAAACTGTTTCTTGCTACCCATTCCTTAGGGAACTTAAACTTAGTTCTTAATCCTTAGATTTCACTGGACTATTCAATACATACAAAGCATGACTCTGGCAGGATTTCTCTAGGCAAAGGAAGTATAGGAAGGAGTTTAAAAGAAAATGAAGTACAAATTATTGTAAAAAAATAGTTTTTACAATTACTACAAGTATATAATCTCAATTATGTAGAACATAGGGACAGACAACTCTAGGAGCAAATATAGCACACTATTAACCCTATCTCTAGATCTGTTATTTCAAATTTTCTTTTAAAATCAATTTGAAAAGGTAAGTTACAAAGAATGTGGAAGGTGTGACCCCAATGTTTAAAATCTGTGTATGTGACAGGGAGGGTGGTAGTGGGGTGTGTGTATAAGAAGGGTTTGGAAGCATATATACCATCATGCTGACTACAGTTGGATAATATTAGTGAGTTTTCCTTTCTTTTACATTTTTCTTTTTCTTTGATCTTTTTTTGGTCTCTATTTTCTGTAGTGAACTACTATTACTTTTAAAATGAGACCAAAACAAATTTTTTAATGGGAGTAGGGGAAAAAAAGGATGTTAAAAAGTAACATATTGAAAGGCAAAGAGAATATGGGCAAAAGGGGAAAAGAACAGTAGATTTAGTGACACAAACATGGTCTCAAGTGAAACTTAATGGTACGCAAACAATAGATTTCCCATTGCCATTCTGGGCCCCCAGGTCATCCCTGAACTTCCTATCAAATATAATTTCTCCTGGGTGAACCATGGAGACCCTGGTTCAGTCAGAAGGCCCTGGCTTCTCAGTCAAAAATCTTCCACCACCTCAGGAATCACTCTGGAGCCTGTCAGCCCTGTAGCTGTACCACCTCTGAAATCCTGATCTTAAGCATTTTTCTCTGAGTACCACTTCCAAATTGTGTCCTCAAATATTCCCACTCTATCGGTTCTTTGCCTGAGGATCTCCAATCCACGTACTCCCACTTACTATCACCATGCCTTTGACCTTGGTTCCTTCCTCATTAAACCTAGATTTACTGGTTTTTCATTATCATCTCTCTTGCAAAGAACCTGAACTTCTTTTTTGCTGGCCAAACCCCAGTTTATTTGGCTAAATCCCAATGCCAGTTGGAGAAGGAAATGGCAACCCACTCCAGTGCTCTTGCTTGGAAAATCCCATGGACGGAGTAGCCTGGTAGGCTGTAGTCTGTGGGGTCACGAAGAGTCGGACATGACTGAGCGGCTTCACTTTCACGCACTGGAGAAGGAAATGGCAACCCACTCCAGTGTTCTTGCCTGGAGAATCCCAGGGACGGGGGAACCTGGTGGGCTGCCGTCTATGGGGTCACACAGAGTCGGACACGACTGAAGTGACTTAGCAGCAGCACCAGCAGCAATGCCAGTTACAACACAACCTTCTGCGTAATCTATGCCTGCCAGTGCTGAAGCAGCTGAAGACTGTTGGAAAGAGTAATACAACTGTTCTTACTGGTCTAACTTTAATGCCATAAATACCAAATGGGATTGGAACTCTGATAAGCAATCCTACCACATTTCCTTGGTAAATTCACTTTCCCACTCTTTAATGACTGTCACCCCTTCTCCTTTTTAGTCAATCTTTCAATAACCTTCTCTCTCACTTGTTGATTTCACCATTTACTTCCCTAAGGAAACCCCTTAATATACCTCCCACCACAAAAACCACCATCTATCCAACCTTTTACGTTCATCCTGTCTTCCCTTCTGTTACGGTGAAAGAAGCACCCCTACTTGAATCAAACATCAGCTACTACACTTGGACCCTGGATTGCACCACCTTGCACCTTCTCAAGACATCACTCCTATGCTCAATCCACCTCCAGAGCCTCAATCCTCTATTGGATTAATCCTATCAGATCAAGAATACCTGTAGTAGCTCCTCCATTCCCCCTCCCCCCTGAGAGACCATAACTTTCTCTCACATGAGTTGACTATACCAATGGTTCTCAAGTTTTTGATGTGTATTTGACTCACCTAGAGGACTTGTCGCAATCCACATTGCTGGATCCCACCCAAGTGTTTCAGATTCAGGTCTGGCATGGGAGCTGAGAATTTGGTGATGGTGATGCTGATGCTGCTGATCCCAGAGCCACACTTGGAGAACTACTGGTATAGTTCAGAGATCCCCAACCTTTTTGGCAGCAGGGACCAATTTTGTGGAAAACAGTTTTTCCATGGACCAGAAGTGGGGGTTTGGGGGTGATTCAAGCATATTACATTTACTGTGCACTTTGCTTCTAATCTAATCCTTTCACTGATCTAACAGAAGTTACCAGTCCACAGCCGGAAGGTTGGGGATCCCCCTAGCTGACTGCTTCTGCCTTCCTCATCTCTCACTTGCCCACCTCCCAAGCTCCTCGAAGTGGTCTCAGTCTACCAAAGCCACTTTTGGAAGACTATAAAAGACTCCCATGTGCCCAAATGCAGCAGTCCCTTCTCCATCCGCACCTTGCCCTGACCTCACAGTGGCGTTTGAGGTGGATGAATACTCCTCCTCAAAACTCTTCTTTCCTTGGTTTCCCTAATACCACCCATTCCTTGTTTTCCTCCTACCTCAGCAGTCTGTTCCCCTCAGTCTCCTTTGCCGGCTTCTCTTTGGTGAGGCCTGTAAATGTGTCCCGGGCTTGATCCCAGACTCACTTATTTTCCATGGCTACACTCTTCCTTTAGGGAGTCTCATTTATTCCTATGACTCTACGTTCAATCTGGATACTGAAGACTCCCAAATTTATGTCTCCATCTTTGAAATCTCTCAGCTGTAAATTCGTCTTGCTTTTACTTGACATCTTCATGTGGGTGTTTAGTTTGCATGGCTAAGAGGCATCTCAAAGTTCACACACCTGAAACAGATTCTTGATTCCCTTGTATCACAAACCCACCCCTTTCCCAGAATTTCTCACTTAAGATCGCATTATTCACAAGTTACTGATAAGCCAGAAACCTAAAACTCTTTTTTTGGCGTTACTTACAAATTGTAAGCACTTTTATTAATGTATAGTTGACATGAAGTATTTAAAGTGTGTAATTTGATAAATTTTGACATATGTCTACACGCCATGTGAAACTATAAAAGTCAAGATAATGAACACATTCATCATCCCCCAAAGTTTCTTCCTGCCACCTTGAGATTTCTCACTTTGCTTCTCCACTCAAACCAGAGGCAACCACTGAGCTCACAATATATTAGTTTGTATTTTATAGAATTTTCTGTAAATGGAATCATACAGTGCATTTTTTTGGTCAGGCTTCCGTCACTCCAGATATTTTAGATTTGTCCATGTCATGCTAGTATCAATGGTTCATTCCTTTTTACTACTGGGAATGATTATATTGTATAGTTATACCATGTTTGTTTATCCATTCACCTGTTGATATTTGAGTTCTTTCCAGTTTAAGACTTTTACAAGCAAAGCTGCTGTGAACATATACTTTCATTTCTCTTGGGTAAATAAATACCTAGGAGTGGAATCACTGGTTTATATGATAGGTGTAGGTTTAACTTAAAAAAAAAAAAACAAAAAAAAACCCAGCCAAATTGTTTCCAAAGTGGTTGTGCCATTTTAGATTTCCACTCCAGCTACCCAACACTCTGATACTTGTTTAAGGTCAGTCTTCTTAATTTGAGCCATTGAAGTGTGTCCTGATATCTCTTCATGGTTTTAATTTGCATTTCTCTAATGATCAGTGATGCTAAGCTTCTTTCCACTTGTTTATTTGCCATTTGTCCTCCTTGGTGAAGTGTCCTTTCAAATCTTTTGCTCATTTTAAAATTTAGGGTTTTTGGCTTTTTACTGAGATATCTTTGTATATTCTGGGAAAGTTGTTGCAAATATTTTCTCCCGCTCTATGACTTATCTTTTCCTTCTCTGAATAGTTTGTTTTGAAGACAAGAAATTCTTAATTTTGATAAAGTCTAATTTATCAATCTTTATGTTTTATAAATTATGCTTTTGATGTCATATCTAAAAACTCTACCTAACCAAAGATCACTTCTATGATTTCTCCAAAATTATTTCTAGTTTTATGTTTGACATTTGGGTTTGTGATCCATTTGACTTATGCTTTTTTTTAAAAAATAGAATGCCAGGTATAAATTGAAGTTCTTTTTAAAAAAACACATGGCTATCAAATTATTTCAGTACCATTCCTTATAAAGACCATCCTTTTCCCAGTGGATTTTATTTGCATCTTAGTTGAAATCAGTTGACTATGAATGTATAGGTACCCTTATGAACTTGCTGTAATTTCATTGATCTATTTGTCATTGGAAACATTAGATACAAATAAATGACAGACATCCCAATCTTTCAGCCACAACCATCTTGCTGCAGCAACTGAAACAACTTGGAGTGATCCTTTACTCCTGGACCACAAAGAATTAAAGTACATTACGTATAGTTTCATTTGAAGTAGTTTGATCTATATGCTGTGTCACAGAAGAAGGGGTAAAATTAACACTAAAATTTGACCATTGTATTCCACTGTGTGTTTAACAGTTTTAAAACCAGCCTCTTGCAGGAGACTTCGACTCAGACTATTTTAGAAAATCTGTGTAGACTTTTCTGTCTTTGGCCTAATTCCAAATTTGAAAATAAACACCAGGTCAAACTGCATCCCTCTTTCTCCACCCTGTTGTCAATCCTCCTGAATGAAGTGTCTGGACTTCAGCATTGAGGGATGAACTGTAAAGCGCTGACGGACTATTCCATGAGGGATTTGAGTTGAAGACAAGACCTACAAGTGACCTTTCTTGGCCAGCTCATTAGTGCTTCTAAGTAGTGTTTAACTGTTATGGCAAAACCTGTGAGTGAACTAATGAAAGTATTTTTGACTGTGCAGAGGCAGGAATAGAAGTTCTTTCTCAGCTGTCTCAACTGACTGGCACATTATTTACTGCTCCTACTGGGATTGCCACTGGCTCTTACCAACATCGTAAGTGTGTATGGGTGCTGACTACTGTGTCCATTGATACCCACCAACTCCAGGATCACCAAGGACAAAACACAGCTAATAATACTGGTTCTGGCAATGTCAATTACTGCCTTTCATTCCTACTCTGAAGGAGTGCTGTCACTTCCCAAGCTAGTTCATTTCTCATCACTCCGTCATTTGCTTAGAAGGGAATTATTATTACAAATATCTGCTTCAAACCATCATTTGCGAAAATACCAGCTTTAACAGTTAAACAAAGATGTAGCTGATCTAGAGAAATGATAAGTACAGAGCATAATTCTCTTCATAAAACATTATCAATGTGCTTTCATTTGGAAAAATGAATTGGAGCTATAAGGAGCTAGTGAAGGGGCTGGCTCAAGTTTCATTGCAGTAGCATTAAGGGAGAGGAAGAACAAAGAGAAATTACACTTGAAAGCAAAATTTCATTTAGATACTAAAGCTGCAACTATTGGATCAAAATAACATTGTCTGACCAACAAGAGTGAAATTGCTTTGCTGTAATAATGTTAATCATTTTCCCCTTTAAAACTCTCTCACTTCCTATCAAACAGGGATGGAAGTGATGTAAAACTATATAAAGCATTACTTCTCTAATCCTGAATGCTAAGTGCCTTTCAAGACAGGAAAGCTGGAATCATGGGAGACTTGTAAGGAAGAAGATTCATGATGATACAACAAAAAGCACACTGACCTAATACAGCTTTGTAGCAGAAGTTGCTTGTTAATTTTAGTTTACATAGCAGCAGCGTCCAATGAGAGCATATTTGGCCCCATTCAGGGAGGAAATCAGCCTCGCAGAGATAACAGGGTCTAGACACTGCAGTTATAAAATGGGTTTTCATCTTTTTCTCCTCTGTCTCTTCTTCCTCTTTTTCCCACTTTTTCTTCTCATTCTAGAACATGTTACAAATAGTTTCATGTTTATCAGCAAAAAATGTGGAAAGAAGAATGAAACTATCCATTTAGGACAGAAAATTGAATTTCCTTTGGTCCTGTGTCATTCAGTCACTGATTTTCAAGGACAGAAACTTTAAGCACCCATTTCAGTACATGTAGAGATATCTGTAGAGAGAGAGAGAGCAGCTGGACATGATGTAAATAAGATGCAGGGTTGGCTCCAATGGAGATGACTTTTGGATGACATGATGGGGAAACCAGGTAAAATGCGGTTTTCCTGTATTTTTACTTTTTAGGATGTGAACATAAAATAGTATATTCTTATTTGGAAGTCTATTCTGCTTTTGATGCAAAAATCCAGCAGCTATTTAATTTTACTTCAAATACAGTGTAAATGTCAATCTTATCAAAGAGTAGATAGACATTTGAAATTATTCATTTTGTCCTTTTTGAGTTTCTAATTTTACCTTTGAAAGCAGACTATGGGTGTTTATCTTAGTCTTCTAATGAGAAAGGGTAATAAGCCTGATATAAATACAATTAAGAGTATTTTTTTTCCCATACTGTAAACAAGAAGAACTCTGAGCTTAAGTCTGTGATACTAAATGCAGAAAATAATGTCAGTTCTTAGTGACTGGCTGGGACGACAGTGGGAAACGGCACCCCCTTCCATCTACTTCAGCGAATCAAAGCTGCAGACATGGTCCAGCCTTACCGACTTCCTGGAAGACACCTTGAAATCAGTAAGGAAACAACTAAGTCCTCTCTTCAAGGAGTTGCAGAAGAACATCAGTGGCAGGATGATAGGTAAGAACTGTTGCTGCTTCTGTTGCTGGTTAATTATGAAGCTTGTCACATATCCAAAGTGAATACAAATGTAGGAATGCAGAAGTAAAAAACTGATTGTTCATTGTCTTTGTTTTTCATAGCTTCTTTCAGATATCATGAATATCCACTAAGAACAAATATATTCATCTTTAAAATGCTGAAGCTAGTTCCTGGTTTCAAATTTTACCATCTTATTAATTCTGTCAGTCAATTGTTTACCTTGGCAAAATTCACTTTGCTAAGCCAGAGAGCTCTGTCCTTTTCCCTCTTCAATTTGCTCTCAAAGTTAAGCACCAACATCCCAGTTAAGCATCTCTTAGACCACAGCACCCATTACTTAAATTGTTCTATAATTAAATTCTATGTATTTTCTTTCTAAAATATTTAATTTGGTGACGGGCTTCATGGACAGGCCTATTGGACATTACTGAATTTGTTTTCACATTTACACTTCTTACTCATGATTCAATTATCACAATAAAGACTCTTGAAAACAATGTCCTGTTTCAACTTTAGATCTTCATCTAAACCAGTCAGTTCTTCAAAATCAAGTACTTTTTTAAAAAAAAGTTAGGTTTTTCCTGCATCTTTAACTGCCAACTCATTTTCCTCCCTAACTCTTCACATGTCACTGAAGCACTGTACCAGTCAAGTCATTATATATCTATGTCTTACTTCTCTCTTCCCTTCCTCTGCCTTGCTCTGTCTACACAAGAGCTGTAACATACAAATATGCATACAGGTATTTCATCTGTCAACATATGCCCATCTCTCTCTGCATAAAGCAGGGATTTGTCTTTTTGGTTTTAACTCTACCACATTTAGTAGGTGTTCAGCTAATATTTAAAATTTCTTATGAGGCTATGTTATGGTTATGTTATGGTTCTTTCACAGATATTAACTACTAGAGAGATAAATGAAAAGATTAACAGTAGAAGTGTTTTTTGATCATGTATGTCATAAGGCATGAAAATCAAATGGAAAAAGGTTGCTTTTCAAATCAATGCAAGTTGCTCAAAATATTTTAAAAATATAGGTGTCTGTATGTATGTTTGTATGTTATTCCCTATGGACTTAAAATATTTATGGAATTGAGCACAAAGATAATGCAGAATATAGAGGAGCTTTTGGTGGAATTGAGAATCTAAACTTTATAAGGTTCATTTTTACATGTTCTTTCCCTGTCCAATTTGTATATTTTATTCAATATCAACTTTGTCAGAGTGGTCACTTTTTATATGCTACACATTTAGATGCTTTTGCTCATTTTCTATTTTATCTTGATAGATAATCTTCATGGCATAATAGAATTTTTATTCTTAGTCTGCATTTTTATCAACTAACAAGCAACTGTAAGGACTGAGTTTTCTTCTTGATCACATCTCTTAATTAATTACAAAGCATATGGACTTATATTTACAGGGCAATTTGTATTTGACACCATGAGTGTGGCTAACATTCTGAATAACCAAGAAATCATACAAGCTCTGGCAGATGGATTGATAGAACTTTCAAAAGAAAATTCTGTAAGTGTTCCTTTGAATAAAATAAGCTACAAAAACCCCAAAACTTAAATTTTAGTGTGCATTTACCACTTTATCCTTTAGGACACAATTCCTCAGAGAAATAGCATCAGTTTATGAAAACAGTCACTGAAAGAGTCTGAACCCAAGATGTATTACACAAAAATAGGAAAATCTTCTCAGTTATTTGATATTAATCATATGGTACACTGTTCTATCTTGTGATTAATTTAAGTCAGAAGTGACTTCTTAAATAAAAAAACATGTTTAGTGGCTTATATTTCACATAAACATTATTCAACAGTTAAAACAATTAATAGTATGGCAGAAAAACTGAGAAATGGTGAAACCAGCTATAATAGATGAAAGGCAAGGAAGGCTAGATGAGAGAGGAAGGAAAAGAGAAAACAGGACAGAAACATGCAAGTCAGTAATTTGGTTGGGGATAAGCTTAGGGAAAGCCTGAAAAAAATCAGAAGCAAATTTTGAATGCTCTTCCAGAAAAGTCAGTCCACACACTAGGACACAATGAGGGGAGGCAGAATAAAAACATACTCTGCTCTAATATCATAGAAAGGCTCTAGGAAAATAAAATACAGTCAACTCTATGTATCCTTGGGTTCTGCAACCATGGGTTCTGCACCCTCAGATTCACCCAACCACATGTTGAAAATATTCATTAAAAAAAATTCCAGGGACTCACCTGGTGGCTAAGACTTCATGCTGTCAATGCAGGGGACCTAAGTTCATTCCCTGGTCATGAAACTAGAACCCAGATGCTGTAACTAAGACCTGGAGTAACCAATTAAATACATATTTTTTAATTCCAAAAGTTTCAAAAGGTGAAACTTGAATTTAGTCATGCGTTGACAACTATTTACATAGTGTTTATACTGTACTAGTACTATAAGTAATTGAGAGATGATTTAAAGTATATGGGACGGACTTCCCTGGTGGTCCAGTGGCTAAGACTCTGCACTCCCAATGCAGCGGGCCTGGGTTCAACCCCTTGTCAAGAACCTAAATGCTGAGAGCTGCAACTAAAGACTGAAAATCCCATGTGTGGCAACTAAGACCCGGTGCAGCCAAACAAATGAATAAATAAATGTGTAAAGTATATGGGGGTGTTTCCCAGGTAGTGCAGTTGTAAAGAATCAGCCTGCCAGTGCAGGACGTGCAAGAGACTTGGGTTCTATTCCTGTGTCGGGAAGATCCCCCAAAGTAGGAAATGGCAACATGCTCCCATATTCTTGCCTAGAAAATTCCATGGACAGAGGAGCCTGGTGGGCTATAGTCCATGGGGTCACAAAGTGAAAGTGAAAGTTGCTCAGTTGTGTGCAACTCTTTTCGATCCCACGGACTATAGCTTACCAGGCTACCCCATCCATGGAATTTTCCAGGCAAGAGTTCTGGAGTGGGTTGCTATTTCCTTCTCCAGGGCATCTTCCCGACCTAGGGATCAAACCCGAGTCTCCCACATTGCAGGCAGACGCTTTACCCTCTGGGCACACACACCAAAGTATATGGGAGAATGTCCTAGGTTATATTCAAGTACAACACCATTTTACATAAGGGACTTGAGTATCTGAGAATTTTGGTATTTGCAGAGGTCCCGAAGCAAATCCCCATGCATAAGGAAGAATTGTTGCAGCCCTCAGTTCAGGGGAAGCTGAGAACAGGACAGGAATGGGGTATTATCAACATACCTGATGCTGTATAAGGCTTGTAGTTTTCCAAGAAACAGTTCTCAAATATTTCCCACTGTAGTAATTATACTTTGTGGAGGATTTAACATTGCCTTTGGACACTTTCTCCTTATCTATCATGGTTTCAACTTGGCTTCCTGGGTAAGCACCAGACATCTCCTGGGCTCATGGCCCATTGTAGAGCCCGAGGAGTTGCAGGTAGCCATGAATTTCTTTTCTGAAGACTCAACTCTCCAGTGCACTAGCCAACCCTCTCACAGCCCAGCAATAAATGCCCTGGAGAATTCAGCTGATAATATGATCAGGGATGTTCACAGGGATAATCCTGAGGCCCTGAAATTCTCTGCAGTATTCTCAAACACCAAAGAATTATTCAATGTCTGATGTTGGTTCATGGTACTTATGCCACCAAATTATTTTAAAATAACCTTGTATGATATAATTTTCATGGTGTTCAAACCTACAGCCTGAGAGGGAACCAGATTTGGGAGTCTTACCAGGGTGTTTTCCGCAAGAATTCTGCTGCTTGGAGGCTCTCTTCTTTCCCCTGTAACACACCAAAGTTGTCCTGTCCCCTTTCCTCCTCTGGCTAAGAGGCCAGTGTGGGTCACTTTGGTTCTGAAGACCTTGAGACCCTCCCACAAGACCTTGGCATCCTCACTGAACTGTGACAATAAGCTAAGAACCAAGATTAACCAGAAAGCCCCATTTACTGCCTCAAATAAGAGTGACTTTGTTCTAGACTTGTAAATTAGGTAGAAAGCTGAAAATGCTACTAGAAAATGTGTTCTCATATCTGCTGCACTCTTGTTGACCTGCATTTGAAATAAAAATTCTTTTTTTGGGGGGGTTGGTAATCTTTCAGGACAACCCTCTGGAATTTTTGTCATATTTTCTGCTAAAGAAATGTAGTAAAAAGAGCAAGCATTTTGAAGGAAATGTCATTCTGACAAAAAGTGACCCAAAGGCAACACACAGTTTACTCACAAAGGTAAAATTACTGTGGCATTTTTATGCTGTTGCTTCACTGTACAGTTTGAGAAATGTGCTTAAGAAATTCATAATCAGTAATGATAATTCTAACCTTGAAAGCTTTCAATTTGTCATTTCTCATAAGAACTTCATTTTCATGGATTTTTATTTTTAAAAGGGTGTTTTGTAGTTTCATAATGTTAGTAACACTTAATCTACTTGATTAGTGGATTACATGGCATCATGCTGATGAGAGTAAACACTAGTTGACTCTTGGGGGAAGAATTGAATACTCGCATTCTGTCCAACATAACTTAAAGAGATTTTTTTTTTTGCAGCCCAGGACACTTTTTTGGTGAAACTAAAAATGGTTCATTTTTCCTTTTTTCTTTTAGTTGAGATTCAAATTCATAAAAGAAAAAAAAGTGGGTTTGAAGCTAGTTCTTTAGTTGAGCAAAAATAATTTTGCCAGTACTATATTCAGAATATGTACATTCTTGGTTAAGTGAAGTAATATGGATTCAGGAAATACTGAAAATTGCACTGTCATTCAGAGAACTGATGTCTATGAAAATGCCATTTCATGCCCATTGGAAAAGCACCTATCTTTGATGATTGAAGGCTGGGGATGCCACCCCTAACACAAAGTCACCGTGGAGACTGTTAGGAGAAATAGACTTGTAAGTTCCCCTAGTAGCAAATGGTGTGTTGCCCTATTAACCTAATATTCTGGAAGACTTTGTTGCCCTGGCTTTACAGGACAGCACAGTGCAGGGAAAGGCAAATGGAGCACCACTGGGGCCGCGTCCTCTCTGCCAAGCTGCCCTAGACTCACTCAGCAGAGTGAAAGGCCTGCAGTTATGCAGCCCCTGCCCTCTGTCTTTAGTAGACCATGCCTCTTAGCAGAACCCCCACTCCCTGAAGCAGCTTATTCTTCCCAACCACAAGCATCCTCTTCAGGAGGAGTCTTGATAAACACATTCCCAGGGACATCAAAGCCTTTAGATGTTAGAACCCTGCTTCCTTGTAGCCTGACCCCTAAATCTATCTCTTACAAAACTCACAGACCATGTACTCATCAGAGTTCTCCAGAGAATCAGAACCAATAGACCTGCTCTTGTTACATCACCTTCCTGTAGTAAAACTACAGAAATGTTAAACTCCTTAATGCCTGGGAATATCTTTGATATTTTCCTTTTTTAAAAATAAAATAAAAAAAAATAGATCTTAGATTATTATTTGGTTTTCTGTTATTTAAAACTTGGGAGCTTGTGCATAATGCCCATGAAACAAAGTTGGTGGCCCTAGGAAGGAAAACCACAGATTAAATATAGGTGCTGAATTCAGATAAAATGGAGGTGAGTTTCTCCACACCCTGGAGTTTATTTTTAAAAGTGTAGATATTCATCCAGAAGAGCACACAAACTCTCAACCATGGGAGTGGAAAGTAACGCCTTCTTCTGAGACAACTGTTTTATAGATTCTTCCACAAGGGTTTGTGTAAGAGGATTTGTCTGCCAAATCCAGGACCAAATACACATACATATATACATATAGATAGGTAGATAGCTCACTCTATTAATCTATCATCTTGCTGCCCAGTCAGTAGTACAATAGTAACTCCTGGCCTTGATATGCCTGCAGTGTTTACACTGATGCTATAGAACATGGTGATAGGTCACAGCCAGAATCATAGTTGTTCTTCAGCACTATCATTTTTCACAACTACTGCATGCATGCTCAGTCGCTCAGTCGTGTCCAACTCTCTGCGACCCAATGGACTGTAGACCGCCAGGCTCCTCTGTCCATAGGATTTCCCAGGCAAGAACACTGGAGTGGGTTGCCATTTCCTTCTCCAGGGGATCTTCTGGACCCAGGGATCAGACCACATCTCCTGTGTTTCCTGCATTGGCAGGTGGATTTTTTTTTTTTTTTTTTTTTACCACTGAGCCACCTGGGAAGCCTCACAACTCTTTCTGGACCCTAATTCAGGTAGTCAAGTGTTTTCTGGGAGAAGCACCAGCAATAATTAGGATGTTAGCAATAACTAAGATCCTAGAGGAAAATTCTGAATATGTGATCCAAAGTCTCCCTTACAGGCCATGGAGAATCTCAAGGCAAAGGCCCATTGACTCAAAATAATTGTGTTCTTAAAAATGTGTGAAGTTTGCTACTCTGTTACTTCCTTTGAGTTCCTCCTTCAAAATGAATAACAAATGGCATCTTAACCTAAGAACAGGTCCTAAAAATCCTAATAATTAAATAATATAAAATGAGAGAACATGTTGTTTTTAGGTTCAAACACAATTACTATATCAAATTGACTTGCTATCCACAAAGAAAAATTTACATTTAAGAAATAGCTGTAGCTGGGAATTCCCTGGTAGTTCAGTGGTTTAAAAATTCTTAAAAGCTGTTGCTGAGCCAGAGGTGAAACAAAGCCCAGTCTGAGTAAGCAGGTTCTAAGATAGCCAGGGTGGTCCAGGAGTCCACTGCTGAGCTTCAGTGAATGAGCACTCATGGGAGCCTGTCCAAAGGGATGATATCCCAGATAATGGGGCCTCCGTCATCTGTGGAATCCACAATTCGAATCTGTATGGCTTGGGTTCTCTTAAACTCCAGTCAAGCAGGCTGAGTTTCATTTTCATTTTATACCTGCAACCACGTCTACCTACACAACTGCAGTGTCACTGCTAACTGGTTGAAGTTATCATTTCTCTATATGAATGATCAGTATTATTACATATTTTGAAAGAAGACAATATTCCACGCATAGAAATTTTGAATTATTTTGTCAAAATTCAAACTAGATTCCCCCTGACCTGGCATAAATATAAATACTGGAGTAGGAAATGACAACCCACCGTAGTATGCTTGTCTGGAAAATTCCATGGAAAGAGGAGCCTGGTGGGCTAAAGTTCATGGGGTTACAAAGAGTTGGACCTGACTGAGCACACACACACACAAGTATAAATACATGCCAGACTGGTGTGGGTCAGCCCCAAATGGGAAAGGACATGGTGAGAAGACTATGTGGAGCAGCCATGAAGTGCTCAGACTCAGGTGGGGGGCCTGCAGGCCCGGGAGAAACTGGCTGGTTGTGTGTGCTTCTGGGCCCAGGGGTCTTACACAAAGGCTTCAGGCAGCCATGAGGCATGTCTGCAGGTACAAAATAAAAGCGTGTTTTTGTCTGAATAGAGCAAGACAAAAGGAGTCTTGGTTATAAATTGGTGTTTTTCTTCTAGTTTCACTCCTATATATCAAGGGGTTGCCATGGATAGTTTTATCTTTGACTCAGAAGGGCAGCAGCAGTGACCATTAATCATCATTAGCTTTCAACACAAACGTGGGACCAGTGTTCCATTTCTCAGCTGGACCCTGGGATGCTGCAGGGAAAGCGGAAGGGGCGCTATTTTTTAATGTGATAATTTATATGGAAGCCACAAGAAAAATTAACAAGGCAAAGTGAGGAAAGAATAAGCCATATTTAAATGTGGAAACAGATCTAGAAATGGCATGTGAATTTCTTTATGAAACTTTATGACAATTTTTCATTAGGTGAAAAAAGAGGTGAATTTTACAAAGTATTGTGAACTTTTCTTCTAGCATCTTGAAAGTAAGGTAACTTATGTGCGCACTGCTGCCAGAACTCAGGCAGAGACCTATTTCCCAGGCATGTGTGAGGAGCTGTTCCCAGGGAAAACGGAAACTGCACTGAATTTAGTTTCTTAACACAGTTCCTAGGAAGCAAAAAGTTATTATTTTGTAAAACATAAAATTTAATTTTGTTGAGTGCTTAACTTATGTTTCTAGAGAACCCTGTGATTAGGGCCAAAGGCAGAGCTACTAAGAGCCTCCTGTGGGCTTAGCACTGACTGGGCATTTAGATATCCCAGGGCCTGCCTCCAAATAATCAAGTCTGCATTTAATCCTCAGGAAAGAGATGTTATAGAAGATAACCCTCAGGACACAAAACCAAGTCTCAGCAAAAATGATCCAAATTTTGAGTTGCTGGTTAAGCTGGTAAGCCAACTATTCTGGTTTGTTCTTTCTCTTTTCTTGAGAGTTTCTCTTGACGGGGGGAACCCCCAAATATAACTGGAGGAGATCCAGCCAGTAGCTTTTTCTTTTGAGTAAGTCCTGATCTAAAAAGAAGTTGAGCCAAGGGGATGGACATGAAACATCTTGGCAACAACAATCATCTCTGTGCTACTCCATCCTTTTCTAATAGGACGCTAGAAAGGCATTTAAAGAAATGGTCCGTGGACACAAAGGTTCACAGTTTCTAACCAACCCATCAACTGTTGATTGAGTATAATCAATCACAGTTTCTAACAGACTCATCATCAGCTACGGTCTGATTTCAAATGTTGAGTATAATGAATATAACCTTTAGGGTTGTCTTTCAACGGGTAGTGGGTGGAGGAGGTGTGGACCAGCAGAGGCTTGGTCCTGTGCTGCCGGTTAACACACAGCGCATGCGTGCCGTCTAGCATTTCTATAGCACACATCCACTTTTACTGTCATGTTTCAACCTCAGAATTCTGAAAGGCAGACATTAGAACCCGCATTTTGTAGAAGAGGAAGTCAAGTCAGAAAACTTAAGTGATTTCCTTAAGGTCAAGAAACAGGCAGAGAGAAAAGTTTGAATCCTGCAGAAGGGTGCTCGGCCCTGGGCTCTTTCCCAACCACCCAACAGCCGGGACCAGTCTGCCTAGAGTGGGTGGTGCCTACAGTCCGCCTACAGTGGACAGTGTCCCTGTGGACCTCGGCAGCTGCGGGCTCACTCAGCCCCACGCCATCCCAGGAACCACCCAGGAAGAGAGGGTTTACAAAAAAATAAATACGACAGTATCTCCGCTGACCATTGGTGATAATACTGCACAATGGTTTTGTTACCCAAGCACAACTCCATGTGCCCAACGTACAGTGAGGCCAAACATACCAAAATGTGGGAGTTTGGAGCAGAGAAAAGGTAATCGCAGAGCCAGGCAAGAGAAAGGTGGCTCAGGCCTTAAAAACCCCAAACTCCCTGAAAGCTCTCAGCAAAGTGCTTTTCTAGGAAAGGTGAGAGGGAGTGTGGTTAGTCGTTACAGACTTCTCTGTATCAGAGCCTTTGTTCTTGAGGTCAGGTCATGGTCAGGTAATGATGTTCCTATAAATTTCTACCAAACAAACATTATCCTCTGTTCTGACAGGAAAGGGCCAGGTTCCAAGGCACAACTTTCACCCTCCGAGCTCTGGTATTGGCTGACAGGTGGCTCCTTCACGGCCAGGCCCCCAGACCCTGCCCAGCCGTCATCACTGACGGAGGCACCCAACCCGACTGGCCCGCCCTCAGGCTCCTCAGGCCACCCAAATTGCAGGGACAGGTTCTGGAGACTACGTACGTCCCAGGCAGATGGCAACTGCCATTAGGTCTCAGAGGTGGGGATGGGGGAGAAGCTCACCACTGCCTCAAGGCCTGTGGGGCTCGGCCAGTGGGCGGCCATGGTAGGAGCTCCAGAGCCCTGCAGAACAGGGTCCCCGCTGGCCCAAGGCTGGGTGAGCTACAGAACCCAGGGAAAAAGCTGAGATCCACCTCTTACCTCACTTTGCACCAGAAGACCACCACTCGGCTGACGGTTGGTGGAATGCTCCCACCAACGGAACCTTATTGACAGTTGGTTGTTTGTGGGAGGGGCCACTGTGGCACCAACCAATGGCTGAGCAGGAATGCTAACGGTCTCTCAGTAGCTGTTGCCTGGTAACAGGGTGGGGTGGGGAGGGTGGCTAGGGTGGGGTGGGGGTGGGGCTAATGGGTCACAGCAATCGCTGCTAAGAGCTATTCTGGGCAGCGCTCTATTATAGTTTCAAGATAACAGCGGAAATTTGACAACTGAAACCTTAAATCAAAATCGTTATAAATATTAGATAACTCCAGTATTTTAAAGATCACTTCATGGCAAATAGATGGGCAAACAATGGAAACAGTGACATACTTTATTTTGGGGGGCTCCAAAATCACTGCCCATGGTGACTGCAGCCATGAAATTAAAAGACGCTTGCTCCTTGGAAGAAACGTTATGACCAACCTAGACAGCATATTAAAAAGCAGAGACATTACTTTGCCAACAAAGTTCCGTCTAGTCAAGGCTATGATTTTTCCAGTGGTCATGGTATGGATGTGAGAGTTGGACTGTGAAGAAGGCTGAGGGCCGAAGAATTGATGCTTTTGAACTGTGGTGCTGGAGAAGACTCTTGAGAGTCCCTTGGACTGCAAGGAGATCCAACCAGTCCATTCTAAAGGAGACCAGCCCTGGGTATTCATTGGAAGGACTGACGCTAAAGCTTAAAGTCCAGTATTTTGGCCACCTCATGCGAAGAGTTGACTCATTGGAAAAGACCTTGATGCTGGGAGGGATTGGGGGCAGGAGGAGAAGGGGATGACAGAGGATGAGATGGCTGGATGGCATCACTGACTTTGATGGACGTGAATCTGAGTGAACTCCGGGAGTTGGTGATGGACAGGGAGGCCTGGCGTGCTGCGATTCATGGGGTCGCAAAGAGTCGGACACAACTGAGTGACTGAACTGAACTGAAATAGGCTTCATATACAATAGGCATGTGTTTGAAAGATTAAAACTAACCAAGAACAGTGTTTATAGTATCTCAAACAGAATGAGTGTTCTGATTCTTAAATTATTTTCACATTTTAATTTTAGATCATGAAATTATGGTTGACATTTCAGGTGCAGATCACATGACATTAAACATTAGTATTGTCTTATTTTATTTGGAGCAGTGTGGGGCTGGAGGGGAAAGAGGAAATTGTGTTCTAAGAGTTTTAATCGTCCTAGGTACAAATACAAGGCTATTAGATTTTTTAAATTTGAATATTGTGATTGTTTTCTATTGTAAAAATACTAATTTTACAACTTCAAAAGTATAAATAGAAGGGAAAGAATCCTAATTCCAGTAAGGAAAATTAATTTCTCCAGTCATAAACATAGCACTCAATATCAGGGTGTGGGATTTCTTAACACCAGTGCATGGCTTTTCCCTCAGGATTGCTAAAACAGAACTTTGATATATAGAAAGCATAGAACATTGGGAAACCTAACTACCCAGGAGAGATAGTAGTTTTTCCTAAACACAGAAAGAAGAGCATGATTTTGGTATTTCATAATACATAGCGGGAAATAACTATTGAATTATTTGATAACGAGAGGTCTAGCTCATTTCAGTCTTGTCTACATGATAATCAATAAAACGCTACTGGGGGAAAAAAAAAAAAAGGAAAACAATGCACAACCCAAAGGCTTTCTCACCATCACCTCTGTAAGGGCAGAATTCTGCCTTAGCATCATTGTAGAAGCCAACACCTAGCACATGACACTAGATATCTATTTGGATGCATAGATGGATCAAAGTAAATTCTCAACCTGTACCTTCTCAAGATTCAAGAATCCAAGACCCATCTCATCTATGGCATCAGGCTGGCCAGTGTAAGGGACAGTTTGATGATGGGGTCAAGCAGAGTCCTCCATATTCCTTTATCAAGTTTCCCTTCAGCCCTGCATATCACGAATCAGAAAGGTACCCTCAGAGTGACCTCCTGACTGCTCAATACTTTCATTTCTCTGTCTCCTTTGACTGTCAGGCCTTTGGATGATGGAAGCCTGAAATGAGTAATTACACTTTCGTTCTGAGTTCTTAATGCTTTTCCACAGGAGAGAAAACTCCAGCTGGATTCAGCCGAAAAGCGAACCAGAGTCGTCAGGGAACTCTTACAGAGCGAGAGAAAATATGTGCAGATGCTGGAAATTGTGAGAGATGTTTATGTGAGGCCACTGAGAGCGGCACTGTCATCAAACAGAGCCATTCTGAGTGCTGCAAACATCCAGATCATGTTCTCTGATATTCTGCAGATCTTATGTCTCAACAGGTAAACTCTGAATAGCTATATTTTGAAATATTCATTGTGGTATGGGAGGAACACACACTTGTTTCAAAAAGTTATACAGAGGCTCAGTCATTCTCTGCCCTTCTTGGAGACACTGCCTGATCACCTCACAGAAGAGAGATGATTCTTGACACTGGGCTGCAAACAGTAGTGATGATTCCTGGGGTGTATTTCTGCCTGGACTCAGAGCTATAGGTCAAGGAGTGGAGGTTCAGTGCCTGGGGTTTCTATATTCATTATGCTATTTATGCAAAAGACAATGGGAAGGGGAGCTATTCATAGTCATCAGTGTTTGGCTGATCAGTGGGAGAGGAACAGGAGGCTGTAATGGGACTAAGTCACTAGAACACTTTGCTTAGAGAACCAGAGGCTGGGGATTAGTTTAATAACAGTATATGTATATGGAAGGGTTGAGAGAGAAAATTGATCATTTGCATAAGACAAACTGAGCTTGTGTTTCTCTGCCAGTAACTCTTTAGATAACTTAGAACAATTTCCTTAGCTTCGGGGACCCCAGATTCTATAAAAGGAACTAGTGTGCTTCCAGTTTTGAAATTCCCTGATGGCTGAAGAATAACCTTTGATCCAAGGGAAATGGGCTTAGTGGTGGTGATGGCATTCAGCCATTGAAGTGAGTTGAGCACCCTCCTCTGAGGACTGTAAGAAACTGTCCCCAGGCAAAGGGGAGAGGGAACAGTCAGGGCAGACTCTCCAGGCCACCTTGGGATCCTGAGTCAGCCCCCAAGTCAACCTACTTCCTCCCTTTCCAGCTCTGTGTCAAGGCGAAAGGATCTGACAAAAGTCCCACCCTAAATGACTGAGTACACATTTATATTTTATAAGTTTATAGGCTGTCGTTGGTCAATATTTCACAGCCATGCTTTTCTCATGTTCCAGGCGGTTTCTAGATGACCTGAGAGACAGACTACAGGAATGGGGCCCCGCTCACTGTGTGGGAGAAATATTCATAAAGTTTGGAAGCCAGTTGAACACATATACCAATTTCTTCAACAATTACCCTGTGGTTCTAAAAACTATTGAGAAGGTAACAGATGGAGGGACCATCCAGGCATTTATTAGACCTTCTGAACTTTCGAGGACTAGAAGGACTAGAATTCGTAGGAAAGACTTTTCTATCCTTGGCTTCCGGATCTCCTCCTCTGGTTTACCGGGAGCTCTTTGAGGATGAGGGCACTGACTGACTTAGTTTCGATCACTAGGGGCTGGCATAGTGCTTGACCCGGCAGTGCCTAGGACTTGGTTGTGGGACTGAACTAGTCCTCATGCAAATTTCCAGACTCCCACCTGCACCAGTTACCCTGGGGCTTGGTTATAGGAAGATAGTTCACAATTAGGCAGAAGCAAAACTGTGAACCTGCTTTGACACTGCCTCTACAGCCCGTGTGGTGAGTCCAGCTCTCTCATGGAGAAAAGGAATTCATAATCATGTGTGGAATAATGGCACTCAATGTGTGAAATCTCACGATAAAACAAGGAATTCCTTTGTTTTGAATTCCTCAGCAAGTGCGTTTTAAACAGTTGTCTTTGTTGCGACAATGTGTATGTAGTCTGAGCAGGACGATGCAGCTCTCATCTGTGCCCCTTGGTGCTCTCATTAGGATCTCTTCTGATGACAATAAGATACTCTTTCCCCTCCTCGGTTTGCATCAAAAAGGCAGCAGGAGGGGCACCTTGGGACATGGTGGTGCCCTCTCCCTGTGCCCGCTGTGGCCCTGCCCACCTGTCTGCCCTGAGGCCCTGAAGTGAAGGCCTGGGGCTGGGAGGTCTCTGAACACTTCCTGACCTCAGACATCTCCCTTTGTCGTCTTCTTCCTGCTCCACCCAGGGAGTTTAAGCTCTGCTGCGCAACTCGATTATGTGAAAGTTGCATGAATAAAGCAGTGTCATAGAACTGACCTTTAGGATGAGAATCGGAGCAAAGCATCACATGTTATCATAGCAGATTGGTGCCAGCAATTTTATAGTTATGGATAATAATGTGTCTATTTCACTAGCATGGGGATACATATAAGTAAGTACTCAGTAAATGTTAGCTATTAATATTATTGAAATCAGTGACTATTTGATTTCTAGAAATTAGAATTACTGGCATCTGAGAAAAATGCGGTGACTTCCTGGGGACTGTAATGGTGATGAATAATGCATTTTAAAACAGATTTTAAGTACAAAGGAGCACCTTCATGTTATTGTGGAAAACATGCTTAACAGCAGAATTACACACCAATCCCTACACTTAACACTTACTGTGTGGCAGGCACTCTATGGATAGGATTTCCGCCCCCTCCCCAGCCCCTCACCAAGAGTTAGCTATGACATCCATGAGAAAACTGAGGCTCAGAGGAGCTAAGTAAGCTTGACAAAGTCACACAGAATTAGATAAAATTAAATTAGAATTCTAATCCAGGCTTACCTGCATGCAAAGTCCATTTTCATTTTTCTATACTGATTAAGTCCAATGACTAGGGTTAATTTATGGTATAATTAATACAGTATACTTAGGATATCAGGAAGCACCTATAGTATTAATACTGTGATCAGGTGTAGGTGTTGCCCTTTTGCTTTGAGCACTTCACAGATTATGCTTGTCTGGTAGAATAGAAACAACACTTCACAACTGTCTTACAGAATTTTGACAATATAACTCACATCTTTAGTGCAGAGAAATGATACCAGCCTTCCGAGCTTTCCTGAAGAGGCATGATAAGACCATTGTTACCAAAATGCTGAGGTAAGCTCTGAGGGAGAGCACAGCTAGGTCACCCCAAGGACTGGTGTTCTGTGGCCTCAGAAAGGGACCAGAGCTCCCTTCTCTCTGTGCCTGCTGCAGTCTTCCGGAGCTGCTTTTGTACCCATCCCGGAGGTTTGAAGAATATATTCATCTTCTCTATGCTCTGAGGCTTCACACGCCTGCGGAACATATTGACCGTGGAAACTTGACCATTGCAATTGACCAAATGAAAAACTACAAAGGCTACATAGACCAGGTTGGTTGCTGGGAAGAGTCTGTGTCCTTTAAAAATGTTATGATGCTTCTGTGGTACTCTGACTCAAAGATTCTGAAATCCCTTAGCCTCTTGGGGTTCTCGTCAGACTTTTTCATCCTTTTAATGCTAAATCATTGTATTCAGTGATATTGAGCACTGAGGGCCTTTATTCTAAACCAAATAATGTTTTCAGATATCTCTTTAAGTACACTTATACAGATTAAAAAAAAAGAGCAAACCTCTTTGTTTCTGAAAGTACTTCTTAATGTATTAATCAACTTTCCTGCCTAAGAAAGTACAGCAATCACAATTATTCTCTGCAAGATTTGATCATCTTGGAGTATAGGACTACCATTTTGAACATGTCACTGTGATGGGCACACAGCCCAGGAGTCTGGGCTGAATGGAAACAGTAACACAGTACACCCAGAAAAAAACTTTTTGAACAGAGTCTTGCCACCTGCCTCTTTGTTTTAAAACACTGGGTACAGGAAATTGAGATTCTTATGATACTTTATGAAAATACCACAACGTTATCAAGTGCCATAACATATTTTAACCTATTTATATGTATAAAAACATTACAATTTCAGTTTGCCTAAACTCACTTTCTTTTCTAGATGAAGCGGAACATCAGTATGAAAGATCACCTGTTAGACATCCAGAGACTCATCTGGGGGTGCCCTGTACGTATTCTAACGCACTTGCTACATCTCATGCTCAAAAAGGAGAAATAGTGATTCTGATTCAGCTAACATCTATTGAGTGCCTGTTGTGTGCCAGGTGCTGCCAAGCTCTCATATTCCACATCCTTGTTATCTGCAAGGATGCTAGATGAGAAGAGGCACAAGTGGGCTTGACCCCATCCCGTGATTTCTCTGTAGTCTTAGCACCTTGCTTGGTACTACACACCTCATGACCCCCTTTGAGGAATGGGGCCATGTCTTTATTGTTTTCTATTTCCCTGCATATAATATGTGGCGCAGGATTCTGCCCACTGAGGACATCTGTAAAAATCCTGGAAGTCCTCTACTGGTTATCTGTTACCTATGGAATATCGTCTGACTCATTCTACTTTCCTTCTCACTGCCTTTCAGTTCAGTTCAGTTGCTCAGTTGTGTCTGACTCTTTGTGACCCCATGAACTGCTACACGCCAGGCCTCCCTGTCCATCACCAACTCCTGGAGCCCACCCAAACCCATGTCCATCCAGTTGGTGATGCCATCCAACCATCTCAACCTCTGTTGTCCCCTTCTCCTCCTGCCCTCAATCTTTCCCAGCATCAGGGTCTTTTCCAATGAGTCAGCTCTTCGCATCAGGTGGCCAAAGTATTGGAGTTTCAGCTTCAAAATCAGGCCCTCCAATGAACACCCAGGACTGATCTCCTTAAGGATGAATGGGTTCTATCTCCTTGCAGTCCAAGGGACTCTCAAGAGTCTTCTCCAACACCACAGTTCAAAAGCATCAATTCTTCGGCACTCAGCTTTCTTCACAGTCCAACTCTCACATCCATATATGACCACTGGAAAAACCATAGCCTTGACTAGATGGACATTTGTTGGCAAAGTAATGTCTCTGCTTTTTAATATGCTGTCTAGGTTGGTCATAACTTTCCTTCCAAGGAGTAAGTGTCTTTTAATTTCATGGCTGCAGTCACCATCTGCAGTGATTTTGGAGCCCAGAAAAATAAAGTCAGCCACTGTTTCCACTGTTAACCCATCTATTTGCCATGAAGTGATGGGACTGGATGCCATGATCTTAGTTTTCTGAATGTTGAGCTTTAAGCCAACTTTTTCACTCTCCACTTTCACTTTCATCAAGAGGCTCTTTAGTTCTTCTTCACTTTCTGCCATAAGGGTGGTGTCATCTGCATATTATCGATATTTCTCCCGGCAATCTTGATTCCAACTTGTGCTTCCTCCAGCCCAGCATTTCTCATGATGTACTCTGCATATAAGTTAAATAAGCAGGGTGACAATATGTAGCCTTGATGTACTCCTTTTCCTATTTGGAACCAGTCTGTTGTTCCATGTCCAGTTCTAACTATTGCTTCCTGACCTGCATACAGGTTTCTCAAGAGGCAGGTCAGGTGGTCTGGTATGCCCATCTCTTTCAGAATTTTCCACAGTTTGTTGTGATCCACACAGTCAAAGGCTTTGGCATAGTCAATAAAGCAGAAATAAATGTTTTTCTGGAACTCTCTTGCTTTTTTGATGATCCAGCGGATGTTGGCAATTTGATCTCTGGTTCCTCTGCCTTTTCTAAAACCAGCTTGAACATCTGGAAGTTCATGGTTCACGTATTGCTGAAGCCTGGCTTGGAGAATTTTGAGCATTACTTTACTAGCGTGTGAGATGAGTGCAATTGTGCGGTAGTTTGAGCATTCTTTGGCATTGCCTTTCTTTGAGATTGGAATGAAAACTGACCTTTTCCAGTCCTGTGGCCACTGCTGAGTTTTCCAAATTTGCTGGCATATTGAGTGCAGCACTCTCACAGCATCGTCTTTCAAGATTTGAAATAGCTCAACTGGAATTCCATCCCCTCCACTAGCTTTGTTCCTAAGGCCCACTTGACTTCACATTCCAGGATGTTTGGCTCTAGGTGAATGATCACACCATTGTGATCATTCTGGGTTGTGAAGATCTTTTTTGTACAGATCTTCTGTGTATTCTTGCCACCTCTTCTTAATATCTTCTGCTTGTTAGGTCCATACCATTTCTGTCCTTAATTGAGCCCATCTTTACATGAAATGTTCCCTTGGTATCTCTAATTTTCTTGAAGAGATCACTAGTCTTTCCCATTCTATTGTTTTCCTCTATTTCTTTGCATTGATCACTGAGGAAGGCTTTCCTATCTCTCCTTGCTATTCTTTGGATTATCAAACCACACAGACATACTCATAATTCTCTAATAATGTCAGCCTCTCCTTACACATTTGTGTTTTGCTCATGCTCTTCCCTCTCAGAAATTGCCTTCTTTTTCTGCTCCACTGGATAAACTCCTATTCGTACTTTAAAGATCCAGTTCAAGTATCATCTGCCTTGAAAAGTTTCCCCCAACATCTCCAGGTGTGAGTTGCCCCTTCCTAGGTATTCTTAACACCCTGAACCTCCCAGTCACACATTCTTACAGTCCTTTATCCACAAGATTGGGAGCTCCATCAGGTATGAACTAGTGTCTTCTAGTGTTCAGCATATAGCAGGAGTTTAATATGTGAATTATGCAGAGTACATCATGAGAAACGCTGGACTGGAAGAAGCACAAGCTGGAATCAAGATTGCCAGGAGAAATATCAATAACCTCAGATATGCAGATGACACCACCCTTATGGCAGAAAGTAAAGAGGAACTAAAAAGCCTCTTGATGAAAGTGAAAGTGGAGAGCAAAAAAGTTGGCTTAAAGCTCAACATTCAGAAAACGAAGATCATGGCATCTGGTCCCATCACTTCATGGCAAATAGATGGGTTAACAGTTGAAACAGTGTCAGACTTTATTTTTTTGGGCTCCAAAATCACTGCAGATGGTGACTGCAGCCATGAAATTAAAAGACGCTTACTCCTTGGAAGGAAAGTTATGACCAACCTAGATAGCATATTAAAAAGCAGAGACATTACTTTGCCAACAAAGGTCTGTCTAGTCAAGGCTATGGTTTTTCCTGTGGTCATGTATGGATGTGAGAGTTGGACTGTGAAGAAGGCTGAAGGCTGAAGAATTGATGCTTTTGAACTGTGGTGTTGGAGAAGACTCTTGAGAGTCCCTTGGACTGCAAGGAGATCCAACCAGTCCATTCTGAAGGAGATCAGCCCTGGGATTTCTTTGGAAGGAATGATGCTAAAGCTGAAACTCCAGTACTTTGGCCACCTCACGCGAAGAGTTGACTCATTGGAAAAGACTCTGATGCTGGGAGGGATTGGGGGCAGGAGGAGAAGGGGACGACAGAGGATGAGATGGCTGGGTGGCATCACTGACTCGATGGACATGAGTCTGAGTGAACTCCGGGAGTTGGTGATGGACAGGGAGGCCTGGCGTGCTGCGATTCATGGGGTCGCAAAGAGTCGGACACGACTGAGCAACTGAACTGAACTGAAAGTATTAATCGATTGTGTTTTTATTTGGCCAAATTGAGGAAGCAAAATGCAGTTGTTTTGGCCTAATTTAGATCTGCACATTTTGAAAGGGAAAGAGTAATGGGATTGACTGGATTACAGAAAATCCAAAAATCTTGGGACTCACAGAGTCCACAGAACTTTATCTCTGGATCACTATATGCCCCAAGTGATCATCTCCATGGCTGGATCAGTAAAGGAGCCTGACATCTTAATTTGTAACATTTCTTGATAGATCCCTCCTGACTCACCCACATCCCCACTTTATTTTTGGTAGTAGGAAAGAATTTATAATAAAAAAAATAATTTCAATAGTTTTAAAAATTAGACAACTCCCTCAAGTATAGTTTTAAAAACAATGCTTTTTTCATAATTGAACTGAGTTCTATTCAACACTTACATCTTTTGGGATATGATTATTCAGTAATGAGACTTATTTTATAAAAAATATATATATATTTCAAATTCTTTTTATTTCATAGACTCTATCAGAAGCAAACAGATATTTGATTAGGGTTCAAGATGTGGCCCAACTTCACTGCTGTGATGAGGACATAAGTTTCTATTTAAGGTAAACATTCAACTATCCTATGGCTATGAGTGTGTCTTAATTATTTTGTACCCAGAATCCAGTACAATGTTTGTCATATTGTAAATATACAATAAATCTTTGTGTTGATCTGAAAAGTTACGTATACACCCCTCTGAGACGATGTAAGGTGTTTATCACCTTACTCAGATTCCAGGCAGCTCCTTCATAGAATGGAAGAAACCCAACTGTCACTGCCTGGGCCACTAACTCGAGACATGGGATTTCTGGTTTGGTCACTTTCCTACTGAGAGGAGAGCTGATGTGAGATATCACATGGATGATCTGCTCAACTCTAAGAAAGAGAAGACCAGTTAATTATCTGCAGTTAGTTACTGAGGTCAGCGCTCCAAAGGTCTCACCGTAGGACCACCATTGTACTGAGGTCTCACATGTCTGGTTTGCACAGTGCTCACAGTAGTGTAAAAACTATTGTGATGCGAAGGTGCTAACATTTCCTTTTCTCCTTTAGAACAAGGATGGGCAAACTTTTCCGTAAAGGGTTAGATGGTAAGTATTCTAGGTCTTTCTTGCCAAATGATATCTGTGGCAACTAACTTTGCCATTGTAGCACAAAAGCAGCTACATAAATACAATACATAATGATTAATATGATCTTCATAAACAATACATGTGTAGCTGTGTTCCAATAAAACTTTATTTACAAAAAGCAAGGAGTGGGGCCATTGTTTTTAAATTCTTGCTTTAGAAAACTATTTGAAATCTATGTTTTCAGTATTAATGGCAAAGATGGTAGCTCCACAAACAGCAACCAAATGCAGAGGAATTAATTCCAATAAAAGAAATGAAAATCAGATTACCTGTTATTTCAGTGAATATTTCACTGAATGTTTCCCAAAGGCCAGGACAGGATTTGGGATGGAGGAGAGGTTGGAATAAACCAGTCCCTTAAATGAAAATCAAATCACACAACTGTGTCACTTCTCACTGTCACAGTGTTTTTGTTTTCTCATTTTGTTGTTTTTGGTCAGGAGCAATAGAAATGAGCTACAAGAGAAGGAACTAGATATCAAGTCAGCAATTCTAAACACAGTGTAGTAGGACACATGCTAGGGATTATTCCAATTTTTTATTATTAGAATTAATTTTACCTTCATATGTTCATTCTCAGACACTCTTCCTTTATCTTTCTTTATCTACGTCCATGTTTCTGACTGACGGAATTTGCTCTGGGGAGAGTCATTTTAGAGCTAGAAAACTGGAGGCATGTGTCCCTCTGTAGATATAACCCACATAGTTTTGGATTACGCTTTTATGCACCTTGGAACTTTGACATTTTCATGTGTGACTTTAAACTTGCTGATTTTTTAAGCATTTTGTTTACTTTTGTTCTCCTTCTAATGGGGTGTCACCAGGTGCAAAGTGGAGCCTCTAAGGCCGGTGAATAGAGGCACGGCTTTAGATCACCAAACAGGGCCATCCACTGCTCAGACCCTGAGTCCTCTTGAGGACAAACATTACTAAACTACAGAGTATGTATATTGTTACCTTTGCTTTTAGCTTACCCAAAGGGACCTATAGTCATTGACCAGGAAACTGGGCACTGGGGGAAGAGAAATACCCAGACTTCTCAGGGACGCAGGACTCTGGCTCTGAATTGACTTTTATCCTGGCAACTGCCAAAAGCCACTATAATCCACTAGTCAGAATGTGGATGATGAGGACAAGGTGATAAACAGTTTTGACTTAGGTCAGCTCACAGAGGCTTCCCTCATGAATCAGACAGTAAAGAATCTGCTTGCAATGCTGGAGACCCATATTCAATCCCTGGGTTGGGAAGATACCCTGGAGAATGGAATGGCTACCCACTCCAGTATTCCTGCCTGGAAAATCCCATGGACAGAGGATACTGGCAGGCTACTGTCCACGGCGTTGCAGTCGGACACAACTGAGTGACTAACACTTAGCTCACAGAACCAATGACGTACTGTTATCTGTTCATGCCAAAGTTTATGCTCTGCAAATTACTTTTAAAGTTTTATGTATTTATGGAAGTTGGGTACTTTGTTTCTTGATCTGGCTAACGTATTAATAGTGATTAAATAATGACAAAACACTTCTAGAATGGTGTTAAGAATTTAAACTATGTTTGGCGGAGTCATTGAGTCTATTTGTGAAAAAGCAAAGAAATCCTGTCCAGGTTCAAGGAAAACACTCTACCCGTGGAGTTGGTTCTTCTGAATCCGAGCAGCAGCAGTATTCTGAAACTTGAGTAGGATCCAGAGTTTCCATTTCAGTTGTTCCATTATGTCAATGTGAAAGGCAAAATTATTTGTTTTTACATATGTAGAATAATAAAGGTTTTTAAAAAAGGGTTCTGGTGTTTTTTGTCTTTGGATGAAACTTGTTGAAGCTCTTGGTGAGTATAAATGGCTTTTGGAAAGCTTTTTCCTAGGTAAAATTCATTTATATGTATTTTAAATAGCACTTTCATAATAATAAAAACCTCTTTGTGCATTTATCTTTCCCTGCTCACGTCCTCAGGTTACAAGTGGCCTCAACTCCAAGTTCAATAAACGTGCCTGCTCCTTCTCCTCTGGGCCATCCACCCACCCAGCCCAAGTGGGTCACGCTATTAGAATTCGCCTTCATTTAACTTACTTTCAACGCTATCCCTTCCAAAGGGAAAAATCAAACATCTGTTTACCAAAGCAAACACTCCTTTCAAAGCTTCATCTTCAAAGCACCCTGGTAGGCACATTCCCTGGCCATTTAGATAGAAAGGCAAAGTTTTATTACAGCTTTTAAACATTTTTCTCAAATGATAGGATTCTTATCAGTAATAAGAGTAAAAATATTGCCAAAGAAGGGTCACAAACATGGGTGGAATTCTTTCACCTAGGGTGGCCACTCAGCACATACATCTCACCACATACTGATCTAAATGCACCCCCTTTCTTGCTTCCCCCTTTCCCTCATCCCTATTTCTATTTGCTCCCTTATTCTCAGAATAACCTATCAACTTAATCTGGAACATTATTTCTTTCAAACTGCCAGTAAATATGAAGCATCCCTCTCCTTCCAGCCTAAATCATAACCACAGATATGGGAAGGAAATGTGTGAAAAAGGAAGGTGGCTCCAGGGGTTGGATGACCAGTGCATTTCTCTCTCTCCACACACCTAACATGACCTGTACCCCCAACACTCTCCCAAGAGCTGAACCTGAAGCAAAGCACTCCTTAAAATGTTTAAACCACTCGCTCTCCCAGTCTAGTCTTTTGCCCACCTCATGGGCACAGCTGTAATTAATACACGACTTAAGTACTCTCAAGTGTGGTTGGCGAATCATCATCACCAGGGAGCTGTTAGAAACACAGAATCTCAGGCTAGTCTAGCTCTACTGAATTTGCATTTCAATGAAACTCTCTGGGTAATTCAGATGCACAGTAAAGTTGTACAAGTCAGAGCCATTATAATACAGAGTGGATTCTAAATGTGAATTACAGTAGCTTTTATGGAAAACAACCTGTCAGGCTTTGGTTAAAATATATATATATATACTGTTTGGTCAATCAATCCTACCCTTGGGAACCCTATCTGACAGAAATGTAAGGAGTCTGTTTGTATGTAAGGAACTGGTTTTTTCAAACATTGCTCACAGTGGCAATAAAGAAAAAACAAAGGAAATGAGGGAGGGAAGAAAGAGACCTGAGCCTGCAAAGAAATGCCCACTAAGTGAGGGAAGAGTTAGAAAAATGATGGTCCATCCATGCTATTATTTGGTCATTAAAAAGAACTCGATTTCTATTGCTGAGAAAAGCAAGAAAAGAGCCTGGAATAATACTTAAAACAACCTACCTGTAAATAGATGCATACATAGGTACATATGTGAGTGACTACTTGAATGGGTTAAAAAAGAAAGTAAAGAGTATATACTGTTTGGTAATGTGGGTAACATAAGTGAAGGGAGGAGTGAGCCAAAAAAGTGAAACCAAAGAGCAGTGCACGGAAACAACCGACAGTATATGCTGATATAACTGCATCACTTCTGAACGACTTTATCTGGATCTAACTCACCAATTTAAAAATTAAACACAGATGATGGCAATAAAAACTAAGAGAATTCCTCTGAATAAACCAGTCAACTGAGTTGCTTGCTTAGAGTAACTTCTTGAGGGCTTCTTGATGCTTCTAGGAGAAAAACATTTTTGGGGGGCTATCCTCCATCAAAGTAACAAGCTTGCTGCACTTGGCCATTCCTGGGTCTGGACAGAGATTGGGGGCATGGGTGAGGCTCTCCCAAGTTCCTCCCTAGTACATCATTTGATAACCCACACCAGAGCACAGTGAAATCTGCTAAACACTGTGATCTGACTCCATCAGCAGACAACCACAGAGGATACTAGATGGAGGTTGGGGATCAAAAAATGCCTACCAATGACCATGGTAGCAACCTCAGTAGAACTGAAGAGCTACTTAAATCCAACTTTTCATCCATTTCTCTCCAACTGTATTAGAAAATTCTGTTTCCTACTTAGTAAATGCTTTTCTTTTCCCTGCTTTCTACTTAAGAGACTGCACACCTTACTGATTCTTGTGCTTCTCTCTAACCCAACCAGTTATCCTTAAAGATGAAACCAAACTACATGAAAACATTCCCCGCAGATTGTCTAAGTACATCAAACACAAAATACCAACACAGCTTTAACCTGACTTGTGTTGTAACACTGGGAAAATTCAGTGTTCATTTTTCCCTGCATCGATTGGATACTGTCCAATGGATAAGATCAAATCATTCCACCAGGAACCCTGAGGCCCACCCACATGACTGGTCTGACAGACAGAGGGACTACTCACACCAGGAGAAAATAATACAGAGAACTTCAAAAAGTCAGTCCAAAGGTCTGAGGTGGGGAAAGACCCTGATGATGAGCTTATCAAGGTAAAGATGGTGAAGTGTGTAACAAAGCACATATGTATGCGTACGTAAAACTAAACTGCTCTCTTTTTTAAACCAGGCTCTATGAACATACCTGTGATCTCAGTCTTTTCCTCTTCAACGATGCACTGCTCGTTTCTAGTCGGGGTACATCTCATACTCCATTTGAAAAGACTTCAAAATCAACCTACCAATTCATTGCATCAGTGGCACTTCATAGGTTAATCATAGAAGACATACCAGATTCCAAATGTATGTATTCTCTTCCTCCAAAGAGATCACACCTTTAAGAAGCTGTATTATATAAAACTCATTAGCTATTAAAATAGGAAAGCAGGAAGAGAACTGGAATTTGCATTTGCAAATAATTTCCCAAGTATTTTTAGGATCTCATTAATGTAAACTTTCCTTTACCTTTGAAATAGCAAAAGAAAGGAATGCTGGCATCTTCAGACACATACTCTACACATTAGGAAAACAGCTTTCCAAAGACACAAAGGGAGACATAACCCTGTATTATTGCCAGGGAAGCTGGAGTTCTTAACCACTATTTTAACTTCTATTGCTTGTAGATGTTACAATTTTTATCTATTACTTTTCCATTATACTAGGACTAAGTGATTATTGCAGATTTGACTGTACTTTTTTCCGTAAATTTGCATTTACAAGTTCTCTAAAGGATGTATTTGCAAATGATGTTTAGTAACAAAACATTTAACTCATAATCTCAAAAGAAATAATCGTTACAAAAAGAAATCCTACTTAAACCTACTGTACCTTTTAGTTTTTATCTTACACTCTACTTCCCAATCTTCAAAAGATCTGTATCTCTTTTCCTATATTTCTGTTAGGCCAGACAATCTGAATCTAACACCTTTTGTTCCAATATTTTTCACTGCACGTGAAGGTAGGACTTATGGGTAAAGCTAGAACCAAGATCTCAGGGAAGGAACTAATCTAAAAAGAGCTGCTTTCCATTAGCTTTGGCTTCATTTAAAATCTGAGAGAAACTGAACACTAAATGTGGGAATAAATATTTTCACCTATTGAGAAATAAATATTTTCAAACTCAGGGTTAATTATCCATAATGTGCATGACATGTCTCCTTCCATCTCCCCTTAATCAGCTGTGCTCTATGTCAGAACATCATAATGTGAGCTAAAAGTGGGCATTCAGCTAAGTCATCATTGGCTTCTTTCTATCCTGGTGCTCATACCAGGGTGGTTAAGGTCCAGCTCTCAGCATCTCTTATCTACAGTAACTCTTGTAAAGACCTTTACCGGTCCCAGTTCCTTCTGAAATTAAAGAATATCATATCATCTATTACTTTAAAAATAATTGCTAATTATAATTAAACAATTATAAAGACAAGTTTATTTTAGACTATATTTGAATTATTCAGTAATTTAGGAACTTATATTCTAAACTGGATTTGTGTTTGAGACTTTAATTTTCAAAAAGTCTTCAAGATGATTTGATCAACTCTTGAATTTTAAAACACTTTTTCCTTTTGACTGTTACCTACAAAAATTAATTTATGTACTTCCAATATTTTTACAGTTATCAAGAATGCATTTATTCTTCAAGGTCCAAAACATGAATGGATTTGTGAAACAGAAGTTGAAGATGATAAATTTCTATGGTTGTCTGTACTCCAAAATGCCATCAAAAGTAGTATGGAAAAGTGAGTCTGGACTTCAAACACCAGGGGTGCCAATCTGCCCTGACAAAGACAACATATTGTTTTCTGTTCCAGAAGATTCAGTAAGAAGCAGAATAATGGTTCATCATGGATGATCGGTGGATGAACTAGGGGGACGCATAAAGTTACTCCTAACTTTTAAACTTTATCATCTATGCTCAATTATGTGAAATGGATAAGAAAAATTTGAATATAAAAATCTGAACCACTTCTTTTGATAGTTGTTTTTCATGGACATTATTATTTAATCTGACTGACAAAACCTAAGACTGAATAAGGATATTGAGTATTTAAAGATTTGTTTTCTGATCTAATGAAAAATAAAGTCATAATGAAAAGTATTTCTTAAATCATCAGTCTAGAGAAATGTCTTAATCTGCTGGTGATTTATCAACATCTTTTAACATTTCCATGAAATAGTTATGGATTTTAAAAATATGTATAAGAAATCTAAACAGTACTTTACTAAAAAACTGGTCACATATATCCAAAATATGAATATATTTCTACAGAGAGCATTAAAAACATACCACTATAAAGCACTAAAATTTTCTGTAATTCTTAAGTGTTCTTTTGTTGCAAAATTAAATTCTTAGACCTTCCAAATAAAATGGTTTAAAAATTTGTTACATTGCTAAATTAGAAGGCCGTTTGGTAGAGGGTGAGGGGGTACAAAAAACAAAAACGAAACTTGCCTGTAATGGAAATTAGCTGAGTAAAAACTGAAGAAATTAAGACAATTCTATTTAAAACATAAAAAAATAAAAATAGGTATTGAGTAGTTTTCTGGGCCCTTAAAGCTTTAATTATTTAATAAACTGAAGCTATAACCTGGTTAGCTACTTTGAAACTTTGGCTGATATATGCAGTAGTAATAGTTTTACTCAATTAATGGTAGATAACATTGTATTAATCTTGGAAGCTTTTGGCTGTCAGTTTCCTCTTTGCTTCAAATTCTCCTTTAAGGAAATGAAATCTACTAGTACAGTCTAGGATTGTGAAGTAGGCTATTTTAAACATTTTCTTTTTTCTATAACAAAAATACAAATTCCTTCTAATTCTTAAAAAAAGTACAAAAAGTTAAAATGTTTTTAATTAGTGTAAAATCACACTTCTGATTATGATAAAACCATGCAGCTCAACATCTATGTCAGATAGAATAAAACATTAAAGGAATGCCTGCTCTTAGTCAGCAATAAATGTAAATTCACAAATGTGATCAAAATGGAAATACCATAGAATACAAAACAAATCCCGAGACACTACATTATCCTGAATAGGACATACTTTAGAAACTCTTTGTTAATAGGAAAAGTCTCTCTCTATAGCAAAAGAATGGAGTAGAAATGGTAACCCACTCTAGTATTCTTGCCTGGAGAGTCTCATGGACAGAGGGGCCTGACAAGCTACAGTCCATGGGGTCACAAATAGCTGGACATGACTGAGGGACTAAACAACAAAAACATGGCAAAAGAAAGAGTAACAACAGAGCTAAAGATAACTAGGAATCTTAAGGAATTTTCGTTTATTATAATAGTGAATAATTAAGATCCTCAGAAGTTCTAAAACATGTTACTTGAAAACACTTCTAGAGACTGATGAACATAAGCTTATAATTGCGAGTTTAGTGCATAAATCATGCAAAAAGTGACGTCTGCAGCTGGACAGTACTTTTGTGGCTTGCAGCGTCAACACTTTCCCTTTGCTTCTAGCAGACAATTTAAAAATGCCTATCTTTAGTTATTTCCTAATTTTACAGGACTGCCGAGGAATTAAAATCTCACACACAACAAAGTTTAAGTCACAGGTGATCCTGATCAAACGTTCGTAAGGAAAACATAAAATCTGCCCTCTAAGCTGCTGTGAAAAGCTTGAAAGTGCCATGAGACTCTTGAAGAATGTTGATTACAGCAGAGCTTATGGTTAAAGTATGCCTTATCCAATACAGTTCTTTCAAATTAAAAATCAAATAGGAAACGCATTTTAAAGATTGTTGGATTCTTTAAGTATTAAGCCTAAAAGACAAATTGACAGTTTATTTAGTCTCCTTTTGAAAATATTTCTGAGTTTGTGCTTAAGGTGTTAAATGAGAAGCCCACTGTGTAAATCCAAGCAGTGTGAGGTTTTGGCCACTAAGTATAATGCACCAAAGTTATGAGATAACACGGGGGGAGGGGGGCTGTGCCAACAAACACAATACACCCTCCAGAAAAAGTCATCCTGACCCTTTTATTGTTGAAATTAAAAAATAAAAGATACTTAAATACAATGGTGAACATATAGGGCAAAACAGAATCATAAAATTTAATGTTGAATTAAGCAGTGAGCTGAATGTCTGGGTCTCCAAATTGGCTTTGAACCCAAAACCGCTTAAAAATGGGTATGTTCACAGTTAACGGCAATTGGCTTATAGGTGAGAGAATGGTCGAAGCTGTTCCAGTTGAACTTCCAGGGAAATTCTCTCCTCAAGAACATCCTGAAAAAGATGGAAAGACAAGTTATGTTTCAACATATACAAAAATGAAGGCACATCTAACAGCAGCTCTGCATCAATAAAACAATTTCCGTTCCTTAAGAAGATGAAGGGACAGCTGTTCCTTTTAGAAACAGTTTCTTTATAGGTGCATGCATTAAAACACAATCTTAATTAAAATCTTTTTTTCTCATTACTTAAAATCAGGGTAATCGAATGTTTTTTTCCTTCATTATTAGAAAAGCCAGTATTTGCAGATGGTGGTTATTAATGCATGAATTTTGCACGAAGCCCACCCCTTGCAGTAACTGCAGATACGCTGGTTAACAAAGATACTCTCCCCTGGTGATTACCTCTGGTCATAACAACTCCTGCACCTCATTTTGAGATTCCGTTTCACAATGAATAAATGTATTTTATAATCAAAATTTCTAATGACTGTCAATTTGGGGCAGTCTTTTCAGTCAGCAACTTCTTATGAAGCCATATCCTTTTTTTCTTTTTCTCTTGTTTTAACCAGAATTACCTCCTATCTGGTACCACACTTTCTCAGAGGATAATGAGAAAAGTGATTTTTAAAACCAGCTTCTATATACATGTTTCTATGGTTTTCGTAGTTCTTCAGAAAAACATGCATTAACAAAATTTTCACCTCAAGGTATGCTACTAGCAAGCTTGTCATTTAGTTTTACATTCTTCCTTTACAATGGACCAAATTCACAAGTCATAGAACAGCTATGAATATCTTCTTTGACTAAAGAGTTATACAAGAATATTATTCCTTTAACGTATATTTATCAAATGCCCAACATGTGTGAAGTTTTGAGGACAGAGACATGATGGTTATAAATCTATCCAGGACAATCTCAGTTTATCTCTGATGTCCTGGCCTACACATTAACATATCCTTTTCTCTTCAAAGTACTCTGGTTTGAACAATGTATTACATGGTCACTGTAAATGGGGATGATTATGACTTAGCCTCAGTGAGTTCAGGTTAGTAGGACAGAGACACTAATGTGCCATAGATATGGACAATTTAATAAATGCTAGAAAAGGAATATGAACAGAATACAGAATATTCTGTATTCATTTTACATTTCCATGGACTCCTTCCTCATCTTTATGGTTTACAACCTTGCTACTCAAAGTGGAGTCAACTGTCCAGGAGCATCTCCTTCACCTGGAAGCTTATTAAAAATTGCAGAAGTCTCAGGTCCCTCTCCATACTGGACATGAATCAAAATTTTCATTTTAACATGTGACCCCTTCCTAAGTGTATACAATTAAGGTTTGAGAACCACTGGTTTATAAGATGTGAATGCCTAATAATGTTGATGAATCATACATGATTCTGCTTGCTGGTTTCTATGTATACGGATTCAAAAAAATCATGGTTAGTAGTAGTAAGCAAGAAAACAAACTCATCCTCTCAAGCACAGATGACAGAAGTACACGCTGGCCCTGAGCACCATTTCTATTTAAGGTTTGTCTTTTCTGTTTTAGAGATGATCTAAATTGCCCCCATCCCTCTTCTTTAGACCTGTCATTTTCACAGAATCTTAGTTGTTTTGATAAAAGGATAAATTTACAATACTCGAATCATTGTAGAATTAGTGTATAGACAGCCACATATATGATCCTGGAGGTAGCAGAGGTCACAACATTTCTACTCTTGGGTTTCATTATGAAAGTTAACGAACATTTTCAGCTCAGTTCAGTAGCCCAGTCGTGTCCAACTCTTTGCGACCCTATGGACTGCAGCACGCCAGGTCTCCCTGTCAATCGCCAACTACCAGAGTTTACTCAAATTCATGTCCATTGAGTCAGTGATGCCATTCAACCATCTGGTCTTCTGTTTTCCCCTTCTCCTCCTGCCTTCAATCTTTCCCAGCATCAGGGTCTTTTCAAATGAGTCAATTCTTTGCATCAGGTGGCCAAAGTATTGGAGTTTCAGCTTCAGCATCAGTCCTTCCAATGAACATTCAGGGCTGAACATTTTAGGAATATGCTTTACATACATGTAGGATAAGGCAATCATACAAGAAATGAGTACAGGAAATTCTTTTTAATATTAAAAGATTCAAAGGCATATAAAACATTTTAGATCCACACTTCTCCTGCTACTTGGAAAAGTTTCATACTAGCATAAGAACTGGTGGATCACCTCCAAGTCTAGTTCAACAATAAGAGGCTCTGAGTCCATGGAACTTTCCAAATAAAGATTCAGAAACTACATTACCTTTAACTGTTGCTGCAATTCACTATTCAATCTGGCCAAAACTGTGTTGGTTTCCTTATTGCGTCTAATTGATGCCTGAATAGCTTTCTTATCTTTCCCAACAGACCTGAGAAGATAAAGAGAGCAAAAAACGTGACCTTCATTCTTATTATTAAATTTGCTCCATTCTTCCCTGTGATCTATGGCTAATCCCAGAATGCTGAGGAAGCATCTTTGCCCTGCTAGCATAGCTCAACCTTGCTTGATCAGTTTTAAAGCTCAACCAAAAACTACTAAGCTTCAGAGGCTTAATTACTGTAGTTATTGATTTAGTGACTTTTCTGTAGAATCACCTGAGTTTAAGTCAGTGCAGAGGAGGTATAAGCAAACTTTTTCTATAAATGGTCAGACAGTAACTATTTTAAGCTTTGCAGACCATACCATTTCTGCTGAATATTGTTTTTTTTTTTCATCTTTTCTTTTTCTCTTTTTAAACAAAAATGTAAAAAAATTTTTACATTTTACAAAAAATGTAAAAGCCCTTACAAAAACTGGCTATGGGTTGACTTTGGCCCATAAGCCCTAGTTTGCCAATTCTTGATTCTAGAACAACCATAGTTAAAACATCAGTGTTACTGTGCACTATAATTTTTAAAGTCTGCTCTAGGATTTGTAACTTGAGTTGAACTATTAGGCGGGTAAAAGTGGGAAGAATATTCCACGTACTCATAAATGAGAAAACTCTCAAAGCGGAACAGTGGAGGACCTGTGTTCAACTACAGGACCAGTGTGACCATAATTCCTTTCTGTTTAATATTTTTAATTACTGTGCATTTTGTTTCCAGTAATTACACGTGTTTAGGAACAGCTTTGATTACCGAGGAATAGAAGGTTGTGATGCAAGAACAGCAGCTAGGACACCTGTCTTCTGTGTATGTTCATCAACTTCTGGCCTTAATTCATCTTCTGATTTTAATCTCCTTCGAACAGGTTTAGGTGGTGGAGCAAGAGGTGTTGTGCCTTTGCTCTGGGAGACAAGAATTTCATGAATAATAAGCATTTCTTGAAGACATTTGTGGTTCCGTTAGCACTTTGCCAACATCATATGCTTTCTTTAAGCCTTTCATTCTCTTAAGAATTATGGGTCACTTGTCCTACTTTAAAGCAATTTATGTATTTGTGGCAACAGCTAACTTAAATTACAATGGGAAAGAATGTTCCTAGTGACATCACAAGTGTAAATGTACCTATTAGACAAAAATTTTTACAGGGTGACATAACAAGCTCAAGGCCCAGATTCTGTGACTCAAGGCTATAATATTCAGTTTTAACATAACACACTCAATATGTATCTGTTCAATAACTATAAAAGAGAGTCTCCAGAAATATGCGTCCAGTATCACTATAGGGTTTTCTATTCAAATATCCTAAGATATATTATCTTAATGAATACTTTATAAAGAAGTGGAAAACCAGGTAATTCTTTAAAAAATCTTTCATTAAGATATACAAGAGCTCTTAAAAATGAATGGCTATTTTATTGGAGATCTGTCCTCAACAGAATCAAATATAACTGTCTGGTATTTACTGTAACCTGATTTGACCTGTTAATAAATAAAAACAAGAGTCAACTGCCATCCCTTTGGGTAAATATTATTTTTAATCTATTGCCATTTACTCACAAAATAAAACTATTAAAAAAATTACAGAAGTACTAACAGTAAAAAAAAAAAAAAAAAAAGTGTCCAGAAAGTAGCATTTAAATACTTTCAGAAACACTCACTGTTTTAATGACTACCAGGGATGTCTCAATGATAACAAAAAAAGTGACCAAAATTTTTTTCTCAAAAAGTGTCCTGTTATCTGCAATGTACTTTGAAATGCAAACAACAGATAAGAAGGACGGATATAGAGAGAACGATGCAGGTATAAAGCAAGTATATTAACACAAGGAAAAATGTTATATTTTTCTATTTCTTTAATTCTGTATTTATATGAAATGAAGAACATTCACTAAACATACTGATAGTCATTTCGTTATATATGTAAGTCAAATAATTATGTTGTACACCTTAACTTATACTGTGTTATATGTCAATTATATCTTAATAAAACTGGAAGAAAAATATAGTAAATATTAATAGTACAATCAAGGTGTGGCTTTATTGTACAATATAAAATTCTTTTAACTCTTCTGTATGTTTAAAATTTTTTGCAATAAATTTTTGGGAAAACATTCCTAAGACAGCTAAAAAAAAGCAGAGAGTATAATATTAACCTTAGAGGGTTGATAATCTTTCCCTGTTATACTCAGAACTGAAATAACAGAAACTGAGTGTGACAAAAAAGGAAGTTCTACTTCATGTACTTGAAACAATGTAATAACCACACAAAATCTGAGAACCTGTGGCACGCATTAATACAAATGACAGGCTATCATCTCTACCTCTAGGTGGACTGTATTCTGAAACAGGTTATATGTATTACAGTTTAAGGCAGTGAAATGGGTTAGATGATCTCTAACTTTACTTGTAAGATTTTCAAATTATATCATATAATTTTTATATGTATAAAACAATCAATACTATAAAAGACTTTTGTATACCACATTGGCGGGAGCACTAGCAGCTGTCTTTTCTTCAATTTTACTATCTGTTTTGGCAACTCGAGAACTTGCGGGATCAGAAGATTTTTCAACCTAGAGATGAGTATATTATTATTACAAATTATATTTAAGTAACACACATATATGAATAAATATATAAGTAACAGATTAGAGAGCAAAACGTTTAGAAAACATTCATTCTAACAGTAAGAAGCTCAGATGAAGAGGAGAGGAGTTTGAGACTACCTTGTGAAACGATCATGCATCTGCCCCTTTAGGGCAGAGAGGGAAGAGAATACATCTCTGAGGGGATGGCAGACGATGTCTGGGAAGTTCTTTGGTTGGGGGAGGGTACGTACAAGTACCCGCTGCACACCGCTACTCCCACCTCAGGCCTGCTCTGCCTTCTTGGAGGTACAGCCCATTTCCCTAGTAGCACCAGGCCAGGAGAAAAGTTTGAAGAACTAGCTGGTAGAAAATTTTCCATGGACCAAATCTATAAAACTCTTTATGTAAATTATGCCAGTCAAACGTCAGTTTTTTTAATTAGAGAAGATCAGTATAAATTGGAATAATCAGAGCAAACTTCCCCTCTTCCCTCCAACTCCATATTTACACTTATGAGGACAGGGATCCCTGTCCCACATACAGAAGTTTTTGCTGCTAGAACCAAACAGTCCCGCAGAACACTGGCTGCAAAGATGAATTTCTGGCATCCTGTGGTCTGTAAGTCTGTCTAACTGATGTGACTTACTCCCATACAATTTTCACCAAATCACACAATCAAATGCTTAGCATTAAGATGCAACCCCATAAACTGGCTTATTCTCAAACAAACTGAGGGTAGCTATGGCAACCACAGCTTCTTCTTATACAGAAATCTTTGAACCACATAATCAGATGCTTAGCATTAAAATGCAACTCCCAGAACAGTGTTTTAGCCAAAACCAGATGGTTGCATCTTTTCATGTGACATCTACCCTTCACCCCGATATTGATTCTTACTAAGCATTTTTTTTTTTTTCGATTCTTACTAAGCATTTTATGCAACCAGTAGGTGGTCTGAGGCCAGTGAGAAATTGAGAAGCATTGATCTAGGGAATAGAAACCCTCTAAAAGCAGCAACAGCAGGTATTTTACTCACTGATGTCCCTTCTATTATCTGCTCTTTTAGGGGTTCCTCTGTTTAAAGACTGGCTTATGAGCACAATATTGGAAGATTCCCAGCAGAAAATTAGAGAAGCCCTTGAAAACTGACCGGCAAGACCTCTGGATGTTTCTCGGCTTCATCATCTTGTTCTTCATTTACATTTGATGCAGCAAATACTTCAAATTGGCTGAAATCTGCAAAATTTGGTTGTTCTGGTATCTGCTGAGGTGAGGTACTAGTGTGAGTTATTAGGCCATCGGCATCCACTGGGCGATGCACAACGGGACCAGGAGCCTACAGGAGGGTTTAGGATACAGGAAGGAGCAAATCATTTTACTGATCTAGTGTCACAGAGTAGCTTTCCTTTTCTTTGAAAATTTATTATAAGGATGCTCTGATTTATTAGCTGAAAATTCAGGAGGGTGAGCTACAGTAACATTTAGCTCTAAAAAACCTTGAGTGAAATGCCAAGACACTAAAAAATTAAGATAACAAATCTCCAAATAAAAAGACACTTTCACAAAATTCTTATTGCCAAGAATGTGCAACAAAGGAGAGAAGTTCTGGCCTCAATCTCTGATTCTCCCCTTGCGTCTATTTTTTCTTAATTAGGTTGCTGCATAATTGTTCATTATTTTAAAAAACTGTTTTTAAAAATGTTTCATTATGTTTCTAAAAAGACTGTTATCTTTAAAGTGTGAAAACCAGTGCACTCTCCTTCAATTTGTCCTCCACTCTTTACAAGATCAATTCTTCTAAAGTCTCCACTTGAAAACTAAACTTACTGAGTATCTACTTTTGACCAAACAAATAAGGTCCATCCTTAACAAAGCTGATAATCTAGTGCAGGATACGAGAAAAGTAAACAAGGGATTAAAATACAGTGTGAGGAGTTTTGTGACAAAGGAAGCACAAGAAGCTAAAGGAATAAATCTGAAGTCTCTCCCCTGCTCACCCTTAAAAAATCCTCCATATCCTACAAGAAAAACTCCACCATCTTAGTATGATATAGGAGATGCTCTGTCATTTCCTCACCTCTTCAATTTTATTTCCCATCACTCTAGTTGTACTAAACTCAGCAGCTTTTCCTTGAAGAATATGCCAGGCTTACCTTACCCTCTGTGCTACTCCTTCTGGTTGTAATGCCTTTTCCTCAAGAAATAGTATTTTATCTTTCAAGTCTCTGCTTAAGTCTAACTGCCTTCATTTTACTTGACTTTTTCAGTGTGATCCCTGATGTTACTAGCTAGGACATCTATGCTAAAACATTTTATAAGTATGTCTACTATAGCATTTCTATTATAACTGTTTACAGGTCTGTTTTTCCCACTAGACTGGTTCTTGAGTCAAGAGATGATTCACTGGGTTTTACACCTTAATGCAGTAAAAGTATTTTCATTGGCCCTTTAGATAAAATAAATACTGGAATATTCAAATTTCAGTATCTTTGATAATTAGGAAACCATCTTTTTAACTACAAATAACCAATTTCATTATAAGACTCTAACTCAGAAAAATCAACCTAATTCATTCATGTAAAAATGCAGCTAGTCAGTCACATAAAACTAAGCTACAAACTAGAATCTATTTTGGAACATAATAGTTTTATGCAGATCAAACAACTTTGACCTGTTAGTTGTGCAACACTTTATTCACTGATGCAGTAACACATCTAGGGAGATACAGGGAGGTTACCCTGAGTCACTAATAGATCCAGGACACACATGACACTTCCTATCCCTCAATACACTGATCCTTCTTCTAAACTCTCCTTTGCCGAGACACTATCATTTGGTTCACTTCTACGTTTCTTTCAAAAAACAACCCAAATCATTATTGGAATTCTTATCCTCTAAGAAAAGACCTGGCTTCTCCGAATTAAATATGCATTAAGAATGACAGTTAGGCAATTCCCGATTTTCAAACTAATTCTAGAATAGAATCAAAGACCTAACAGATAAACTGACCAAGGGGACTATAATAACTGATGCTTACTAATAAAGACCTAGGAGAATTACCTGTGAGGGCTGTGGTCTTGGAGGCACTGCAGGAGGTTGGGCAACAACTCCAGCCTGTTGCTGTCCTGTGTGAATACACAAGTCTTCTTTTGGTAAATATATATAATTACTTTGCTAGTACAGCAGATAGGCTGAATGAATGTGATCAAATGATAAAGATTTCAAACGCCAATGTATAGAACTGGAAGCCAAGTCCATCTCGTCAAACTGCCTGGATATGGTTGAATCTCACAGCCTCTTCTCAGACCTCACTTCTCTTGCTCTACTGCACACAGCACTTGTCCTGCTCCTCCCTGTTCCTCTAACACTACACGTTCTTGTTTTCTTCCCACCTTTGTGACTACTTTTAGCTATCCAATACGAAGACTTCCAAATTTCCTCTTTCCATTTAGCATTTTAGTATATCATTTCTATGTAAATGATTCTCAAATAATATATCAATCTTGCTTAGCCCATAGGTCCAGCGACCTGTCGATTTTTCTCTTCTTTCTCATCATTCCAACCACATAATATCAAAAACAGAACATCATCACCCTCTATCCTAACTTTTCTATTTTGACCAACAGTAAGACCAGTCATATAAAAATTGAACCCTCTGAGTATGATGACTCCTCTCTCTCCTCTGTCATGTAATGTAAGACCTATTAGCTTTTCCTCCTTAATATCTCCACATAAAATATTTTTTTTAAAATCTCTTGTGGCATCTCTCAGGTTCCCATCTTTATCATTTGAACTCACATTTTAGACAGTCATTAAGGAAAATAAATTCCCTCTCATCTCATACTTTTTCAATTTAAAATTTTTCTTCAGATAAATATCAAAAAATAAGAGAAAACAAGATACTGTGTGTCTTTAATCAACTAAATATATTTAACAATTTAACATATTTAATTTGTATCACAGTTCTCTAACCCCTACCTGTTGTGACAGAAAAGGTCCGATTCATATCTAAAGATGATGATCTAGAATGAGAGGGCTGAGGCCTTGGAGGTGGCGGTGGTGGTGCAGTGTTTTCAGGCGATGTTCCTGAATGAGACCTGCAAAATGGCCCCGTTACAGTTGGTCACGTTATTGCAGCTTTTCTTTTTAAGCAATCAAACTTAGCTAAGCAGCAAAGGATCTTATTGGTATGACATTTTCTCCAGAGGGTATACAAGTATTACAATGAATAGAGTATTATTTACAATGTGCATTCAACAAGCAGTTACTTAATATAGCAAATAATCTTCTTTATAATTATACATTTAACAGAATTTTAAAGAACTTTTAAAAAAGTTATTAACATGAATTCAAGGTAGACTACTAACCAAGTGTAATGTTTTCATATTCAGTTAAAGGCAATATTAATCTGAAAAGCTGTTTTCAAAGAAGAGTAACTGTACTTTCAGATATGGTTAGCTTTCAACTTACTTAAATTTGGTAAGCTGAAGTACACTTTGGCTTGACTATGTGAGACGCCATCTCATCTTAAAATCACTCATTTTAGAGGTGATTATACTCATGTTCACTCACTCTGGAGATCTGCTTATTAGCCACCAAAGTCTTCTATATTCTGAAGAATCTCATGAACTAAGACAATCTGATCCTCACTAATAGGAATAAAAAGACTAAAATCCCAAATGAGAACTCTAAGATATATGAAGAAGCAGCCTTCTGACTGTGTGAGCTACTGGAAAGTCTATGTTACCAGTGTCTCCATACATCCTCCAGGTGTGTGGCAAAAGACTCTTATGATGTACGAAAAGCACCAGAGAAAGATGCTTCTGTCCTGTGCAGTTTTGAGAGGATGGTGAAGCCCTGGGAGACAGACCCCTTTGCCACCTCACCCTGTCCTGTATCATTTTTGTTTGTGCCTGAAATGTTAACATGTGACACAGGTCTTCAGGATGGGTAGGTAGCCCAACACTAGGCTGCGTGTCCAGATGACATTTTAAAACACCAAATTCTTTTGGTACTTGTCCCATAAAGCTCTAAAAGGAAATTTGCACATTTCATACTTAAAGAGACTCTCACTGCTCAGCTACCAAAAAGGACTGTATTAAACCGACTGCCAAGAAGTTATCAGTTTATTTTAAACCTTCCACAGAATACCAAGAAGACAACGATTCCTTTTGCTTTGCTTTTCTTTGGAAAGAATAAAAATCATTTCCCTTTTATATAAATCAATAGGTAACCTGACAGCCTTTAGAGAAGTGAAGAACTGAGAAAAATAATTTACGCATGCATGCATGCTAAGTCACTTAGACTCTGTGTGACCCTATGGACTGCAGCCCACCAGGCTCCACTGTCCACGGGTTCCTCAGGCAAGAATACTGGATGGGTTGCCATTTCCTTCTCCGAAAATAATTTATACTTGGTTTCAAATAATTTTCAATATTAAAATGTAACAAAAGACTTTAATTATGCTTTTTTAATGAACAGAAACACTAACCTTTGACGAGTTACGTTGTTTCCAATCTGTTCTGGATCCGAAGTAAAAGAGTCTGAACTACTGTACCCATCTGCTGATAAATGGGATATATCCTATTTAATAATAATAATTTCTTTACTTTTTATTCTATATGCCCTAAACAGGTCATTGAATTATTGTTTCAAACCAGGGATATTCAAAGATTGGCCAACAGGTTAATGTTTCATCATTGTATTACTAACCATAAAAGATTAGATATAAATCAAATAAATGGTGTACTTATACAACAAAATACTATGCACAAGAGCAATTACAATCTAAAAGAGTTACTGTTTGATAATAGAGAAATATTCAAAATCAGTTACAAGGAAGCAGGGCAGAAAATAGTCCATATATCACAATTTCATTTCATATAAAAATATACCATGCACAAAGATTAAGGTGGACAATGAATGTTAATTATGGTCATTTGTGGAACAGTGAGATTATAATTTGTATTTTATTTTTGTTTATTACATTTCTACAAGTGTGAATAGTTTTTATAATGAAAAAATTCATTTTTAAAGGATAAATTAGAAGCATTTTAAGTTAAAAAGCGAACTTAAAAACTGTTTATGCAAATTTAAAAAATTTTGATAAAGGAATAAACTGTGCTTAGACAATGATAAAACTTATGAAATTAGCCAGAGGGTACCAATTTTTCACCTGAGGACATATTTTCAATTTCCTCAAAATCTTATAAAGGAGCAGAGAATCCCAGAATCAGACTAACAGCTATGAAGCAATAAAGAAGTTTTAAAACAGAAAACTCAAGGGATAATCTGAAGAAATACTATGAAATACCTTTCAAGAGTTATAAATTGAAGGGACTGGTTATTTAGTTTTATTTCAAAGTGTATCCCGCTTCTTCTTCCTGTCAAATCACTGAGAAGTTTACTAACTGGTACAGGAATGATGTTAAAATTAACACATTCCCATTTGGACGTTGTTAATAGGCATCTCAGACTGAACACGTCCAAAACTGAATTCCTACCCTTTTTCCCACGAATCTTCTACTACAATAGACTTCTTCAATTTCCAGTTGCTTTGGCTAACATCCCTTGAATTACCCTGATTCCCTTGCCCCCACCCCTCACATCCTGTATCACAAAGGTAAACAAATCCTGTGGTCTTTTCCTACCAAAATTTAGCCAGAATCTGACCACTTCTTAGCACTTCTACTGCTACCACCCTAAGCCAAGACATCATCATCTCTTGCCTGTATTATTATAACCGTTTCCTAAAACCATCTTTCCCTGTTTGAATTCTTGCCTTCTTCTGATCTCTTACCAGTATAGCAGCCAGAATGATCTTGTTAAAAAAGGAAGGTCAGGTTACATCACTTCTCCATTCAGAAACCTTCTAAATGGCGTTTCATCTTTCTCGGTAGAAGTCAGTCTTACACTGCTCCCCGGTTACTATTCTCCCACATGCTAGTTCTAGTTCAGGTGTTTGCCGGCTGTTTCCAGCAGATATAAAGAAGGCATCTTCCCTAAACCAGGGCTCCATACTGGTTATTCCTTTGGCCTAAAACGTCCTTCCTTAAGATACACACACAGTTAAATTCATCTCCTTCAAGTTTTAACTCAAATACCACTTTTTGGTAAGGATTTCTTTGATCACCTTACTTAAACTGTCACGCCCTCTCCCCTTTCACAACTTAATTTTGATCCAGGGTATTAACTATATCCTAAGATACAGTTATTTTTATTTCCTTTTTCTCTTGTCTCCCCTATAAAATGCAAACTTCATAAGGGCAAAGAATTTTTTGTTTTGTTTACTGCTGAATACTCAGTGTCTAGAACAGAGCCTGACACATATTAATAGTATTCCATTAACAATGACTGAATGAGCACGTACACAATTTCCTGTGAGAGGAAGAAAGGAGTGGGGAAGAGCTAGCTGAGAGGGACGGCCAACAGGAGAACTGCCTTGAAGCAGGTGCAGTGGCAATTGGCATCCATTTATTAATATGGAGGGTAGGGGTCTTTAAAAGGATTGACTATTCTCTGCATTATCCAGTGACGATACTATTAAATGGCTATATATTCAAATTATTCAGATTCTAAATGTAGACTAAGGATAAGAGACAAGATGGCAGAGGAGCAGGTGGAAGTGGAGTACACCTCTTCTTCACAGATGCATCAGGAACACATCTTCAGATGCAGATCTTGCAGAGCATCAGCTTAGAGCTAGCAGGAGTCCCTGACCACTGGAAAGGAATATACAGATCCACACAAAACTGGGCAGGACAAAGAAGGGAAGGGAAAAAGAGGAGGAGAGTTAGCACAACTGAACCTGTCCCCAGCAGGTGGGGAAGTGGAAGAAGGGGTGATATCCCCATATCAGGGCAATCGGTTGGGACAAAGGGGAAGCATCTGAGACTACTGGAGAGTGAAGGAGCTGATCTGTGACAGTCTGAATGGAGTGAGAACGACACAGACAATCTGTGCCATGGCCCTACATAGCCTAGGGAGGGACACAGCCCACCAGAACGCAGAGCAGCTGGGAGCTGGAGCGTAACCACAATCCCAGGGCAAGGATTGCTATTAACTTTGGGGAAACAGCCGCAAGGGATGGGAGGGAGGAGACTGCTGTAGGGAATGCCTTTGGAATAAAGTCAGGCAGCCATGGAAGCAGGGTGTTACTGCTGAGTCACATACAAGGAGTGGAGCCATCACTTCTCCCCCTATATGCTGGCATGAGCAGCTGAGTAACAGAGGAATATCCCAGAGAAGGTGGCCATCTGAGTGCCTGACATGCCAAGCAACAGAGAAGGACCCCCATCAGACCCTCTGAACGCCAGCTGCCAGAAGCTAGAAAGAGATTCTAACAGCACCATATCTCCTGTGCCTGTGGCTGCCAGCTTCCTGGCATACCTGGCGCCATCAGAGTCCCCGCAACCTAAGCAGTCGCACCACCTCCACACCTGGTCCTCCCTGGGGCAGACCCAAGTCCTAGAGGCAGCCTCAGGAACTAATTCCTGTAAATGACCCACAAGCAGAGGTGGGGATAAAACCACAACTGAGTTCCAGGGGCAGAGTGGACAAGGAAGAGGGTTGAAAACCTTTTCACCAGCTATACAAGCTAGAGATTATATCCACATGATCAACTAGGCAGACGCTGTGTCTATGGAATGCATAGAAGGGCGAGTGTATCCACAAAACAAAATGCCCTAGCTCTGACAGCTGTGGACACTGGAGGCAAGAACCTCCAAGAGGAGAACTAGATTAGAGTCTGTGCTGTCCCCACAGCTGGTCTAGAGACCAGCTCCCCCAACACTGGAGGGTTTCCTAGCGAGGTGGAAGTGGACTGTGCATCACAGTAGGGGAAAGGATGCTGACAGCTGAGACCTGAGAAAAACATTTATTATTATTCTTATATTTTGATTTGTTCTGTAGTTGATTCTGGTTTTCTTTCCTCTGATGCTGTGGTTGTTGACTTCATTATTATTGTATCTATTTAAGCTTTTGAGAATTTTTTAAAACACATTTTATTTCCTTCATATACATCTATCTCTACATTGGCTTTTTGCAGATCTGTGGGGCTTTTTCTTTGTTGTTGTTTCATTTTGTTTCCTTCTTACTTATTATACAAAAATTTTATTTATATATAAGATTCATATATTATTTATATATATGTACAATATATACACTACTGTATGCAATATATTCTTTATATATATATATAGAATATATATACACATATATATAGAATATACAATAAGATTATTACATATAAACTCTTTATTATATATAAATCTTTTTTATATACTTTACTTTTCTATTTTTTTCTTTCTTCTTTTCACCACGTTTGTTAGTTTGTTTGCTTTATTCCTCAGCTGGCTCTCTTCTTTGGTCTTGTTCTGTTTAGTTAGTGTTGTTTTTAATTTGTTGGTATCACTTATGGTTTCTTTGGCTCACAGGGTCACTCTCTTGTACTTTGTTTCTTTGGACTATTTTGGTTTTGTGTGTGTGTGTGTTCCTTTGTTTCTGTTACAATTTGTCTGATTTTGAATTTACCATTTGTCTGGGGTTCTTTTTTGTGTGTGTTTGTTTTAATCCTCTTTATTGCCATAACAAACAGCTTGTGGGATCCTGGTTCCTTGATGAGAGATTGGGCCTGAGCCTCTGGGTTGGAAGCACTGAGTCCAGGACACTAGATGGCCAGAGAACTCCTGATCCCAGGGAGTATTAATTAGTGAGAGCTCCCATGAAGGCCTCTTCCTGTATCCAAGACCCAGCACCACTCAACTGCTGGCAGGACCAGCAAAGGGCAGGTTACCCAAACAACAAGCAAGACCTCAAGAGGAGACAGGCGTCCTATAAACACCCCAAAACATACCACTAACACAGACCTTAGAGGGGGGAAAAACTCACCTTCTCCCACCAGAAGGCAAGCACAAGTCCCTCCCAACATAAAGCCTACACAAACCACTGGACCAACCGCACCCACTGATGGCAAGACCAAAAACAAGACAGGATATGTCAAACACAGTAAGTCAGATAACATGAAAAAACAGAGAAATATTGTGCAAATGAAGGACCAAGGTAAAAACCCACAACACCAAATAAACAAAGAGGAAATATGTCAACTACCTGAAAAAGAATTCAGAGTAATGACAGTAATGATGATCCACAATCTCGAAATAGAATGGAGAAAATGCAAGTCATTTAACACATTTAACAATGACCCAGAAGAAACAAAGAATGAACAGAGGCAAACACAATTATCGAAATTAAAAATAATCTACGGGGAATCAACAGCAGAACAACTGAGGCTGAAGAATGAACTGAAAGACAGAATAAGTGAAAATAACTGCTGAAGAGCAGAATAATCACAAAAGAATGAGAAGAATTGGGGATAGTCTCAGAGACTGCTGGGATAATATTAAACTACCCACTCCAGTATTCTGGCCTGAAGAATTCCATGGACTGTGTTGTAAAATATTAAACACACCAACATTCAAATTAAGGGGTCCCAGAAGCAGAAGAGAAAAAGAAAGGGTCTGAGAAAATTTTTTAAGCGATTATAGTTGAAAACTTGCTTAACATGTGAAAGGAAATAGCCAATCAAGTCCAAGAAGCACAGAGAGTTTCCTAAAGGATAAATCCAAGGAGAAACATGCTGAGACACATATTAATCAAACTGACAAAAATTAAACACAAAGAAAAAATATTAAAAGCAGTAAGGGAAAAGCAACAAGTAACATACAAGGGAAACTCCACACAGTTAACAGCTTCTTTCAAGAGAAACTCAGCAGGCCTGAGGCAATGGCAGGATATATTTAAAGTAACAAAAGGGAAAAATCTACAACCAAGACTACACTACCCAGCAACAATCTCATTCAATATTGATAGAGAAATCAAAAGCTTTACAGATAAAAGTTAAGAGAATTTAGCACCACCAAATCAGCTTTACAACAAATGCTAAAGGGACTTCTATAGGCAGGAAATACAAGAGAAGGAAAAGACTTACAAAAACAATTAAGAAAATGCCAATAGGAATATATGTATCAACAATTACTTTAAATGTAAATGGATTAAATGCTCCAATCAAAAGACATAGACTGGCTGAATGGATACAAAAACAAGACCCGTATATAAGCTGTCTACAAGAGACCCACTTCAGACCTAGAGATACATATGGACAGAAAGTGAGAGAATGGAAAAAGATATACCATACAAATGGAAACTGAAAGAAAGCTGGAGTAACTATTCTTATACCAGACAAAATAGACCTTAATATAAAGGATATTACAAAAAAATGACAGAAGGACACTACACAATGATCAAGGGATCAATCCAAGAAGACACAACAATTATAAATATTTATACACCCCAAATAGGAGCATCTCAACACCTAAGGCAAACACTACAGTCATAAAAGGGGAAACTGACAGTAGTACAATTAGTAAGGGACTTTAACACCCCACTTACACCAATGGACAGGTCATCAAAACAAAAAATAAGGAAACATAAACCTTCAATGACACATTAGACCAGATGGATCTAACTGATATCTTTAGGACATTCCATCCAAATGCAGAAAAATAAACCTTCTTCTCAAGGTCTGCACAAGGCACATTCTCCAGGGTAGTTCACATCTTGGGTCACAAATCAAGCCTTGGTAAATTTAAGAGAACTGAAATTATATCAAGCATCTTTTCTGACCACAGTGCTATGAGACTAGACAATCAACTGCGGGGGAAAAAAGCTGTAAAAAACACAAACACATGGAGAATACGTTTAAAACGTATTAAGTAATACGTTTTAAAATAAGCAACAGGTTACTGAAAAAATAAAAAGGGAAATAAAAAAATACCTAAAAAAACAAATGATAATGAAAACATGATGACTCAATACCTATGTGATACTGCAAAAGCAGTTCTAAGAGGCAAGTTTATAGCAATAGAGTCCTACCTCAAGAAAAAAGAAAAACACTGAATAGACAATCTAACCTTACACTTAAAGCAACTGGAAAAATAAGGGGAAAAAATCTCAAAGTTAACAGAAGGAAAGAAATAATAAAGATCAGAGCAGAAATAAGTAAAAAATAAAAGAAAGAATAGCAAAAATCAGTAAAACTAAAAGCTTGTTCTTCAAGAAGATGAACAAAACTGACAAATCATTAGCCAGACTCATTAAGAAAAAATGGAGAAGACTCAAATCAACAAAATTAGAAATGAAAAAGAAGAGGTTACAATAGACAGTGCAGAATTACAAAGGATCATAAGAGACTATTACGAGCAATAATATGTCAATAAAATGGACAATCTGAAAGAAATGAACAGATACTTAGGAAAGTTCAACCTTCTAAGACTGAACCAGGAAGAAATAAAAATTTTGAACAACCCAATCACAAGCACTGAAATCAAAACTGTGATCAAAAATCTCCCAAAAAACAAGTCAGATGGCTTCACAGGTGAATTCAATCAAATGTTTTGAGAAGAGCTATCCTTCTCAAACTCTTCCAAAAATTGTAGAGGAAGGAACACTTCCAAACTCATTCTATGAGGCTACCATCATCCTGACACCAAAACCAGACAAGGAAAATCACAAAAAAAGAAAATTACAGTCCATACCACTCATGAACATAAGATGCAAAAATCCTCAACAAAATTCTAGCAAACACAATTCAGCAACACATTACAAGGATCATACACCAAAATCATATTGAGTTTATCCCAGGGATGCCAGGCTTCTCCAATATATGCAAATCAATCAATGTGATACACCATATAACAAATTAAAAGATAAAAATCATATGATAATCTCAACAGACGCAGAAAAAGCTTTTGACAAAATTCAGCACACACTTATGGTAAAACTCTCCAGAAAATTGGAATAAAAGGAACCTATCTCAAGTAATAAAGGTCATATATGATAAACCCAAGCAAACATTATTCTCAATGGTGAAAAACTGAAAGCATCTCCTTGAAGATCAAGAAGATGACAAGGGTGCCCACTCTTGCCACTATTATTAACAACATAGCTCTGGAAGTCCTAGCCATGGCAATCAAAGAGGAAAAAGAAATAAAAGGAATCCATATTGGAAAAGAAGTAAAATTCTGTTTGCAGATGACATGATTCTCTACATACAAAACCCTAAAGATACCATCAGAAAATCACTAATTGGTGAATTTAGTAAAGTTGCAGGATATAAAATTAATACACAGAAATCCCTTGCATTCCTATGCACTAAGAATGAAAAATCAGAAAAAGAAATTAAGGAATCAATCCCATTCACCATTGCAACAAAAAGAATAAAACACCCAGGAATAAACTTATCTGCTGCTGCTGTTGCTAAGTCACTTCCATTGTGTCCGACTCTGTGTGACCCCATAGATGGCCTCCCACCAGGCTCCCCAGTCCCTGGGATTCTCCAGGCAAGAACACTGGAGTGGGTTGCCATTTCCTTCTCCAATGCATGAAAGTGAAAAGTGAAAGTGAAGTCGCTCAGTCGTGTCCGACTCTTAGCGACCCCATGGACTGCAGCCCACCAGGCTCCTCCATCCATGGGATTTTCCAGGCAAGAGTGCTGGAGTGGGGTGCCATTGCCATGAAATGTAAAAGCAATATATGGAAAACTATTAAGACACTGATGAAGGAAATCAAAGACAACATCAACAGATGGAGAGATATACCATGTTCTTTCTTGGATTGGAAGAATCAATACTGTGAAAATGATACTACTACCCAAAGCAATCTACAGAGTCAAAGCAATCCTTATCAAATTACCAAAGACATTTTTTACAGAACTAGAACAAAAAATATCCACAATTTGTATGGAAACACAAAAGACCCTGAATAGCCAAAGCAAACTCGAGAAAGAATGGCACTGGAGGAATCAACCTCCCTGATTTCAGACTATACTACAATGTACCGTCATCAAGACAGAATGGTACCGGCACAAAAACAGAAATACAAACAAATGGTACAAGATAGAAAGCCCAGAGATAAACCCACACACCTATGGGCAGGTGTGACAAGGATGCAAGACTTTATCTTTGACAAAGGAGGCAAGACTACAGGATGAAAAGTCTTTTATTGAAAAGACAGTATCTTCAATAAGTGGGGCTGGGAAAACTGGACAGCTATGTGTAAAAGAAGGAATTAGAACACTTCCTAAAACCACACACAAAGATAACTCAAAATGGATTAAAGACCTAAATGTAAGACCAGAAACTATAAAATTCTTAGAGGAAAACATAGGCAGAACACTCTTTGACATAAATCATATCAAGATCCACTATGACCCACCTCCTAGAGTAATGAAAATAAAAATATACAAATGGAGTCTAATTAAACCTAAAAGCTTTGGTACAGCAAAGGGAAACCATAAACAAGATTTAAAGACAACCCTCAGAATAAGAGAAAATAACTGCAAGTGAAGCAACTGATAAAGGATTGATCTCCAAAATATACAAGCAACTCATGCAGCTCAGTATCAGGAAAACCAACCAATCAAAAAACGAGCAGAAGACCTAAACATACATTTCTCCAAAGACAACATACAGATGACTATTAAACATATGAAAAATGCTCAACATCAATTATTATTAGAGAAATGCAATCAAAACTACAATGAGGTATCATACCACACCAGTCATAATGGCCATCATCAAAAAATGTACAAAAAATAAATGCCAGAGAGAATGTGGAAAAAAAGGAACACTCTTGCACTGCTGGTGGGAATGCAAACTGATATAGCCACTATAGAGAACAGTATGGAGATTTCGTTAAAAACTAGGAATTAAACTACCGAGTCCCTTGGACTGCAAGGAGATCCAACCAGTCCATTCTGAAGGAGATCAGCTCTGGGATTTCTTTGGAAGGAATGATGCTAAAGCTGAAACTCCTTTGGCCACCTCATGCAAAGAGTTGACTCACTGGAAAAGACTCTGATGCTCGGAGGGACTGGGGGCAGGAGGAGAAGGGGATGACAGAGGATGAGATGGCTGGATGGCATCGCTGACTCAATGGACGTGAGTCTGAGTGAACTCCGGGAGTTGGTGATGGACAGGGAGGCCTGGCGTGCTGCGATTCATGGGGTCGCAAAGAGTCAGACATGACTGAGCGACTGATCTGATCTGATCTGATGACCTAGCAATCCCACTACTGGGCATACGCCCTGAGAAAACAGTAACTGAAAAAAACACATGTATTACAATGTTCACTGCAGACATAGAAGCAACCTAGATCTCTGTTGAAAGATGAATGGATAAAGAAGTTGTGGTACAAATACACAATGGAATATTACTCAGCCATGTAACAATGAACGAGTTTGAATCAGATCTAGTGAGATGGATGAACCTAGAGCCATTTATACAGAGTGAAATAAGTCAGAAAGAGAAAAATATCATATTAATGCATAATGTGGAATCTAGGCAAATGGTATTGATGAACCCATTTGCAGGGCAGGAAAAGAGATTCAGACATAGAGAACAGGCTTATGGACACAGTGTGGGCACAAGAGGGTGGGATGAATTGAGAGAGTAGAGCTGAAATACAAACATTATCATATGTAAAACATATAGCTAATGGGAAGTTGCCGTATATCACAGGGAGTGCAACCCGGTGCTCTATGATAACCTAGAGGGATGGGATGGGATGGGGTGGCAGGTAGGGAACATATGTATACCTACGGATGACTCATGTTGATATATGGCAGAAACCAACACAACACTGTAAAACAATTATCCTCCAATTAAAAATAAATTAATTAATAACATAAATCTCACATGGAAGATGTAATTCTGTCTTTCACTTACCTACAGTATTTCCAGAAGCAAATTTCACTGATGAATTTATCTTATTTTCTTCTGAAAGGTCAGATGTTTTCACAAGCAATGGGCTAGTGGGATTAGTATGATCTAGGAGAGAATTAATAGGTAAACATATAAGATATAGGTACCTGAATTAATAAATTCATAAACCTCAGAGTATAAGACTTCATTTTAATACTCCAAAGCAGTAGCAAGTAAATCCATGAAATATAAGACAAATATTTTAATAGGATAAATATAAACCTGTTTATATAGAATTTGTTATCTGCCACAACAGAAGATACCTTATAATGAAAAAGTCAAGCTGCACGTTCATACTTTGTTAATATTATCCCTTAGAGCAATTAGTTAAATAAAGCACTGCACAAACAACCGTAAAATAAGTAATTTATTGTTGTTGACCTACATAGAAAACAAATCTACCTTTGAGAGACCCTAACTAAAACATTTAATCTAAAATGAGGAGAAACTTCAAGAATTAAAGCAAAATGAACAATTTCAAAGACAAAATTCATTTTAACGTATACCTCTTCAGTTAAAATTTGAACACATTTTTCAATGTAGATTCGTAAGAATGATCATAAAAATATAGAGGGTATTAGAAAAGTCACATTTTCCAAGTGTCCTTATTTAAAATTTTATAAATTAAATTCAATAATTTGCTTAAATTTAAAAATATACACATACACATAATACATATATTGCCGTAGAAAGTACTATGTTAAAAATAAGTAATTAACAAAAGGAATTTGAACTCAGAATGATTGCTTGTGTATTTTGGTTTGATGCTAAACCTAAAATATTAACACAACACACTAAACTAAAAAACAACCCAGCAACAGTTTCCTTACCACTGCCAGTTCTTTTAAGTTCCATTTCCTGCATGTGGATTTTGCTTGGAGTCATACGAATGGGAACTGGATGAACAATAGCAGTATCCTACAGACAAATGGGAGGACATACAGTACTTGTATTAAAAATGCCAAGTAGATACCATGAAATAACCAAAACTAACAATGCTTCAAAAACTAGTGGACAGAGTTCTCATTCACACAAAGCTAAGCATGACAATTAATTTTTTAACTAAAAATTCCAGAATTATATTTAAAAAATCAAGCTTACTATATATGCTTAATAATCTGATTTTATAAAAAGTACATTTTAACTTTGATTAAATATGTGAAGAAAAAAATTGGTCTTACACAATTCACAACAATATTCAAAGGCAAAGTGTGAAATGATCTGATGAAATTATATAAATTTGAACCTTTGAGGTTAAAAGTGAACTATTTATGAGTATCCAAAGACTGAGTAACAGACTGAACTCATTTTCACTAAACTGCTCAAGAAAACTTGACACTCTTTTTCATGTATAAAACAAAGTTAATGAAATGCCCATCATATTGTAACAGAAGGCACAATACATACTTTATATAGATTAGTTCCCCAGAACTGTTTAAAATTCATGCATAAAACTTCCACAAAGGAATTCATTTTTTAAGTTAGGATACGTAACACTCCTACTCTAATACTTAAACTTTTCATGACTATAATACATCTGATAATCCTTAACTTAAGTCAGAGTTGCAGCAAGTCTAGTTAGAGCAGTTAAGGAACTGGTAGAACAAATTTCTGAAAAGACTGAAAAGTGTACAAGGCACTGTATGGCAGCCTCTCCAAATGGGAAGGAAGAGAGAAAGGTGCATACAGGTAGCCAGGCAGCTTGGCCCTGGGAGCTGAGCCACCCAGGGGAGGAACTAGAACAGGATCAAGCAACTGGCTTAATGGCAAAAGACCAGCTGATAAACATGGCTACAGGAGTTGAGCTCCTCCTACAAGGAGCTGGCTCATATTTTGAATGTGCTGCTGCTAAAGACAACCTGAGATCTTTAAATTTTGAATATCTTGTAATGAGTTTATAATTTAGTATAAAGAATAATGACCTTTCAATTTAAGTTAGACACTGTTTTGGTGACAGTATTAGGTAACCCCACAGAAAGTTGAGTTCCAGCATACCATCTCCTGTTTTACAGGTCTCCTTGGCTAATTCTCGTAATCTCTAAATTCAAACCATTAATAACAAATGAATTCTTTATTGCAATTGTAAGGATAAACGCATTAACAGTAATTTCCTGTCCCCATACCAGTGAGACTCTGGATAGATAGTTATGTACTGTCTAATAAAACTGAACTAACATTTCACCTACAACTCTAAAATTATAGTTATAAAAGATGGATATAATAGATGAATAAAAGTTTATAGATTTCTCACATAATAATGAGTCATACTCAGAAAATTATTAACAATAACTCTAGATGTTGTTTGTTTATGGTTATAAAAAATATGGCTTCAAGAATAACTATTTTCTTAACTTACAATTTTAATAGCAGAAACAACTGCTAAGAACCAGAATTTAACATTCTAAGGCAAGACTGAAGGAGAAAGCATGATATCTCATTATTCCAAACCCAAACAAACTAGGAAAAAACAAGCAAGGAAAACTTACTAGATGCTTTAACTCATAATACTGATCTAATATGTATTCTGTGTGTGTTTATAAAGTCAGATTTATAAAGTTTGTAACAGAAATATTAAATAGCCTTTCCACGTATTTACCATACAAAAAACAGAAGTCACAGTAATGACGCCAAGAAAAGAAAATCATGAAATCTTTTAGAATGAATATTCTCTAAATAATTTGCCTAAGTTTCTATACTAATAAATCAATTTTCTGTTGTTATGAGCCTGCGGCTGCTGCTGCTAAGTCACTTGTCGTGTCCGACTCTGTGAGCCTACAACAGCTTTAAACCACTAGATCCTGCTACTAGCAGGACAAGGCAGTTCCTAGAAGAGTTTTACACAGATGACCAGGCCTAACCTCAGACTAGTGGACTGGAAGCTTGGTTTGTGACTATGACGTGCAGCACAATAAAGAGCATTTCAATATCCAAATGAAGAACCAGAAATGCCTAGGATTCTTTGAGTCCTGGGCCAAAAGATGCTAAGTAAAACTTCTGCTCCAAAGTAGCATCCTTATATTTAAAAATAGAGAAAAAAGTAAAAAGACTGACTGGAGGCTCTGCCCATTTCTTCTGTTTACTCAAATCACACAAAGCCTTTAGGACCCACTCCTACACACTCACAACCATGGCACATTTGTATCATATATTTGAGTACTTCATCTGATACAATTTAGTACTTTCCTGAATATTCTATTGTGCTCATGTATCTATATTTTCTACTTGGCTTAAATCTTACTATACTGTTTGATCATCCTGTTTATCCCTGCTTACTTTCTATTCCTGTGTCACTTAGTTCAGGTGCTCATCATCTGACTCTCTCAACCCCATCAATCCTTCACATTGTTGCCTGAATAACCTTCCCCAGCTACCTCTTCAGAAGCTCCATCTTTCTCATGGAACTTCTTGTTAGCTCCCAGTGTCTATGAGATCAAGTTCAGATCCTTGGTTGAGCATACAGAGATCTTCCCTCTTGTGTTTCAATCATGCTCTTTACTCCCCATCACTGCCCCATACACACCTACCCTATATATCTCACAACACTGAACTGCTCCTGCTCATGATTTTCTCTCTGCTTGGAATGCCCTTGTCCACTTCTGCCAATTAACAGTTTCATTAAAAATTCATCATACAAATGTGCGGGGAGCCGGTGAGGCATTCCACTCATGACAAAGGTCATGAGGAAGGAGGCTCGGCATACGCAAAGGCGGGATCGAGCCTCAGGAGTCCCCCCGGATATTCTCGAGCATTTTCCCCCAAAAAACCAGAGTCTGCCTACTTTATTGCTTTGTGCTCTCACCTCTGACTTTACTGGGGGCTGTCCCCTACCACCATCTCTCTCTCTGTGTGTCAAAGAGTTAACTTACAGCTCCAATTAATAAAGTTCCTGGGCAATTAGGAGTGTTTAAATCCAAACCCCTCTGATGGCTCTCTAACTCGCCTGACAAGTTTGCCCGGACTTCTGCAGCTATGCATACGATTGTTTACAGTCTCCCAGGAGAGGCATGGGAAGCTTAAGATATTCAAATAGCTTAGAGCCTCTCAGAGAGTTAAAAACTGTCAGAATAAACTAGTAAAGGATTTCATTGATGAGTCAATGCTTGTTGCCAAGTTTTCACATCCCCTGAATTGTATCCTTGAATATGTATCAATTAATAGTGGGTATGTAGAAAAAATAAGTAGTGGCCTTGGTGTTAGTAACTTTAGACCCTTAAGGTAATAAATTCTTTCTTTGTTGTAAACCCATTACACATCCGCCCTATAGGAATGCAACTTTATCTTTGGAAGATGGTGCCAAACCTTGAAATAATTACTCTTAGAGAAAGTAAGTCTTTGTTGATAAGTCCTTGTCAAGAGTCATAAAATGTTAGTAGGCCTTCTGGCCAGAAGATGATGTAAATCACCTAAACCATTTGTATACGATACATTTGCAGGAAAGAAACCTTGGTTTTTGATAAGAACCAAAGACTGCTGACTTTGCATCCCCTATTATCCTCTATGTGTAACTTAGGGTATAAAGCCCCTGTTAAAAATAAAGCTACGGGCCTTGCTCACCAACGCTTGGTCTCCCCATGTCATTCTTCCCTTTAACTTCCAGCTGAGTCTCCATCTGGAGCGCGGAACCCACCACGCTGACTAATCATGCCTGGGCTTCTAAGACCCACTCGAGAAGGTGTCTAGGGTGAGACACCTTCCGCTATTCGAGAGGGCGCCTGCGGCCTACGTCAGTGGTGCAAACTTCTTGTCTTGAAGTTTTATTGGTCTCCCGCGTAAACCAAGCTACTCAGCTTCTTTTCTCCACTGAATTTTCCTACTGAGCTATCCTCATTCTATTGTTCTCTATATCTCTAATTAGCATGTAAATAGTCGCCTAGGCCGTCTCTCCTTCGAATACCCTGGATCAGCTGGGGCTGGTCCCCAGCACAAATGTAACCTCTTTTGTGAAAACTTTCCCAAACACACTGGGCTGAGTCATTCTACAGTTTTCTGCCCACAGTTTGTTCACAGCTACATATGATAATTATCACAATCAGCTATATTACAATCATCAACTTGTAATGATCAAGCTGTGGTCTACTTAAGACTGGAATTTTTTTTGACATCTTGGTATTTCTAGAGAATAACATGGGCACCTGGAAGGGGGCTTCACCAAACCAACTGACTTGGCTGGGCATAATCAGTGATCAAATGAACTCCCTTTTCATACGCTGAGTGACACAAACATTCTACAGCACTCAAGATCAGACATAAACCATGGTGAAGACTAGTGCACTGCACTTCTCATCATTTCAGAATTTCCTAGCAGAAACAGATTCTACCAGAAGCTATTAACTGATAAGCAGTTCAACAAAAGTAATCAAGTTTCTGGAAACGAGATAGCAAAAACCCAATTTCATAAGAAATCTGGGAGCCTAAAGCCAGCTTGGTTTTCATGTGAGGTCACTGTACTGTGTGGCAGCTGTCTCTAAGTGCCACAGAGCAGAGTGGAGCTCTTCACAGACTTAAAACTTTATTGAGCAAATGCCTACTTATCAAATTTTGGCTTTTAAAAATTACTCCATCAATTTTTTCTGACATGGTAAGGTATGCTAAATTTGTATATCTGAACTGTGGTGTTCTTTTTCTATGTGATTCTAATTTGAATGGATTCTATTTACTTACTTATAATTCTTATTTATAAAAGCCTTGCTGAGGATCATTTGGGATTGTGACTACAGACTGTTCTGTGGATAGGCAATGTTAAGTAAGAATTAGATGATGGTTAAGAAGCTCAGACCCTCACTGAGAGCAGAGCATTGTACCAATTGCAAGTTTATAGTGAGATTATAATTCACTACCGTAAGAGAAAAAAGATGTTTTCTGGTACCAGATTATAAATATTTAAGACTGCCAACATAATTAAATTTAGAAGTCTAAATTCAAGTTTAAAATGTTGATTGACCATTTAAATTTTTTTTTCCTAGAGCCTTCTGTCATACTAGAAATAACAAAAGAAAGTATTGTGTTATGTCATGTAAAACATTAGGCTGGAATTCACAAATTTGGATATTATTTCCAAGAAGTTACAAGAACATCACTGTTATTATGTCAACTATTTCCCTGCATTTTCTGCCAGTCATGACTCAATTTATTTTGCCTTTGAGTCTATATTTTTAATGTTCTTTCCTAGCCTGACAATCATAATACAATGAATTTCTATTTTCAGTATCACTTAAGGGTTAGAGAATAAAAGAGAGTCTCGACTGCTACATCCTTCCCTGTAAAGTACTTTTACTAAAGTACTTTAAACAAAATTAACTTGACTCTGTAAACAGGAGATAGGAATAATATGGAGAAATGAAACTCAGAGCTAAAGTAAAACTTAGCTTATAGCACACCTGTCACTTTCCAAGGGACCTTAATTACTGCTTCTAATAAGCAGCAAAAATGGTTAAGCGTTACCTTTTTATTTCTCTTCCATTTTTCAGAGACTAAAATCAAACATTAACATCCTCAAAGTGGTAAGAAAAGAGAAGCCAAAGGTATAGATAATCTACATGTTAATTGTTCCCTGAATAATGAATAATTATAAAATATACACTTAAAATATTTTGATACATTATGTTTGAATATAACAGCATTCTCTATATTTCAAATAGATACAAATTCTTTAAAACTGTAAAACACCTAAGGTTCATTCATTTAAAATGCTGAAGCCATACTATTATCTTTAAATGCCACTTCTCCCTAATTTATATTAAATAACAAGAGTATTTTTACTATATGAATAAAATGCTGGCCATCTTCGGTCAGAAACACCTCAAAAGATTGCCTCATGTCACCTTCTCCATATCTTTTCACTGAACTCATTTTTACAAATCCTACCTTTACACTCTTCTTCCCTTTCTACTTACTTCCTCTTTTCTTTTTGAAAGGTGCTTACTACCATGTTCTTCTCTTTACAGGAAAAAAAATTAAAAGAAAAAGCCAAAGTGAACAGTGAGAAGAATGATAAATAGCTAAGGTTTTGAAGTTTTCAAATAACTTGAGGGACAGGCGGGGCATATATGAAGTTCAATCTATGGGGACAGAATTTATTTTTTAAATCAGGATGTGAACTTTGTAGCATTTTCAAAGCAACACAGCAAACCACAGGAAGACAAGACAGAGGTCCTCTGCACAAATGAAAATCTAATTGACAATTCTACATTGTTTTGCTGAACTTGATTCTCTTGTAACAGAACTCAACATACTAATTAAGTCAAAGCTGTACCATCTGGACTATTAAATAAATGATGACACTGCATATTTACATACATAGTACATATTACATGATGTGTAAGCATACAAATAAAATAGTATTTACTGTCATTACACCGAAATAAACAGCATGTTTAATAAAAACATACACTCAGTTAGCAAATAAAAACAAAGTTAACAGTATCAATTGTTCACAAAATGCTTCTTTAGACACATGTACCAGATTTTAAAAACATAGATTTCTCTCACCAAAATAACTAGAAAATACAGAGAATGGTTTAAAAAAAAAAAGAAAAAGAAAAGAAAAAGTTCTTTCCACCACTGAGCACACAAAAATTGAAAAGCCTGCCACCATTTCCCTCTAAGCACTCCACTGAATCATGCATATCAGCTAAAAACCATAATGAATGAAAATTTGGGTTAATAAAATTAATTTCAAACAAGCAAGCTAAGTGATTGACTTACAGGATCAGCTGGTGCAATGTTAGAATCAAATTGGGTCAGAGTTTGTGAGCTTGAAGAGCGTTCACTAAATGTCTCCCACTGCTGAACAGACAGAGGAGAGACAAGTCAGCATGATGAGAAAGATGGAGTAAAAGATCACTGGAGAAGATTTAGCAAAGTAATTCAGAGGTTGCACTGCAAGTTGTGTTTCGTAGGCCTGACAAATTCCGTTAAGTTTTATTTTTCCATAAACATTTTATATTATCTATGTAAAGTGAGCAGCTTCACAATCAAATGTACAGTAATAATTGATCTCTCTATGGGAGAGATTCAAAGCCTTACAGAATAAAGGAACAGAGTCTAAGTGTTATATAAATGGTAACAAGATAAAAATTTTAAATGGTTTTTTCTAGAATAACTTTAAATCGTTCACTGAAAATCAAGTGTTAATGCACTGAATTAGTGATGCTAATGAATTCTGATTGTATCAGAGTTTTGGTCAAAACAAAGCAAGTCGGTGTGACTTGCCAGTGCGACCCCTGAAGGATGATTCTATTATGTACGTGCACATATTTCATACAAATGTATAGATATTTAATAAAATATAACTGAGATAAAATGCAAAGAATTCTGGAATTAATATAAATTGCAGTTTATGTCAATCTGCAGCAAATCAACCCCTATATTCAGCATTATGAACAGGCCCATGCCAGACCACAAGACAGAACTGCCAATCAGGCACCCACCTCCAACCCCATGCTAGAAAAATCAGAATGCGGCCACAATGAGAGCAAATCAAGCAACTGAGTATGTGTTATATATAGAAGATGTATTTTGATATGAAATACTGCTCTTCTAAAAGAGGTACACAAATACCATACCTCAAATTAGGTGCAGTGGTAAGTGAATAATTTTAGTAACTCCATTTGAAGATCTTAGTAATAAACAGTATAGGATTTTTAGATCAAAATCATTAAAATTATGATTACAATTTGATTCTTAAGAATTATCAATGACTCTGAAGAAGAAAAAACATTTGCACATATAAAATATATACACACAAATGTTTACACACAGACACACCTATCCCATTAACTAAAATCCTCTTTTTATAATTCAGTAAACATTTTTATGCTTCAAAGTTCGACTTAATATTTAAAACAGTGCTATTCAATTTGAGAAGACATGTAGAAATTAAATAATAGCAAATGAATACATTTATAAAAATTATCTACAAAAATGACTAATGTAATCATTCAACAGTTTTTCTCTCAGATGTTTCAAAATCATAAAATTAAGATATACTTAGAAACACTGATGCATTCAGAGTGTCTCCTGAATAGAGAGTCCATAGTAATTCACTCTTATTGTGGGACATCACTTCAGGGAAGTGACTTACCAATATCTGTTGATATACTTAGTTTCTTCAATAATTAATGTTGCATAGGTACAGAAGGAATTTTAAAAATTGTAATTATCTAACTGTGGAGAAAAGTTTAGATGCAGACTATTTTTTTCCCAAAAAGAAGACATTTATTTACCTATTTGGTGGCATGAGATTTTACCTGATTTCACAAGGCTGTATGTAAGCTACCTGGAGTGCAGAAAAACACTCTTATCTTTATAAGTTTGGTATAATGGTTAAGAGCACAGTCTCTGGAACCACACTCCTGGAATCCTAGTTATGCCGTACACCCTTAGGCAAGTTATCTAATCTCTCTCTGTTTCAGTTTCACCATGTGAAATATGAGATTAATAATGCTTACATCACAGAATTGTTATAAAGATGTAAAACAATTAATATATGTAAAGAGCTTTTTGAACAGAGCTGGCACATCAAAAGTCCTCAATAAATTTTATTGATTATTATTAGTGTTATCCCCTACAGTGCCTCATCTATATTAACAGGTGCTGAATAAATATTTACTGAAAGATTAGTGCTTCAAGGCAGAAAACTAAAATATTAATTCCATATACTAAGGAGATTTTTAAAAAGAAATATTATTAAAATGTGTCCAAAAAAATCAATGTTAGTTTTAGTAGCATTTTGATTTTCTACACACAGTAAAAAAAGAAAAAAGAAAAATTATGACATTCAGAACCTTATTAGCAAATACTACAAAATGAAACTTGCTAGGAATATTTAAGAAGAAAAAAATGCAACCGTTTAACTCAGAGTTCAAAGGGATTTCCCTTCCTAATTTTTAATGATCATGTGATTTTATTTAGAATGAAGATGGACTTTTGAATTGAGATGCCTTAGTTACTTTCACTTATGAACTGACATTGATAAAAATACTTTTAAAATCTGACACTGCTTTTTAAAAATGACAGAAATTAATAAATGCAGAAAAAACAGTGCTTTCAAGAAACTGACCCTATTCTCTTATTATAAAGCCTCTCTACTAGTAAATTCTTTCAAGGCTTAAATTTTCCCACCAGAAAAACACTCATATAAATGGTTTTATATCTGACAGCACAATGGATATATGTTATAATGTCTCAGAAACAGGTATCTGTGATTATGTCATAAAGCAGCAGCAAGCACTTTAAATCTGCCAGTTACTTCTCTGTTTTTGAACTGTACAAATTAACTAGTATCTCTTAAACCCAAAATTTTTCTGGCTTTAAAAGACATGGAAAACACAGAAGCTTAGAGGAGTTTCTTCCTGAAAGTCAAAAAACTTTTATATTTGTAGCACTATCTAAAAGTGATACAAAAAAACTCTAAGAAAAAATATATAGATATAACTTGTTCACAAAGAAGACTGCTCTAATAAGTTAAGCAGTAGTTTTCAATTAGAGATCTACAGAGCACTAAGGTTTAACAGAGGAGCCTCAGGGAGTGCTTGGTGGAGGCAGGGCCGCAGGTCCTCTTCCCTTATTCTAACCAGAGTGATCCTACTTTCACTGTTTTATATAATCAAGTTCCAAAGTAATGGGGAGGGGGGAAACGTGTCTCAAATTCTGTTTTGTATGCTGTGCTTGGTCTTACATAATATGGTCTTTATATAAAGTGGTCTTTAACCAATGCATTTAACAGGGTTGAATCATTCCATTTTGTATTAAACAAAATAAATTACTATGAATAGCTTGGAATACTTTTTTCATGTGGAAAGCCAGTTGAGTGGCTTCTTATATCACTTCCAATGCTAAGATTCCAAATCTATTATCCCAGGCTTTCTTACAGGAATGAGAAGACAGTGTGACACAGCGGGTGTGCTAGCTGACTTAACGTCAAAGGACTTGTGTTCAAACCTCAGCCCTTGTCCCTTACAGGCTGTAAGATATCTTGTCTAAGACATCTACCCTTTGACTGTTAAGTTCATGCACCTGCCTCATCTAACTCACAGGGTTTTAATAGGAATGAATGGTGGAAACTAAATGATAGTACATGTATGGAAAAGTACTTTGAAAACCTCAAAGAGTCATATAATTACAAGTGTCTATCATAGTCACATTTGATATGGTCCATATGCATGCATGCTGAAAGAGCTATAGGCTAAAATTACCCTGCTTGGAACTCCTTACCTTAAAAAAGTGAACGTTAGTGAAAGAAAAGGGAAGCTTTGCTAACCTCACTGCTCTGATTCAGCTCAGGCCAAGTCTGGTTTAGTGACGGCATCGACGGAGACTTGCTTGGAGGAGCTTCTGCAGGAGAGCCTGAATAACCTACCTCACCTGGCTGATCCCCAACATCTGCAATTTTAAAATAGAGAAATTTTCTGTGAACAATATATTTTAGTTCTCGAATACTTATTCATAAAAACCTAAGAAGATTTTCACAAGTAGTAATGTATAATCTGAATTTCCTTTTCACACGTTCCCCAAACATTTTGACAATTAATCAGGCAATATGTATTCCTGCTACTTACTGTATACCTGAAACCAGAGTTTTCCATGAAAAATAAAATCTAGTTAGAAATACACAGAGAAAGAGTGTTGTACGTAGCAATGCAATAAGGTACATGAATCTTCTTTTAATAGAGATGGATTTGTACCAGTTCCCAAAGTGTACTTCAAGGAATATTAATCAGTAAGGCATTTTTAAAAATTAGTTTTTTTATTCAAATAAATCTGGGGATACCATAATTCTCTGTTGGACGTGTCCCCACGCACAGACCTAGAGCAAATAAACTTTGTTTAAATCAGTCTTTCCCAAATATAAACTTTCCTAAAATTAGATAAAAATCCCTCAATATTCCCTTGGCATATACTTTAGGAAATGTTGAGTTACACTAGTTCACTTGCATTTTCTCTACAAGTCTTCCCTGTAACCAAGAAGCAGCATATATTTTTAAGGGAGACAGCAAAAGGAGAGAAAGAACCCAGGCACCAACAAAAAGCAAAGTCAATAAGACCACATGAAACAAACTTATCGTTAGGCTCACTAGCGTTTACAGACTTAACCGAGAGGGCTACAAATCCATGACACAATTTCAAAGTGGTTTTTAAAGTATTATGTGATATCATGTTCTACTTTTAATTAGTTAAATAAAAAAGTAAATGTTGCTCAGTCGTGTCCGACTCTTTGCCACCCCATGGACTGTAGCCTACCAGGTTCCTCCGTCCATGGGATTTTCCAGGCAAGAATACTGGAGTGGGTTGCCATTTCCTTCTCCAGGAGAACTTCCCAACCCAGGGATTGAACCCAGGTCTCCTGCGTTGCAGGCAGACGCTTTACCATCTGAGCTACCGGGGAAGTCTTTAATTAGTTAAGGCCTCACCTAAGCTCTCTCTTAAACTATAATTTTAAAATGGAAGAAAATTTCAAGGGTAACTAAATTCTCATTCCAATCTTCCCAAGTTTTACATGGCTTTGAATATAATTCCTGTCTGAAAATCACATTAACTTTGCCAAATTAATGGAGTATACCTAATCTGTTTAGAACCTGTGTCAAAAAATATGATTCTAATATCCGTCCCTATCTTTTTGTTTGTGACCATGGGCAAGCTGAATAAAATAAACAGCACCTGAGTTTCTCCACCAGAAAGGAAGACACTTGCCATTAACTGTTAGTACTATATTTCAGATTCCTATAGAGACAGACATATAATAACTTAGTGAAGTATAGGTTTAACCTTTCAATCTATTCGTAAGTAAATCCTTCAAACTTTAGTACTGAACATAGAACCTAATACTTACTAAGCACTCAAATATTTACTGAATGAGTTACTTTTTGTGATCTTCATTTAAATTCATTCTTTAGTGTTATTTCCCTAAAACCAGAGGTAACTACTGAGACTCTGAAGAGTTCTCAGAATTTTTCTTCACCTTATTGTGAACATGATTACCTCGAAATATCAGTACTTCTCTTTTACTCACCCTGACATTACTTCTTTATAGTCGTATCACACTGCAAGTTCTATCATATTTTGATAAATTTTGGTTTTCAAAGATCAAGAGTTATTCAGATTTCTTTCTTACTTCCATGCCTTCTCAATAAAAGTGCCATAGTGATACCGAACCAGTAAGAGGCAGAAATGCTTTAAATAACGTTCAATGAAGACGTTTTAACTCAAAGCTCTCAGAGAACAACTAATGAAAAAAATTATTTATGATAAATAGTAGCAGCAAATTCCTCATGGAGACAGCTTATGGTTTTCAGTCTGGACCAAAATCATGGGCTTTTTTTCCTATGGTAACAAAGGGAAAGGGAGCTGAAGGAGGATATGGCTATAGATCTAACGGTTTACTGGAAGTGAAACTGTTAGAAGGATAGAGATTGAAGAAGTATCTTTAAAAGATCCCTCAAAGCAGGTATTAAAGAAAAGAGAAACAGAATAAAAATAGTATTAACTACAGGGTGATTAATTTTCAAAAGAACCTATTCAAAAGTCATATTCCATTTTAACTTAAGCTCTGAGTATCACCTTAGAGCACACTGGGGCCCTCATTTGACTGTCTAGATCTCTGTTTTCCCGTTTGTCCACTCCTGAGAGACTTCGGGCCAGAGGGCATGCCACTACCACTGCTGAAGTTCAGGTCTGGGATGGATTCTGGGTACCTCTCTAATTCACTGGTGTAAAGGTGCAGCAGGTCTAGCCCCTTGAGGCTGAGAACTGAAGTTAGTCACTCAAATAATTACACTTCATAATCATCCCAAAACAGTTATTTCCCTAAAGTAGTAGTTCTTAAAAATGTGAACCATGGACTCCTGGGAACCCCCATGACTCTGCTAGGGAGTCTAAAAAGTCTGTTGTTTTTGTAATAGTAATAATGCTTTTCCCCTGTGCTGGCACATGCACTGATGGTGCAAAAGCAATGGTGGGTAAAGCTGCTAGCTTATCAGCAAGAATTAAGCCAGAGGCTCCTAAATACACCAGCAGTCATTGTGGTCTTTACTGCCAGGCATTCCAGTTAAAATATATAAAAATAAATAAACCAATAACTTCACTAAAGAGTGTTAACAATTCAGCAGTAAGAATTATTAATTTTATTAAATTTCACCCCAAAACTCATTTTTAAAATACTCTGTATGATAAAATGGGAAACATATATAAAGCACTTCTCCATACTAAAGTGCAGTGGTTTTCTCATGGAAAACTACTTGTGTTCAGTTGTTAGCTGAACAGGCCACTTTTTTCACTGAACACTATCATGCTTGAAAGAACAGTTGATAAAACTATATAATTATTCATACATGGTACAGCACAGATTTCCTCAAAAATGGACTAAGTGACCCTGTATCTAAAATAACTATTGTCAATATTTGTTATCAATGACAAAGTTTGAACTTTTAAGTGAAAGTTGGTATTCTGGAAAATGTATACCATGTCTATAAGCTCAAGAGCTTCCCAGTACTTAAAAGACTTCTTCGATAAGATAGGTTGTAATGGTAACAGCTACACTTTTTGATATTTTACAATAAAACGTTCCAACATTTCAAAGAGCTGTACAACTCAATGAACTGATATTTTATAAATAATCAATGCATTATGTTATAAAACCATGCGTGGGTAAAAGATTCATTCAAAGTCCAAGACAGATCTATGTAATAGTACAAACAATTCATTAATATGGCTTCACTTTTCACTGCAATTAATCTTTAAGAAATTACTATTTGTTGAGTTTTGGGCTAGTATCAAAGAATATCCAAAATTATATGAAAATAGTCCTTCCTTTTACTATGTGAGGTCAAATTTTCTTCATGTACCAAGAATTAGCAATCTTTTTCTACAAAAGGCCAGAGAGTAAATATTTAAGGCTTTATAGGCTTTAAAGTCTCTGTTGCAACCACTCAAATATGCTACTGTGGTCAAAAGAAGCCACAGGTAATTCATAAAGGAATAGGCTTGGCTGTGTTTCAATAAAATTTTATTTTTGGATGCTGAAACTTGAATATCATATATTTTCATGTGTGATAAATTTATTCTCTCTTGAAAACAAAAACCACTCTTTGCTTGTGGGTTATACAAAAACAGTCAGTAAACTGGCTCTGGTCTCAGGGCTTAAGTGTGCCAACCCCTACTATACTTCAAACTAAAACACTCATCAGACTGAATGTAGTATGCAGATAGATGAGATCTAAGCTGTCTTCTATTAAACCAAATATTAAAGAGATTTGCAAAGTTGTAAAACGATGCCACCCTTTTTGCAATAGTTATTTTCCTAAAAATATCTACGCTAATATATAAGGGGTCTATTTTTATTTCAAAATAAAGAAGTATTTTTTTAAGTGTATCACTTTTAATTCCTAATAAAGTTACTATTGATAGATCTAATCTACAAAAACAGAGCTTTTTTGAGGGTCCACAAATTTTTTTAAGAATATAAAGAGGTCCTAAGACAAAAAACTTTGAAAAAAATCACTGTCCTAGAAAATTCAAAAATTATCTCTGGAATAAATTAGCAAAATTACCCACTGGTTCTTTCTTAATTTCATACATAGAACAAATGGCAGTAGATAAAGAGCAAATTACCTATATTCTAGAAACTAACAGTCATGAGTTGGAGAGGAGGCATTAAGTGTATAAATTAACTGCACTTCCTTCAACTTGGCTCCTTATAAATACTCCAACAAAGGGCTTCATGCCCATCCACAAGGGTTAAGTCTTTAAGACTGTATTCTTACGGAGGCAGGGGTGTAGTTTTACTCTTACCTGATGCAGTGTTCCAACCTAGCCTCCTGCTGGAACACTGTGTCAACCCTGCCTCCCTCCTGAGGGTTCTGCTCTGCCCCTGACATCATCAGAGCATCAGGGCTGAAAAAGAAGAGCATGAGCCTAAATTATTTGTTAAAGTCAACCCCAAAAGGGCTTTTATGCAGAAAGTATTTCCATGTATAAAAAGTTTGTCTGGAAGACACAACCTAGTATGATCATACTGATGTACTATCAACCTACACTGAACAGTTAGTAGTAATAATATTAAAAATACACGCCTTATTTTCACAATAGCACTAGCAAATAAACAGTCAGTTGTTTTCATCCTTCAAGCCTCCATAGACTCTGAAAACTTGCCCAGATTCAATTCAGTTCAGTTTACCTCCTGAACAAGCTCTCTCATGAAGAGCTTCAGTTTTATTCTAGGTTTATAACCTACCTAACACAAATTTATCTTATTTTCCTAGTATTATACTCAATATACTAAAAAACTATTTCAAAAATGACTGCCAGATACTATTAATCTTTTACAAATATATATACACTACCTGAAATCTTATGGTTTAAAACTTATTTTTTCAAGTAGCAAAACAAATCCAAGAAGAGTTCTTCAGAATGAAGGTTCAAGGTTCTAAGTTCATTTAACAGCTTCATCTAAGCAAAAGTAACTATATCTTTTATTTATTTTAGGTGTAAATATTATCTGTACAAGAAAGAAAGTTTTAATTTAAAAAAAGCAGGTTTCAATAAATTTTGAGTTTTCAAAAACAAACCCTATTTATTAGTACTTTTCTCATTCATATTTTTAAAAGACGAGGCAAGAAATGCATATGCAGAAAGAAATTAAGGACTCAGTTTAAGATATGCTTTGCCTTGAATGATATTACATGGATCAAAAAACTAAGCTCTAGTTCCAAAATTAATTCTACTTCTCCCTGATACTCCATAAATGGAAACCTACTGAGAAAGCAGATCTTAAGAAGGACTCAATTTTGAATTAAAACCAAAGATTTTTACTTCTAAAATTGAAGTAAAAACATGTCCAACAAGGTTTGAAAAGAATAAAACATTTACCCCAAATACTAAACTGCACTTCTCTTTTTTTTTTTTTTGCAGTATTTATCAGTATTTTATAGCAAATACTGTTTTGACTTAGCTATTATACTTCAAAGAAAACTACCTACAGATATACGGGAGGTTTCCATTGTCTAAGGATACCTAAAATGGAAAAAGCCCATTTAAAGCTAATCCAATTAAAATAAGGACTCAAGTTTCATAAACAGAAAAAAACAACTAAACTGGGGCTTTAAGACTAACATAGAAAATGAGTATAAAGAATAAAAGATGTTAAAAATTTGGGGTGAAATTTGGTGGCATAATTAATAAAAGCAAGAATTCAGTAGTGTGCATTGTTACTGAGGGCCTATAAGTAAATACAGTAAACAAAGATACAAGATGCAAGAAGACGAGGCTCCCATTTATTTCCATGGAGCTCTCATCCTAACAGAGCAAGACAGACATCCTTCACTTCATTTTGACTTTCACAACACAATCATCAAGACAAAATCTCATTTCTGCAAAAATAATTAAGGGTATCATTAAATATTCCCAAGAGTCTTATTAAATCTACTGTATTTAAACCATAATATTGTAAAGCCCCTAGTGTCATTCTTGCAGAGATTTTCTCCTTTAAGTATGAGCTAGCCTTGTTTGTCAATTTCTGCCAGGAATTTGAGGAGGCTAAGTACTTTTTCCAATTTCATTAAGTGGTGCCCCTTTGCCAGTATTTGCAGTTGTTCTGATTCATCAGTTCCAATACCCCACTATCTGAAAAGAAGGACGCCATTAAGAATGTATACAGATATGGGGGTGGGGTGTGCTTGAGAACTAATTCCTTAGGTGTAGTGGTAATGGTGAATATTGTGCCTATTTTCATTTTTTTTATCTTTGCAACTAAAGGCACGTGGAGAGCCAATTTTCCAAAACAAAGATTCAACTTTCTTTGTACAAAACAAAGACATGTGTTTTTTTTTTTCCTCCCAGTACCATTTTAAACGTAAAGCCAGGAAGTTATCTGAAAATTCCATCAATATGAAGCTGGTTGAATGAAGGAACATTCATATGTATGACAAAGAATGTGACAACTCTATATGTAATAAAGTACAGAGATGTCCAACATTATTAGAAAAAAATTCACAGATGTATAGTGTGATTGCACTTGTATAAAAACAGCTGTATGTGTTATTTCTGTAGGCTTTTATATGTTAAATTTTCTGGGTGAAAGAAACTTAACATTAATCAACCTAGTCTCAAGTATGGCTTTTTGGCAAATTACTCATAAATTAAAAAGTCTCTGGCTTTAAAAACATTCATGTTAAGTACCACTAGGAGCTTAGAGACCTATGCTATGTATCATATTAACAACAATGAAATACACTCAAATTTACTGCTTAAAGAAGTGATTATGGAAAAGGACACAGAATAGTGAACAAATTCCTTTCCATCTCTGAGTATCTCAACCAGATACTACCAAGGTGCTCATGTGAGCAGTGTGGCGTGAAGACAGGAAACGGTTTTAAAAAACAAGTGGTTCAGTCATTTGGACATTTCAAAAACGTGAACGCCTACTTACGTACACAGTCTGCACCCTGTTAGATACTTAAATACAGTGAACAAGACAGATCTGGTTACTACCTGATACAGTTGTGGTAAGCTAGCAATGTAACCTTAATCTTTTTTTCAAGTGGGGTATATAAATTGGGAGACTGGGAATCAACACATATATGCTACTATTTATATAAAATAGGTTACTAATAAGAACCTACTGCACAGCACTGAATATTCATTGAAAGGACTGATGCTGAAGTTGAAGCTCCAATACTTTCAGGCACCTGGTCCAAAGAGCCAACTCACTGGAAATGACTCTGATGCTGGGATATATTGAGGGCAGGAGAAGAAGTGGGCAGTGGCAGAGGATGAGAGGGTTAGACAGCATCTCTGATTCAATGGACAGGGGTTTGAGCCAGCTGTGGGAGATAGTGAAGGACAGACGAGCCTAGTGTGCTGCAGTCTGTGGGGTCACAGAGTCAGACATGCCTTAGCAACTTAACAATGAGAACTGCATTGCCAAATTCAGAGATGTTCAATGTTAAATATTTTAATTCAGGTCCACAGAAGTACTTCTACCTATGAGCCTTAGAGTTTTCCTGGTTTATCTGATATTTGTGCTTAGTCGCTCAGTCGTGTCTGACTCTTTGCGACCCCATGGCACACCAGGCTTCTCTGTCCATGGAATTCTCCGGGCAAGAATATTGCAGTGAGTTGCCATGTTCTCCTCCAGAGATCTTTCCAACCCAGGGATTGAACCCTGGTCCCCCACATTGCAGGCAGAGTCTTTACCATCTGAGCCACCAGAGAAGCCATCTGATATTTAATCCTATAAATCTGTTCAAATGACTGGATAAAACACATATTATCCCACCTACGTTTGCACGCCTACAGAAAACTTACTTCAAGCAACTGCAACTCGTCATCATTGTTCATCATCTACCTTTCTATAAGAGTTATTTAAATTATAAATACAGAATACTTGTGGAGCTAATGGCTCAGTGGTAAAGAATCTGCCTGCCAATGCAGGAGACTTGGGGGTTCAATCCCTGGGTCAGGATGATCCTCTGGAGAAGGAAATGGGAACCCATTCCAGTGTCCTTGCCTGAGAAAGCCCATGGACAGAGGAGCCTGGCAGAGTCCAGTCCATGGGATTGCAAAAGAGTTAGATATGACTTAGCAACTAAACAAAACAACAACAAAACATCATAAACTTATGACAACAAATGATTTTATTTTCAAAGATATAAATGTTAAGAAAAATATTTTACTTTAAAAATGGCACATATTTAGCATAATAATGCAGAGTACATCATGAGAAACACTGGGCTGGAAGAAGCACAAGCTGGAATTGAGATTGCTGGGAGAAATATCAATAACCTCAGATATGCAGATGACACCACCCTTATGGCAGAAAGTGAAGAACTAAAGAGCCTCTTGATGAAAGTGAAAGAGGAGAGTGAAAAAGTTGGCTTAAAGCTCAACATTCAGAAAACGAAGATCATGGCATCTGGTCCCATCACTTCATGTGAAATAGATGGGGAAACAGTGGAAACAGTGGCTGACTTTATTTTTCTGGGCTCCAAAATCACTGCAGATGGTGACTGCAGCCATGAAATTAAAAGACGCTTACTCCTTGGGAGGAAAGTTATGACCAACCTAGATAGCATATTTAAAAGCAGAGACATTACTCTGTCAAAAAAAAGTTCATCTAGTCAAGGCTATGGTTTTTCCAGTAGTCATGTATGGATGTGAGAGTTGGACTGTGAAGAAAGCTGACCGCCGAATAACTGATGCTTTTGAACTATGGTTGGAGAAGACTCTTGAGAGTCCCTTGGACTACAAGGAGATCCAACCAGTCCATCAGTCCTGGGTGTTCATTGGAAGGACTGATGTTGAAACGCCAATACTTTGGCCATTTGATATGAAGAGCTGACTCATTTGAAAAAACCCTGATGCTGGGAAAGATTGAGGGAAGGAGGAGAAGGGGACAACAGAGAATGCGATGGTTGGATGGCATCACTGACTCAATGGACATGGGTTTGGGTGGACTCCGGGAGTCGCTGATGAAGAGTGAGGCCAGGCGTGCTGCGGTTCATGGGGTCGCAAAGAGTCAGACATGACTGAGCGACTGAACTGAACTGAATTCAATAATTATTTACTGAGCTACTTAGTGCTTGCTTGCAAAGTGCAAGGCCCTGAGGATACTACAATGAATATGATCATTTCTAGTTTTTTAAGGTGCTCAGAATGTTGTAGTAGAAGGAGGGGACAACAGAACAGGATTCAGCATAATGTGTGCTGAAATGAACAGCAACGTAGGATATGCTTCGACAGATCAGAGAAGACAGAAACCACCTATGCCTGTAAGTCACAAAGACTCCACAGAAGGGATATTTATGATAAGTTCTCAGGTCAGCCAAAAGAAAGTATTTAGGTATTTCTCCTTTAATTGGGAACTTCTAGAAACACAGCTATTTAAAAATGGTTTTTAAATATACTGATTGAATCACAGTGTCACACAACAATTTCTGTATTTCAAGGGACTTTGTGTCATATAAATCTCAGGCTTACAGTAGGTAAAAGAAAAAAGATTAAATGGTTCTTCCCACCTCCAAACAGAACTCCAAATTTGACTCATTGGAAAAGACTGATGCTGGGAGGGATTGGGGGCAAGAGGAGAAGGGGACGACAGAGGATGAGATGGCTGGATGGCATCACTGACTCGATAGACGTGAGTCTCAGTGAACCCCGGGAGCTGGTGATGGACAGGGAGGCCTGGCGTGCTGCGATTCATGGGGCCGCAAAGAGTCGGACACAACTGAGCGACTGATCTGATCTGATCTGAAAGCAGATTTTAATCTAATATCGTGTGGTCAAAACATTTACAATAAATGTGACTAGAAAACCATATAATATTATATTAGAATTGGAAAAAACACCTGTAAAATTATAGTTAGAGCAATAGTGTATAGATACATGCAGGCAAAAAACCAGAGTGTCTCTTCGCTAAACAAATCCAGCAGACGTAAAAAGACAAATGCCCAGGAAAGAACTTCTTGAATCATCAGTCTTAAAACTCCATCAGATCAACATGACAAAGAACAAGACTTTATTTAAATTAAAGAAAGAAAAAAAGACTCCAGTGCCAAAACGTGAAAGCCAGATTTCACCTATCTGAATCCAACAGTTAATAAGACCACAGAAGTCTCCAGAAAATGACATACAACAGAATAAGTCTGACTCATTTCTTGTTAGTACACTACCAGTTTTTACAAAATTAAAGTCATAGAAAATCTCTACATACAAGGTCCAATTTAGAAATCAATGATACAGCAAGTCTGTAGCTACCTCAACTGTTTCCCTTTTGGCTTACCTAACAAATACGCTAAATAAAGAAGTAATTTTTATCTATTTCTTAATTAGGTAAACCAAAGCAAAGTTATCTAACAAAAACACTTAGCCTTCAGCTCAAGTTAGAGGGTAACTGATACCAAATAACTACCTGAAATGATCAGGAAAATCCTGGGATTCTCACAGGATAGAGTTTGTAAAAACTGAAACCAACAGTAAATTATTTAATTAACCTATTGGTTGATAATAAGTCAGGATACAATTCAAATCCTAAAATAGGTAAAATTCACATTTCACGTGGAGAAACAGATGAAAAAAACAGAGTAAATGGTTAGAACTTGCCCAAGTCAGAGACTAATTAACAAACCAGAAGCACACTCAGGTTCTTAACTCCAAGGAGACTTGTTCTCTTCTGGACAGTAATGACGTGTATATGGTTCCTTCCATGTAATTTAGAAAAAGAAGTCAGATCATTTCATTTTTGAGTTAAATAGAAGTTGCCCTTTTAAGAGCCAAATTCTGTTCTATCTTCTTAGAACTATAAAATTCTTTCCAACATAATAGACAAAAGAGAATTTAGATTTAAAAAATTTGAAAACAGTAATTTAGTTTTAATTAAACTTGTTAAGAATTTAGCATTAATTTCCTCTTATTCATTCAGAATGCAAGAAAAATGTATTCTATTCCTGTTTCCTTTTAAAGAAAGCTACCAGTCAATATGAGCCCTTATAAAAACTTTCTGGTAAACATTTTTTAAAAGCATTATCTATAATCAAATACAAATTTTCCAGACTTCTTCAGAATCTGAAGAAAAGAAGTGGGCTTTTTAAAGGAAATGCTTTCAGACTGCAAAGATCTAATGATAAAACAAGATGCATTAAACGAAAAAATGCTGATAATGAAGACTGGCTACTTTACCCACTTCAGATAATTTATAATACAGTTAAATGCCACAAAATAACAAGACACTGTGAAATGCTCTTCAGATCTTCACAATTCATAAGTGTTAAGTGAAACAGTAGCATACACAGTGGTATATATTCTTTATCTTTTTATTTCAAGTTTACTAAATAGGTGAAACCATTATTCCGGGTTTAGCCCATATAGTCTATTCTGATGGCAAATCTATGTACTTCTGATGAAATGTCTAAGCTCTTAACCTAAATTATAACATTTTGATTTTGTTTTAAGGATCAAGTGTTATATTTATGAAGGTATGCAGTCAGGTCTTTTCAGCTCCTGATCTTACCTGCTGAATCTTCCAAATCAATCAGTTTGGGCATTAAGCTCTCAGGGAGTTTTTCCGGTAAGTCATAGCCATTCTTCCTAGCAACTACCAGATGAAAAGCAGCACAAAACTCATCCAGTGTCAAGGCTCCATCTTTATCAAAGTCTGAGAGTTCCCTAGAATAAAAACTTATTATTAATATGATCATATTCTGCTTTGGCTCCTTTTAGGTTTCAAAAAGAAGCAAGAGAAATTATTTCCCAGAAAATAGCAATTAAGAATTTAAAAAATTCCACAGATGGAAGGACATGTAATATGTAATATAACGACACGCATGCTAAGCTGCTTCAGTCATGTCCGACTCTGTGACCCCATGGACTGTATAGCCCGCCAGGCTCCTTGGCCCATGGGATTCTCCAGGCCAGAATACTGGAGTGTGTTGCCATGCCTTTCTCCAAGGGATCTTCCCTACCCAGGGATCGAACCCAGGTCTCTTATGTCTCCTGCATTGGCAGGCGGGTTCTTTACCACTAGTGCCACCTGGGAAGCCCAAAACAAATATAGCAAACTGTTAATTGTAGGCAGTGGGCATATGGGTGTTCAAGGCACAATTCTTTACGCTTTTCTGTATACTTTAAATTCTCATAATAAAATGCTGAAAAAATAGTCCCAATAAATAAAGTCACCAAAAAATGACCTTTAACACACTTGCATTTCTAGTAAAAGGATTTAGTTAAATCCTGGCTTACTTAATAAGTCACTGAAATTTTTAAAAATTGTTTTTATTGTTATCAAATTTCTACATGTATGCATTTTAAAGCATCTAACAGAACTACAAGTCCTGATACATTGAAACAGCAGCCCCACCCTGGTGTCCATTTCCTGGTTGCAGAAACAATCATTTTTTAATTTATTACCTTAAATTACATAAATGTTAACAGCATGCATATATTGCCAGTTATTGATTTTTCAGTTTTAGGCATTATCTACGTACTTCCTACCATAGTATCCTATGTGTCTAAAGATGCTACTAACAAAGTAATTTAGAATATAAATAAATACATTGATATAAAGTAGAAATAACATGTATTTATCTGATAATTGCTTTTAAAAAGTAATTTGTGATTGCAGTTTGTGCTTTAATGGCTAATTTCAACTACATACCAGCTATCCTGAGTCTCAGTCTAAATTTAAATGGGAGCTAAGCATGTTCTTGAGATCATGCCTTGGTATAGGACTTACTAACCCTGTTAAAAACCAAATGGGATAAACATACCATGTATGAGCAAACCAGCTTTTATGCCACACATTATTCTCTCAACAAAACAGCTGATACAGCTTAAAAACTTTTAGCACACTTTAAAGAACTACTGCAGAGTAATCACTTAGTTCCTTTCTAAAGAGTGAGAGAGAAGCTGGATATTATGAGGCAATACTGAGTTCTTTGAGAACATTCTTGAAAAGGTTACTCTAATAGTTTAAGTTCAAAAATCTACCTGCTGTAAACTCTTTTGAAACAACCCACATTACCCAACTAATGATATACCACACTTACCAAATATGAGAAAGTTCAAGAATAGGAAGTTTTGATTTTGTAAAAAACTCTTTAGCTGCAGATCCTGAAATATTAAAACAGTGTTGTTTAGTGTTATTCTGAACTTACAGCTCCAAGAATAAAATGTGAGGTAAGAGTCTTAAGACTTCTGCCACTGAGAAAAAGGTAACCTTAACATGTGCACATGTCATATTTTTGGTTTCCCAGTGACTATAAACTTTTTAGACAATTTGAGAATTAATTTATCCTTTATCATCACTGACGAATGAAACCATGTCTTTGAGATTATGAAACTGAGACCGTCCTATCCCATTTAGAAGAACTTCTGTTTTTAACAACTCACCTGGAATAAATCCATTTAGATCAGGCTGAATGGTTTTAAATTGATTTACATAATACTGTCTTTGTTCATCTGTTATTTTCCAAGGATCGTCATAACTACTGGATTGCCTACGAATTTCATTGGCAGTTGTAGCTGAGGCTACAGTTCGTACTGTTGTCTGGTCCTGTAATGAAACATTTTTTCCTCAGTACAGTATCTATCTATATGACTATAAGGACCAAGATCGTTAAGTTACTTATCTTTGAAAGTAAAACTTACTTTTTGTGGATGTTTAAAAATAAGCCTTAACTCATCAGCAAACCACATATTTGTTACATAGGTTATTAAACATTTTTGCACAAAGATTACATAAATATGTAGAATGATAGCAATATGTAAGCAACAGAAAGCTATGTAAAAGGTGCTAAGAAAGCCAAGCAAATACATTCCTAGATGCAGAAACGTTTCAAAACTTCACTATGGGATTAGCAAGAAAATCAGCCAAAACTTTCAATAAAACGTTCCAATGAAAACAGACTTGAAGAAAAGGCACAAAGTTCTTTTTTGTTTTAATAAAAGAGTGAACTTGCATTTATAAAATGTGCAACAGCAAAATATAAAAACAATGACAGCAGCAATACTCTTAATGAAGCAAATAAAAATGCAATACCAATAAAATGTCACACCTGGACAGAAGCAGGATGCATGGTTAAAAGAGTACTGGTTGGTGGAGTATCAGCAAAACTGACCCAATTTTCTTGAGGTGGAGGTGGAGAATGTCCTGACCACACTGCATCACCAGCAGAAGAACCTAAAAACGGAATGGGTAAACATGCTGACTCACTTTTGGAAGAAAAAATAAAGTTACCAGGTTTTTAATGATAACAAATCACCAGACATATGAACAAGTTTTCTTTTAAAAAGCTAACTCTGAGGAAATATTAACAACTTCCAAAATGGAATCTTATCTGCCAATTTAAAATTAGACCTCATTTGGCATAATAACCAATTTACTGCTATAATAAGCAATACAGCAGCAGAATCATTTTTATAACAAAGTATACTTCCCTTCACTAATATAATAAATATACCTGGGAATATATCTCCGATATAATATATCTCTTATACATTTTACCCTTCAGATAGAATCTGATACCTATAAACTTTTGTCTAAGCATCATAGATATAAGTAAATGCAATTATACTCAATTTACTTAGAAACTTTCACAGTTGGCTTTTGCTTCTATTTAAGGCACTTAATGAGTCTGAGTAAACTCCAGGAGTTGGTAGTGGACAGGGAGGCCTGGCGTGCTACAGTCCATGGGGTTGCAAAGAGTCAGACATGACTGAGCGACTGAACTGAACTGAACTGAACTTATAAATTAAAAGCTGACTTCGAGGCAACTCTTAAAGGAACATTCTTAAGTTTCCTTCCATCTACAGCCCTTAATAAATGTTACTTTTAAAAATTTTCTAAATACCTGATTGTGCTTCACCAAAGGGAGACCAGAATGGCCCAGGTCCTGCAAGAGGCCTCTCGCTGTTTCCTCCACTGGGATGGCGGTTGTGCTTCCTCCACGTGTGTGGAGAAGCCGGTGGAGACTGCTGTGGCGAGACTACTGGGGACACAGGTTCCTAGAAAGAACATCATTATTTGAAAATTTAAATTTTAAGGTAACATGTTTTAGTGTAAGCATTCCCACAGTACATCAGCTGACAGCATGTACATGATTACCTGCTGATCTACAGATGCACGAGGCTGCACAGTATCATGGCTTGTGGACCCTTTTTTCACTTGTCCCCTGCCAGGTGGTGGGGGGATTACACCAGAGTAAGACCCTTGATTTTCAGAATCTGAAGAATATGAGGTTGGATGACGAGATTCCTGTTCATTCTTTGAAGCAACAAATCTTGGCAGAGGAAGGTCCTTTACTGTTAACCACAAAAATAATTATTACTTCAAAACGAAACAGGGTATACACATTAAAAATCTGAAATAAGAGATGAATTTGTTATTAGAAAGAATTTTTGCAAAAACTAAGAAACAATAGACACAAAATGTTTATCGCCACAAAATTCAGATCATCTCCCTTAGATTGTTTAGGTAAACTCTGATCTAGAAGGTAGTAGTAATAGCACTCTGTCACTCTAAGGGGTTAAGCTGTATGAAATGTTCAGTGCATGCCAGGCCTTTGTTTGTACTTTACATTTATCTCATAACCATATAAACCTTACAAAAATCCCCATTTTACAGATAAAAAAGTGAGACTCTAAGATGCCAAGGTCACTGACAGTAACCGACTGTTAGGATCTGCAGCCAGGTCAATCTGACCCTGAAGCCTAGACTGTTTCTACTCACACTGGTTCCCTAAAGGAAGATGTTAGAGCTCTAAACAAAACAAGACTATGCACTAAGTTTGAACTAGATTAATCTAGACATTTTCACTGAAGAAATTAATGAAAACATCTTACTGTCCACCTGCCAAGGACACAGTTTACAAGGCGTTAGTTGTACCTCCCACTTTAGTCCAGCTATGACACTCCTAATGCAAATATTCTACATTCACTTTTAAATAGAGAAAAGGATAAAAGGCTGAGAATGTCTCTGCACATTTTTAGACTAGAACAATACAGCAGCAGCAGCATCTTTAGAAGAAAGTGTACTTTCCTGCACCATGATTACCTGCATTTCTCTTTAGAATCTCTGCATTAGGGAGGGAAAATAGTAATGTTTATGCAGTATTTATATAAAGGAAATAAAAATTACCTAAAAAGAATGTAAACTCTCAATTCTAGAACAATGAAATGAGAGCTCCACATTGAAAACTTCTGGATGACTATTAAACAGAGGTGCTACTTAAAACTATTTTTATAAAAATTCTAACATTACAGAAAACCTCAAGTTTTCTCTTCCCACCCCATTCCCTATGAAAACCAAAGAACTCTGCATTTTAAGAATGAAGAAGAAATTCTTAAGGATTTAATTCTTAAGAAATTAAGAATTTTCAACTACTTAGGCATCAATGAGCCTTCAAATAATAGAAAACCACGTTATCCTAGGTGACACTTGTAGGGTGGGCAGATGCTTGCATTGGGGTTTTAGCCTGCCAATATTTTAACACTGTCTCTACCAATCAAAATTTTGGTTAACCAATACTTTCTAAACTTCAAATGGAACTTTCATAGCTTTTCCAAACAGGAAAACACTAAGCATAACATTGTTTTATACTTAGTAGAAAAGAATATAAGGAGGGCATATATGAGATAGTCACTACAATTCATCAGCTACCTTGATAAAATTATTCATCTAAATTCTAAGCAATTTTTAGTAAATTAAAGTTGTCATTTTAAGTTTTTGTATTACCATAAAATATGTGTGATGTACATAAATGCCGTAACAGAGTTAAGGTAGACATATTTTTCTAATATTAACAAATGAAAAAAGTATGGCAAGAATAAAGTCACGATACTTTAACTCAAGGTCACAAATGCCACTGAAACATCAGAAAGACTCCACAGTTCTACCGACTTTATTTCACTTTTGATTAGAAGTTCATTTTCATTTCAGTTACTAATATATTCCATAGTTACCTGTATTTATACTTTCCACTCTTAAAGGGAAGCCAGACTGGGCAACAGCTACAAGTTTCAAAGCAATATAGAACTGACTTCTTCCAAAATAACCAAGTCTTGTCGCACCACAAAGCTCCATAATCTATAAAAGAAAAAAAATGCTAATATCAAGAATTTTGACAATAATTCTCCACAAAAGCAGCTATCCGACCTCTCTAACTTTTCCAAAATACATAGCTGACATATGGCATATTACTCTCAACTGACGACCAACTCTTCAAGTTTCAGTTTTAAATGTTTGAAAATAAAAAGGCACTGACCTTACAATAGGTTATCATTCTCCTACTTAGTAAAATTCATGTGATAAACAATTATATTTTATTAAAAATAACTGGAACTTTTAGAAACAAATGTACCATCTATTCTTCTTCATAAACACTGTGCATACAATAGGGTCAAAAGTTTCTGCAACTAATAGATTATTACCCAGTCATTTAAGGTAAATCATAAAATGACATACTAAGTAGGAAAGGGCATGATCCATAATTTTGACCACATAAATACAAACTTTAAAACAACCAGATATATAAAGATTCTACCAGCAAGTTTGCTAGGTAAGATTGCGAATATGGGTTATTTCTCTTTACTCTCCAGATTATATTTAATGTGGTTATACTACTTTTCTTTAAAACAATAATTTTTGTTTGCCTTTAAAAAAAAAAAAAAAAAGCATGAAGCCTTTTAAGGATTGTTCTAATAATTCAACAAATATTTCTTGACTGGCTACTACAAGTATCAAACTGTGCTCAGCCACTCAGTTGTGTGGGGCTCTTTGGATTGTAGCCCACAGGGAACCTCTGTCCATGGGATTTTTCAGGCAAGAATACTGGAGAGGGTTGCCATTTCCTTCTCCAGGGGAATCTTCCCAACCCAGGGATCAAACCTATGTTTCCTGCACTGGAAGGCAGAATCTTTACTGCTGAGCTATTGGGGAAAAGAGAATTTAGGTTACAAAATTAAATTATAATCCCAAAAGGTGTATTAATATCTATTATACAGACATCACAAAGTCACCCTAAAACAAGCACTAAGTAACCTTATCTCAGCTTCTCAAAAATCCAAATTCTTGTACAAAGAGAGCATATTTAGTCTAATTTAGTCTATTTTCTTTTTCCCAACACATTCAAAGGAAGATTAAGGTACCTGAGATGTTGTGATACTAAGTCAGAAGTAAAGTATTTAGTAGAATTGCAAAGAAGTACCTATCAATGGTTCAGCAATATATCACAATAACAATAACTATTTGTTTACTTGCACTAGGAAAGACGACATTTTTGCTATGACTGATCATCATGGGAGGAAGTTCCTGTTTCTGTCACTAAGGGGCATCACTTCTGTGTAAATTTAAAAGGGCAAAGAGGATAAAGAGGCAGGTTTACATTAAGAGAACTACGGGGAAAAGGAGGGTGAGAGTTAAGAATGAAGAGCACACAGCCAGGCAGCATATGAAGGCATTGTGTTATGGTTATTGTGCCCACAGGGAACCCCCTCAGGGATCATTATACATCTCAGATACTTTTATTTATAACCCAAAGCATCTAAAATACACCAGGTAAGAGCTAGATAAAGGGAAGACCTAAAAGGGGATCACGTGTAGTTTGTTTATCCCTACTACATCTGTTTCACGTGCCTGTGAGATTTTCAGGGGGAGATACCCTGGTAACAGAACAAAGAGGTAGAGTTCAGAAGGGAGTACATTGAGGAGCTGTGCTCCATCCTGGCAAGCAGACAGGAGGTCATGACTGAAGCTGGGGGACCAATAAATGAGACTGCCAGCAAGCCCAGAGTGACAAAAGGAAACCTAACAGGCAGGTATAAAAAGGAGCTTATGAAAGAGAAAGTGGGAAAAAATAGCAGCAGAAAGTGGGAAACCAAAGGTGGGACAAGGCTTTGGAAGGTGCGAGCAAGCTTTAACGGAAACAATCATTGCACACACAGATTTACATACAAGGTGTTATGAGAAGCCACCTAAACTCCCAAGAATAGATAAAAGTAATTATGGAATAGCCATATGAGAAAAATACGTAGCCTTTAAAATTCACTTATAGGATTAATGTTATGAAAGCAAAAAGCAGAACACAAAGCAGCATATACATAAGCATAACCCAATTCTATTATAATATATACATAAAAATGGTAGTGAATATGCCAGCATATATTTCTGGGTGCTGAGATTAAGGGATATTTCTATATTTATATACATGAGGCTGTATGTACTCCAAAAATATATATTATTATTTAATCAGAAAATTGATAATAAATAATTTCTAAAAAGCAGCAGCAGAACCCCCAAAAATGGGGGGGGGCGAAATATGATCTATGTTTTACAATTATGTTTTGTTACTTGAACAGTTATAGGGATGAGGTAGGATAAAATCCAGTTAGCAATGGGTTAAGGAATAAACAGGAGGAATTTAAGTAGAAAGAGAAGTACAAAACAGGTTAAGATATTTGGCTTTAAAGAAAGTAAGTTTAGAAGGGTACTTTTGCTTCTCTTAAGTCTCAGAGCTAGTTCAGTAGAAGAGACACTAGAAATCAGGTCTTTTGATTCCAAATCCAAAGTTCTTCCCAGGATGTAAGGCTGAAGTGGGGAGTGGGATGGGGTAGAAGAGCAAGGAGAAATACCATGCTTCTACTGTAGCAGACATAACAAAATTTTAAAAGTCTGTATGCCAAGCTGCCGCCTCAAGAAAGATGTTTTGAAAAGAGCAGATAAAAAGAATCAGAGGCAATAAATGCGATTATTCCTCTACAGCTCCTCCCGCCGGCATCCCTTGCGAGACTCATCCTGTGGCCCAAGTCAGGCATGTGTGTCGCTGTGTGAACACTGGAGAGGAAGAAACACGTTATGACATAAATTTACAAAAATAATACCTGAAAAAACAGTCGAAAGAGGCCTATCAGGATTGAAATTACCAAGAAGTCTAAATTACTATCACAATCTGTGAATTAAGACAAAATCTGTCTCTAGAGAAATATTTGGAATAAATTCCTAGAAGGAGACCTGCTGGACCGAACTATCAGTTTATTTTAAAATGCATAACCTATCGCCAATTGCCTTTCCAAAAGGTTACTGAAACTTATTCTCTCACAGTCAGTATGAGAATGTTTCTCATCATCTGTCATTTCATCTTTTTCTCCAGCAACTTGAAAAGCCACTCACATACTTAGGTGTATTTATATTTGACCTCCTGTGTTACACAGCTCTACATAACTATTCCTGGATCTGTAACATTCTTTTTTTTTGTCATCTCTACTTTATTTTTTAAAACAATTTTAAATTGGGATATAGCTGCTTAACCTTCTTTTAAAACTACTTTAGCTTTATAATATTTAAATACCTGGAGTAAGGTTAGCCCAACCTTTGCTTTTTGTTCTTGTTTAGAATTTCCTTTGCTATTCTCATGTTACTTAATCTTTCAAATAATCTTTAAAATCACTTATCAAAATAAATGGAGATTTTAACTGGGACAGCAATTTTCACGTACAGTCTGGTTTCTAACTTTAACAAGACCACTTCACTGTTTTATCATTAAGGGCACTGTTGGCTAATACTGTGCAATACCTTTGTTAAGAAACTATTTAGCTAGTTCTACTATTCTAATAGTTTTGTTTGGGGCCTTATATTTTAAAAAACCACAGAGATGTTAGTTTTATTATGTCCATTTTGGAGCAGAAAATGAAAAGATGGTTAATTTTTCGCTTTGGCCTTATTAATATTAATAGTTCTATTAATAGAGTTCCTAACATCAAACCACCCTTTGATCCCTAAAATGAATTTCATTTAGTCATGGTGCATTACATTTTCAAATAATATTTATATAAAATTTTAACCACAATCTTAAAATGACTGTTAAAAAAATATTATATCTGAAAGGTATGGAATTGATATTAGTTGGCTTCGTAAGCACAACTAGCAAGCTTTTTTCCTGCTCTAAAATACTTTAAATAGATTAGGAATTCCATAATCCTTAAAGATTTAGAAGACAGTTCACCAATGACACAGGGTGGGCATCTCTGATATACAACTCATTTTCTTCCATGTTATTGGGAATAAACTAGGTTTTCTATCTCTAAAATATTTGATAATTTCCAAGAAAATCATTTATCACCTCCAGATTTAGAAAGTTATTATTAGTTCAACATTATTCAAAGGAGTCTCACTTTTTTAATTGCCTCTTTATGGTAATTTTCCCTTATTCGAAATCATGCATATTTGTGCAAAAGCTCACACAGCTATCTGATCATGAAAACCACTTAAAGTCCCTAAGATACAGAGTCCCACACCCTTCCCTTTAGATTCTAACTCATTTAGGAAACCCAGGGCCAGCGAGTGATTGCTGGTACACTACTGACAGCTACTGAAAATGATGAACCTTTATTTTATTAACATTACAAAATGTATATGCTCATGGTAAAAGAAGTGAGATATACTTAGAATACAGAATTAAAAGTTCTTATAAGCCTCATCAAAAGTAACAATTTTTTTATGTTCTTCCAATTTTCTCTACACATATACAAACATATGAGCACACATACTTCACACACACTTTTTACCCATGTAGGGTCATACTATATATGATTTTTTTCTACATAATACTATTCAAAGATCTTTTTATATCAGCATAAATAGTTCTCTTTCATTTTTTTTTTTTTAACACAGCATTCCATTGCATGGATATTCCTATTGCAAATTAACCAGCCCCTTACTGATGAACATTTATGTTTTTCCAGCTTTATATTACAAATAATGCCATAAACATTCATGTGCATATATCTATCTTTGTACACTTGTACAACCGTAGAACAAATCTGTAGAGATAGAATATGCTTTAAAATGTAACACAGTCAAGTACTATAACTCTGAGTAACTGTAACATCTTACTGAAGGGCACAGAATCCTGGCTGCCTGGGGTTTTTTCCCAGGAAAAGATAAAGTAGATTGTAGTTTGCTTTAATACCTACAGAGATTACTGCAGTTAGGCAATCATTCTATATCATTCATACAGTATTTGAGGAAGTTATATAATTTTAATGTGCCTCAGTTTCCTCATATGTAAACTGGGGAAAAGAATATACTGTCTCATATGGCACTTACAACAAGGTCTGGTCCAGGAATATCATTATTATCACTTTTTACTTACTATCCTGATCATAATGTACTTAATTTAGTCAGGGATGTCAAAGACTAAATCATTCTTGAAAACCACACTTTCCTGAGAGCTGAGAGCTAACGCCTATAAGCACCAAATTGGGTTTTATTATAATTTCTGAAGAATAGTCTTTAAATTCTAAAATACAGGGTGCCCTCATGCCTTCACAAGTATTTTGAACTTGTGGCTTAAGACAATACACCAAACACAGAAATTTATCTCCTTTCCTTTCAGGTATCTTTTTTAAGTAAGGGATTTCATAAAAATAAACAAGAGGAAAAGGGGAACAAAGAACTGAGAGGAAATTTAAGGAAAATATAGCAATTAGAAAGCAGATGGGGCTTCCCTGGTGGCTCAGTGGCAAAGTATCTGCCTGCCAGTGCAGGAGACACAAGTTCAATCTCTGGTCCAGGAAGGTCCCACATGCCACAGAGCAACTGAGCCCACGTGCCACAACCACTGAACCTGTGCTCTAGAGCCCGGAAAAAGCAACTACTGAGCTCACGTGCTGCAGCTTCTGAAGCCCACATTCTAGACCCCGAGCTCTACAACAAGAGAAGCCACTGCCGTGAGAAGCACACACACCAGAGTAGCACCCCGCTAGCCGCAACTAGAGCAAAGCCTGCACGGCAACGAAGACCCAACACAGCCAAAAATAAATGAATAAATTTAAGAAAAGCAGGTGCCATACCTAATGAAGTAGGATAGAAGAAGTCGGTGCCAAGAATATCCATGGAGATAAGAATCATTTTGGCCTGCAAAATGCAGGGACTCATCTAGAAATGCTAGTTATGACAGAGTGAGACTGGAAGAGATGAAGTTCCCTATCCCTACAGTTGCTCATAGAATATTACCAACTAGACTTTACCCTCCAAGTAAAAACAAAGGCAAGAAAAACTAACAAAAGCAAATATCAAGGAAGTACTAGGACTGCTGACATAGACAGGAGTTGTGGCCCTAGAGAAAAGCTTCTGTTTCTAGCATTTAGCAACCCAATTAAAAAGAACATCTGACCCACTTGTCCTAAAGTGAGGCAGCCTTCTGAAGTGTTATTTCCCATTATACAGTGCTCAGTTTTTCTACTGCCTCTAAGATCACCAACCAACTGAAGAAAGCCTACAAAATGGAAGAGAACTGCCAAAGTTACAAACAGGGAAAATAAAACTCTGAAAGACATAATTCAAGGAAGAAAGGTCACTTAAAAATATTCCAGAGTGTATCTTCTGGGAGATTTAAGATAATACTGCCTCACCCCCAAAACAAGAACAGGCCAGCAATGATACTATGAAAAAGGAAAAATCAGAGATTAAGAGGTACTGAAATATAGCTGGTGCCTTGGTGTCCACAGGGGACTGGTTCTAGGACCTGTCAGGGAGACCAAAATGCAAGGATGCGTCCAGTCCTATAGCTGGCCCTCTGCACCCCTGATGATGCAGAACCCACACATACCAAGAACCAACTGTACACTTGTTGGAAAAAAATCTGCACATTACTAGACTTGCAGAGGTCAAACCCATGTTGTTCAATGGTCAATTGTATACAAAGTTTAGTAAAAATTTGAGAAGATTAAAAAAAATATTTTTTTCTCCAGAAGCAGGAAAGGGAGAGGCGAATTAGAAAATATGAGAGAAAAGAAACAAAGAAGATTAATCTAGATGGGCCAAATTTTTATTAAAATGATATCTACAAACAATGCAGAGGAAGGAGAAAAGTGATAATGAAAGAACAAGAGATTTACCCCAAAGCTAAAGGACAGAGGTTTTCAGATTGCAAGAGTCTACTGAGTGCTCAACATAATGAGTTCAAGAATTCCTATACACATGATTACTGTGTAACTTCAGAAATCGTAAGAGCAGCCAAAACAGGCATAGGGCAGAGAGATAAGGAAGACTGCTTCAGAAAAAAATATTAACTGGACTAGCATCAGACTTCTCACTGGTAATACTGAAAACTAGAAAGCAATAGAGCAATATTCTCAAAGTTCTAAGAAAAAGCATTTTCAACCTAGAATTCTGTATCCAGTATCAAGATGATAACAAAAACAGATACTTTCATAGATGAAGAAATTTTAATAAGTTTATCTCCTACAAACTCTTTCTTGGGAAAATGGCGTTATTTAGCAAAATCTGGAGAGAGGGCATACACAAAAAAAGTAGATACACACCAAGAAAACAGAGAAATAACATTGCAACGGAGAATGGCTATGCAACTGGCCTAAGCTGTAACCAGTTCAGACAGAGTAAATTGACAGAATGCTCTAAGAGGAACATTTCAGAAAAAATAAAGAATGGATATGAAAGCAACAGTGCAAGAAAAAAACAGAAAGGCAGTTGAGAAAGTAAAGGAATGTAATCACAGTACAATGCCTGGAACAGAAGTAAAAATATTTATATCATATAGTAAAGACCTTTTTACATTGAATTTTTAGATTCTTAAGTCAATCTAAACTCAAAACATTAAAATTAAGAATTAATGTTCTCAATATCAAGTGTGTAAAAGTAGAGCAACAAGTTAAGAGAGGGAAGGATAAGAGAAGGTGAAGAGAAAAGACACCAGCTTCTGGGTGTTGGTCTATGTGAACAAACCAAAAAAGTCAAGAACTCTTTTTGGATATGTAGGAGAACAGAGATCATAGAGAAAACTGCTGCTACCCAAACTGGAGACCAAGAAGGAGCAAATACAGAGAATCACAACTTACTAGAAGAGAAACCCATCAACATCAACTTCTCTAAAACCAGTGCCAAGGAAGGGAAGACTGAACTGTCCTTGATGAACTTCTGTAAGCTCAGTGCACACAAATCTGAGAGAGAAAACTACAGGGGGACCTAGTCATACAGGGGCTTTACCTCCAGGAGAAACCTCCACCAGGTTCTCAGAGTGAATGTGGGAGAAAAACCTAGTGCTTTTAGGAGGCGGAGGGGGAAGGAACCATCCTGAAATCCACCAAAGCATTCTGCTCTTAACAAGGCCCGTCCTCAGGAGAAACTATTTAACCAGAGCCCAACCTGCCCAGTATTTATCAGAGCCTACGTGGCCTGGGAGAAGGGAAATGCCATTCTATCCATCCTGTCCCACCGAAGAAGAGAGGAGGGAATATGGGTGGGACTGAGAAGCAATTATGAAGTTCACAGGTTCACTGAAAGACTGAGACAGAATCATAAGACTACAGAATGCTTTGCTTCCTCCCACACCTCACCACCACATTACTAAAGAAGTATTTATGGTAGCCCATTAACCCAACACTTCATGTCATGCTATCCAGAAAAAAAATTACAAGACATACTAAAAAGCAAAAAAAAAAAAAAAATCACACTTTGAAGGAACAAAGCAAGCATTAGAATCAGACTCAGATACGTCAGAGATGTTGGAATCATAGGCCAGGAACTTAAAACTATGATTAATATGTGTACAGTTCTAATGGATAAAGTAGACACCATGCAAGAACAGACAGACAATATAAGCAGAGAGATGGAAATCCTAAAGGGAAAAAAAAAGCTGGATATTTAAAACACTATGGAAGAAATAAAGATTGTCTCTGATGGGATTATTAGCAGAGTGGACATGGCTGAGGAAATAATCATCAATTCGAGCTTAAGGATATCTCAACAGGACCTCTAAAACTGAAAAGCAAACAGGAAAAAACAGAATATTTGAAAACTGCAGGACAACAAAAGATACGACATATGTGTAATAAGGTGAATAAAGAGAATAAAACAGAAGAAATATTTGAAACAATAATAAGTTTCCCCCAAATTAATGCCAAAAATGGAACCGCTGAACCAGGAAGCTAAGAGAACAGAAAGCAGGATATATGCCAAAAAAAAGTACACCTAGACCCTCTACAAAAATTAACTCAAAATGGATCACAGCTCTAAATGTAAAGCACAAAATTATAACACTCATAGAAGATAACATATGCATGTATTCAGGACCCTTGAGAAAAGCAGAGTTTTTTTCCTTCACCTAATAGGACAACACACTACAGTGTTTGTTTTGTTCTGTTCTTTTTAGTGATTTATGACTTTTGCCTTTTTGCCAAGCTATCGTTTCTGCTCCATCAGTAGTCGTTCCAGTTGCTGCCTTTCTACTTTGAATGCCATTGTTTAGAAATGGAACCAACCTTTTAATACTGTAGAAAACAAGAATAAACAGTTCTTTAACAGTAACTCGAAGAGCTCTCCAATGAGCAAAAAGGACACAAACATCATTTTTTACTTCCGATATACAAAGTATGGAGGTGGTGGTGGGGCTAACATTATTGAGCACAAACAATGCTAAGCACAGTGCTAACTACTCAAGGTGTTCCCATCTAATTCGGAAAATAATGGAGTAGAATTAGTATTATTCCCATTTTACTGAAGAAGAAAAAGAATCAGACTGGCTAAGGCCAGCTGACTCAAAAGTGGGCAGGAGCTATAATTCAAAGTCATGCTTTTAATCTTCTACCAAGACTTGCTGTCCACTGTCCTTTTCCTGGAATAATGCTGGCTACCTCAGAGCAAGTGCCCCCAGTAAGTCCTAAAAGTCCAGAATGCCTAGTACACAGTGACAGTGAAAGAGTAGTTTAAATGCATTAGGAAGGCTTTTTAATCCTATGCTCATAACATTGGGTACAGGGAATGCTAACAACAGAGATATATGGAAGTTATTTGAGAAGTTCAGCTTGAATACATGAGCTGAATTATAAATAGAAAAATGCAAAAAAAAATGGAATAAGAAATATATTGAAACTATACATAATACTGAGAATCAATACATAATCACTGAGAATACTGTTAAAATTCTCTCCAAAATGAAATCTTATGAATGTTTAATATAATAAAATACAATAGAAAGAAGATCCTCCCTTTAAAGTCATCAAGTTAAAATTAAGAAGGTGATTCTATTGCTTTCATTTTTATAAACACTCTTTAGTTTAAATTGGGCTGGGTCAGCGGACAAGCTGTTTTTGTTGGCTTAAAAGCCCAGACAGTTTGGTCTACCTATACACACACCTGCTACCAAGTCAGTCTAACTTTTATTGTTCCATTAACTTGCTAGACTTGTCTCCACACCTCTCTGTGACTCATTAGCTTTACTGACATGGGAATGCTTGTAATGGAGACTCAGGTTTACTACAAATTAGTGGAAAATAGGGAATAATTATACTGAGTACTTGTTATCAGGAAGACTGTTTACTTGCTGTCCCACTTAATACTCAGAACAATCCTCTAATGTTGGCCACCATTATCCCCAGTTCACAGGAAAGGAAACTGAGGCAAGTAAGTGGCAGTCAGGATTCAAATCCAGATTAGTCTGAGCCCAAAGGGTTTCCGTTCCCAGGTGCCTCTGAGGCATAGTTAAACAGAACTCTTAACAATGGCATGTTTATGGGGCAGCAGTTCCAAATGTATTCCAAAGAACACCAGTCAAGTTAAAGGCTCTGCAGCTGAATAAACTGATGTATTACAGTCTCCTTGGAGACTTCACAATGCATTTTAAGCCCATAAGAGGCACTAAAAAAATCCTACAGCCTAGGAACAAACCTCCTTTTGGTTTAGGATCTATTAAAATGTTTTCAAACTAGTGGTCCATAATCAGATACTCTATTAATAACACACTTTGGGAATCAATGCTATAAGACTCCGCCCAGAGCAGTGATTTTCAAACTCTTCTGGTATAAGGATCCCTTATACATGCTTTAAAAAGTTATGGAGGACTTACTCAAAGCTTTTGTTTTTGTGGGTTGTATTTATTGATATTTACCATGTTAGAACTTAAATCGGAAAATTAAAAAATACATACCTATGAATTTCTGTAAACACAAGAATAATAAAACTCATACTTATGAATTTCTGTAAACACAAGAATAATTTATGTAAACACAAGAATAATACAAGAATAATAATCTTCCATCATGTAACTTAAAATTTTATGAAAATAACTTTTTCCCCAAATTAAAAAAAATGAGAAGAGTACAATGTTTTATAAATATATATACAAATTTCCTTAATGTCAAGCTTACAACAACATTAATGTCTGTTTCTATATCTGATTTACTGCAATATGTTGCTTTGTTGAAAGCAGTAACATTCCAACTTCACATAGATATGTGTTGGAAAACAGAGGACAATTTACATAGTCTTTTCGGATAAACCTGGTATTTTTTGATACTACACCAAAACTCTACAAGTGGTAGTTGCTTAAAGGTTAGCTGCAATACAGAATCCAAAGCCACACTCATAAAGTTTTCTGCATACTCTTACGTTAAAAGTCCACTGATGTATCTGGTCTATTGCATCCCATATTGCCCCATATGTAACCTATTGGTTCATCGAGTCATGCAGATCTTCCAAATGTTGACACGTTTACAAAATATTAAAAAATTACATTTGTTAATATCACCATTGGTCTCATAAGAAAGGTCATTAAACACTGCGAAGCAGTCAAACACATGATTGCAGGTAAATTCCAATATCCTAATTTCTGCAGAAAGTTTGAATTTTATATCATTAGTAACAAATAGTAACACCTGTTTCCCTTAAGTGACACTCATACTTTCTTCATTTTCAAGAAAATCTTTGCCCAAAACCCAAGTAAGCTGTTTCTTCAAGAAAAACGATGCTCCATAAAAACAAAAAAGAAAAAAAAAGTCAGGATAGGCCACAATTCAAACAGTAAAATAAGTACTTCTCAAGACAGTCATCACTTTTCAGTATCCAGCAAATGTGGTTTATGCATACTTTCCACTGCATCACATAAGATACTAAAAAGATATATACTAAAGGATGAAGATTTTTTAAATTAATTTTTTCTACATACAGAACATTTTAAAGTGAAACTGATGTTTTGCCTGTATGTCAGTAAAGAATACAATACTATTACAGTTGCTAAGTCATGCCCAACTGCGACCCCATGAACTGCAGCATACCAGGCTTCCCTGTACTTCACTATCTCCCGGAGCTTGCTCAAACTCATGCCACTGAGTCAGTGATGCGATCCAATCATCTCATCCTCTGTTGCCCCCTTCTCCTCTTGCCCTCAATCTTTCCCAACATCAGGGTCTTTTCCAATGAGTCAGTTATATTGACAACTTCTTCTGCATTATGAATGAAAACATCAGCACAGCAAAAGAAAAAAAAGGGGGGGCAGCAGGGAGGAATAACACTATTATTATGAAAACATATTTTAACCTCACAGACCAGGGCTCTAAGACCAAACTTTGAGAAATGCTATTAGAGAGCACACTCTCTATATGGTAGTGATTGCTCTGATGTCAATGCTATACACTCCCTGCCCTAGAGCAGCCACTGAAAACATGTCTACAGGTGCAAGCAAGTATACCGTAAATTAGTGAAGCTGGCCAAATTCGGGGATGTAGTGAGCTAAGACAGAGAAGGCAATGGCACCCCACTCCAGTACTCTTGCCTAGAAAATCCCATGGAAGGAGGAGCCTGGAAGGCTCCAGTCCACGGGGCCGCTAAGAGTCGGGCACAACTGAGCGACTTCACTTTCACTTTTCACTTTCATGCACTGGAGAAGGAAATGGCAACCCACTCCAGTATTCTTGCCTGGAGAATCCAGGGACAGAGGAGCCTAGTGGGCTGCCATCTATGGGGTCGCACAGAGTTGGACACGACTGAAGCAACTTAGCAGCAGCAGCAGCAGCAGCGAGCTAAGATGAGCAGGTGTGACAGGAGCAGCTGCTATTCAGCTCTAGCTAACTGTTGCTACAGAAGAACATCTGTCAAATGATGCAATCTTCAGATTTTTCTAAAGCTAGAAGACTAGAATATTCCATGATACTGTTCTCACTTTTAAATTCAGATAATTTTTTTAAAATATGCAGATCAACTAGAACACCTGGACTACCTACTACACACAATGTCTCAGAGAGTATACTACAGTTACTACTAGAAAAATGGCATAAAATAAATGGCAAAAACTGCAGTAATGTTCCTTCAGATCCTCTAACAAGCAAGGTGGAAAAAGGTGAGAAGGAGTTTCATGAAAGATAATCATATATACAGATGTTATTACATATTATAATCCTACTAATGGTCCTTGAGTGTTTTAGCTCTAGAAATACTACAGTGAGATTCTGAAGCCCCTCTAAATTATTCTCAGGTTATTAATGAATACAATGGCTTAATATAATATTTCATTATCTAGCAAGAGACTCAAACGACTGAGACAAGTGAAGAGTAACCAAGGGAAATGAATGATCTCATCCTTCCCTGACCTGTGTGTGTCAGGTCCAGTCCTTACACAACCCACAGTATAACATACAAGAATTCTAAAACACCCTTCCTCCTTTCCTTCAGTAAGTCAAGACTGCTCCCGCTTCAAGGACTTTGCACTTGCCGCATCTCCAGTTTGTCTGCCCCTCAGATCTTTGCTTGGCTACTTCCTGGGTCACTCAGGTCTCAAAGTGCAATTTCAGGGTTTACCACGAATACCCTACTGTTCACTTATTTATTGCCAACATCTTCCAAACAAGTCAGTCTCCAACAAACAAGGAAGATCTCTTCTATTTCTAGCACTTAGACCAACTCCTGAGGCACAGTACCAATATATGTTTTTTGGATGGATACATGAATGAATGAATGAAATATTTTTGAATCAATTTTGCTGCAGTGTCTTTCCACTTCTACACAGACTACAGGATTAAAAATCTCAAAGTACAGCTCCAAATAGTGAATATTATATGTAAAGAACAAACTCATTTAAGTCTAGCTCATAAGATTCTCTGTAAAGTAGTCCCCAACTGTCCTCCCATTCCTACTTTGGTCAGCCTACACTGGGCTCACCTATCTTCATACTTTTGCTTCTCTCTCTCACCAGATCACTCTCTAACCTATGTCTGCCTGTTAAAATTATACCCTTCCTTCACAACCCATAGTAAGAACCTCCTTCCTATAATATTTTCTATCCTTTCTACACCATAAACAAGAAAACTAGTGCTTTCTTTGTACTGGCATTCCAGCTTCTATTATACCATTTGAATGACTTATCTGTGTAATTAGGTTAACACTATTGACACTTCCTCCCTCCATTAAACTCCTTGAGGGCAGAGACCATGACTTAGTCACAACTGGAACCCACTGAAAGATACGGCACTGTATTTTGCCAGAGTAGACAGTGCTGAGCGAAGGCAATGGCACCCCACTCCAGTGCTCTTGCCTGGAGAATCCCAGGGACGGGGGAGCCTGGTGGGCTGTCGTCTATGGGGTCGCACAGAGTCGGACGCACAGAGTCGGACGCACAGAGTCGGACACGACTGAAGCGACTTAGCAGCAGTAGCAGCAGCAGCAGACAGTGCTGAATGGAACTGCTCTCCCATGGTGCTCACATCCTCCGAACATCGAATTCATTCTGTTAGTCTTCATTTGAATTAAATTTTTCTTACTAGATCATTTTTACCTTTTCTTTAAAAATTAAACATTTTCTAATAATAAACATGCTTGCTTTGTTCAATGCAGTTTGAATTACACACGATCCATGCATGTTTGCATATCATCTTTGCTGCAGTACACTGTGGCAAGTAGAAAGGTTAAGAAAAAAAAAGTCAATGGCAAAGAAGATAGGGGCACAAGTCAAAGCCCAATCATTCCAACATGACAATATCTTTCACTTTTTTTTTTTTCTTTGACAATATCTTTCAAATACTTCTGTCAACAGAGTATGTTTCGCTTGTTTACAAGAAAGGTAGACACATCAATCTCTAGTATTTTCCTTTGTTACAAGAACAATTTAAATACTTAGCATAGTCCAACAATATGGGAAACCCACCCGTCACTAGACTCATGAAGCATTTATGCATTTCTAAATGACTCTAGCTGTCACTCTGTGACCAACTCAACCGCCAATTCCCTACCAAGTAGTAGTAGTAGTAGTAGAGTCGCTCAGTAGTGTCCGACTCTTTGCGACCCCATGGACTGTAGCCCACCAAGCTCCTCAGTCCATGGGATTCTCCAGGCAAGAGTACTGGAGTGGGTTGCCATTTCCTTCTCTTAGGTCTAAAGTGAAATGCAATCTTACTAACCCTTTCAAGATACTTAGTTGTCTTACTGGGGCAAATACCTAATCTCACTTTTACTATATTACTTTCTTACCTAAAACCTTTAACACTTTTTGCTTTATGTATACATCTCAAATGATTTTAGATTACAAGCCTATAGTTCAAGACCACACAGCTTCTTGCTTTCTCCTGCTATGATTTTATCCTAACATTTAGGTAAATAAACAGGCATTCTCTTGATTCTTTTCTTCCTTTCACTCATACCCTCATTCGTAACTTTCATTTCACATTTCAACCACTTTTTCATCTCAGTTAAGGATGAGTTCTCCAAGTCTTTCCTCAACAGTTATGTCCTTAGAGAAAATTTTAAGAAAACATATATTCATTGGTGACAAATAGCACACATTATTTTACAGACTATTTCAAAAATAAGAAAAACATAAAATCTGTCCAAGTCAGCTAAACAGCAACATCAAATTTTCCTGAGCCCTTACTATATATCAGGGACTGAAATATCAGATAAGTACTAAATAAGTAATAATCCCCTTTCTACAATACATGTATTTGCAAAAGTCATATTTTTTCAATGTAAAGAAGAACTACCAATGTCTCCTATAATTTGTCAGCAGAAGAAGTTCAAATATATGATCTTTTCCCCTTACTAACATTATCACAGCAATTCATCAACGAGCATACTATTACAATATAGATTACTGCTACAGGACTTGGAATCTTCTTAATATTAGAAGGCAGATTTCATTCTACCTGCTAAAAAAAGAAACCATAAAGAATGTACTGAGTTAAATAATTAACATAAAAGAGCACAGAGACAGATTTTAAAAGTTTATGAAGTTCTTAACTTGAACTTCTGAATAGTACAGTTAATTAAAGAGATTCCTCTTAGCAATATCTAATCTCTAATTCTGTAACTGTAATTTTACTTGCTTTGGGCAATATCAACTCCCTTTGACAGTCAACCATGATAAACGTAGTGCACACAGACCAGTATTTTACTGCTTGTGATCAGTATCACAGTCATTAGTTGTCTAAACAAATAAAATACTTCTGACAGCCTTGAATATAAGGACTCTGATATGAAAAATTATATGACTGCTAATAAAGTTTATTGGTAGTATGAAAAATTATATGACTGCTAATAAAGTTTATTGGTAGTTCCTATCCTCACATTCAATTAATTTTCTTCTACTGCCTACTTAACAACAACTTAAACAACTATAATACAGACTAAAGGTAAGAAAGGACAAAAACAATAAAAATATGAAAGTGATTTGAAAAACTCCACAAACCATCCAAACCTTAAGCTTAAAATAGTAGTTACTAAGGCATGGAGATAATCTGTAAAGTAAATCTGGCCAGTAAACTATACTTAGGATGAGCATATAATTTACAGCCAACCTGAGACATCTGCAGGAGTGAAAGGGAACACAATTTCTAAGTATGCCTGGACAAGAGGCGTAAGTCAGGATTGTTTCAAGCAAACCCAGGCTTATAACTGCCCTTCCAAAACATCGTTAAAGATAAATGATTCCATTTAACCAGTAAGGGGCAAAAGGTGACTGGAAAAGCAACATTTAAAATCTGCTAAGTTAGCTAAGTCACTTCAGTCGTGTCCGACTCTGTGCGACCCCAGAGACGGCAGCCCAACAGGCTCCCCCGTCCCTGGGATTCTCCAGACAAGAACACTGGAGCGGGTTGCCATTTCCTTCTCCAATGCATGAAAGTCAAAGGTGAAAGTGAAGTCGCTCAATTGCGTCCAACTCTTTAGCGACCTCATGGACTGTAGCCCACCAGGCTCCTCCATCCATGGGATTTTCCAGGCAAGAATACTGGAGTGGGGTGCCATTGCTTTCTCCATTTAAAACCTATTCCCTTACAATACACCATATTGAATATTAATCTTAATTAAAGAGTCATTTTTTAGAAACCAGTCACTAGTAGTCGAACCTCTCTGTTTTTCTACACAAAGATTTAACTGACTACTCTAGAGCCTCAGCAACTCTACTCTAGCAAAATTTTAAAAATAATAACGTAAGTTAAACATTTAAATACTGTGGGCCAGGCATCCTTCTTAGCACTTTATAAATTAAGTCACTTAGTCTTCATATCGGAGAAGGCAATGGCATCCCACTCCAGTACTCTTGCCTGGAAAATCCCATGGATGGAGGAGCCTGGTAGGCTGCAGTCCATGGGGTCGCTAAGAGTCGGACACGATTGAGCAACTTTACTTTCACTTTTCCCTTTCATGCATTGGAGAAGGAAATGGCAACCCACTCCAATGTTCTTGCCTGGAGAATCCCAGGGACGGGGGAGCCTGTTGGGCTGCCGTCTATGGGGTCGCAAAGAGTCGGACACGACGGAAGCGACTTAGCAGCAGCAGTCTTCATATCAGAAACTTTCATCCCTGAACGACAGAGACTTTTATCCCATTTTATAGATAAGAGAAGTAAAGCAGAGAGGTAAAGTCACCCTCCATGGTCAAAGGAGTGGGGGAGCAGAGAATTCCCTACTGCACTAAGTTACCACTATCGCTCCTTTAGTGGGAAGACTGGAAAGCTATGACTTTTCATAAGCACACAGAATTGAGTGGAGGTCTGAAGCGTCTGCACTCAATGAGCAGAGTCAGTGTGAACAGGGTTAAGCACTGTGATATAACTTTTTGTGCATATTCTCTACCACTGGCCAGGTGTCAGTAAAACATGGGCCTGGGAAATTTCTATATCACTTGTGATAAAGAAAAACCCACATCCCATCCTTAGGATAATGTTCTAACCTGTGCTATGGGCTACTGCAGGGATTACAGGGTGAGGACAATGACAGTATGATGATGATTATGGTAACAGTTAACACTGACGGTGTATATACAGTGTGTCAAGTACTGTTCCAAGCTCAGTAATAGTAATATATTAACTAATATAATCATCCCAACAACCTTTTAAGGTAGGGACTTCTCTCAAAAGAGAAAACTGATATGCTGGTGAGCCTGCTCAAGGACACACAGGAAGTAACAGAACTTGGACTGAAACCATGCAATTCACCACTACATTATTTGCTAGGGATCATATTGAATATTTTCCCAGTGGTAAATTCATATAACAAGTTGTACTATACCAGAGTTCTACTATGTTACACTATAAAGCAGGAGCTGTTAGTTTTGGTGATTAGGTCACAGAATCAAGTTCTCATAATTGCTTGCTACATGAACATAGGTAAGCTACATATATATATAGCTATATATATCTTGTTTCCTCGTAAATAAAAGGAAAAAGTTAGATTTTACTTCTAAGATTGCATCAGTGCAAATATTATTTTTCTGAATGAAAATTTCATGTCAAGTCTGTAACTACAATACAAACTACCCTCTGAAAACATCGAATTTTCAAAAATCTATATTTCTGCCAAAGTACCATAGATTATTAGTTATGTGCCCCCTTTTAAAGATGATACATATTTAAATAATGAGTTATTATGATAGCAAAAGTGAAGTTGCTCAGTCGTGTCTGACTCTTTGCGACCCCACGGACTGTAGCCCACGAGGCTCCTCCATCCATGAGAATCTCCAGGCAAGAATACTGGAGTGAGTTGCCATTTCCTTCTCCAGAAGATCTTCCCGACCCAGGGATCAAACCCGGGTGTCCTGCATTGTAGTCAGACGCTTTACCATCTGAGCTACCAGGGAAGCCCATGATAGCAAAACCACAAGGAATTAAATTCACTGGGGATTTAAGTAGCAATAATTATTAATAAGTCACTTGCTAAACTTTGTCCTGTAAATATAGCTCCAACAATATCTAGTATGAAATTCAAAGATTAGTATTTCTGTTTTGTAAATGAGTGTTTTATTCCATTTTTGTATTAAATATTTGATAGTGAAAACCTTTCTGCACTCTAGTTTTTTATCATGTCTTAATTTTCCCCTCTCTAGGAAGAGAACCGGTTTAATTACTCAAGAAAAATAGGAACATGATTTGCCTTGCCACATTTGTTTTGTAACAGTTAGGAATGTAATGCACATAATAAGAAACAAATACCACTTGTCCTGAAACCAGGTGTACCTTACAAAGTAGATAAAAACTGGAGAGTAAAAATAGTATTAAATATAACCATTCAACTATTATGAACCCATATTACACACATACTTTTAAAAATACTTATACATGTCAATATCAAATGTTCCATGACATTTTACTCCATTAGAAAATACTATACAATACAGAAGTTCATGATGATTCAGCATGAGACCCCTTCAATCCTTTAGGGCATAGCAGTCTTCCTTTGAGTTCCTTTCAATGCATGCTGTAGTAACTGCGGGGTATGAGGAGTGGCTCAGAGCAGTTCTGCAGAAGACCAAGTTCTCCCTTGCTGGTTTACAGTGATCCCAGTACCAAGATGCTTTACACCCAGTAGATGCTCAATGAACATACCAAACGTCACAGAACACCTTCCACCCGCAACTCAGGATGTAAGAACAAAAGGGAAAAACGCCCCAGGATCTGCCAGAAAGCTACTTTCTTTCTAAGGAAAAAATAACAGTAATAGCTAACAGCTATACAGCACACTCCAAATAACTATATAGCACTACTGTAATGCTATAATATTCTTATTTTACAAATTCATTTAGTCCTCAAAACAACCCTATACGGGTGCTAAATTATTCTCAATATGCAGATGAAAAAACTAATGCCCAGAGAATCAAAGGCCCGGGGCAGTGAAATACTTGCTCAAAGGTCAGAAATACTAAGAATTACACTGCATCTTTAAAATTCTATCAAAGATTTCTAGTTGACCAAACAAGGAAATAAATAATAAACAAATTATCAAAATTGATGATAAAGCTACTATTTATTCAGTGGTATACAAGGACTTCCCTGGTGGCTCAGATGGTAAAGCATCAGCCTACAATGTGGGAGACGCGGCTTCAATCCCTGGGTCGGGAAGATCTCCTGGAGGAGGAAACGGCAACCCACTCCAGTATTCTTGCCTGGAAAATCCCATGGACAGAGGAGCCTGGTAGGCTACAGTCCATGGGGTCGCAAAGAGTCGGACACGACGGAGTGACTTCACTTTCATACTAGTACTTATTTAAGATCATCCTTAAACAATTTTAAAAGTAGGCATTGTTACATTAATTTTATAAATCAAAACAGTAAGACAAAGTCCTCACCCAAGGTCATAGACTAGAAATCAGCAGGGCCAAGACAGGAGCCCAACTATGAGAAACTTGCAAGCCTGGTTTTTTCCCTTATGTGTTTCCCAAACCTCCGATTCCTGCACACCACCTTCACAAGCTTGCCATGTCCATGAGCCACTTGTGCTATTACGTTCTTAATATTTCTTCTTTAAATCAAGACACTTTAAAAAAAACTCAACAGATTTATTTTAGAAGGAACTTGTTATCACTATGTAAATGGAAATTAAGTATCACTTGAGATAAACAGAAAATAACAAAACCAGTAACACATTCAATGAAAACAAAACTGTCATTTAATTTCAGCCAAATATCACTGTCCACAATATGTGCTTGTGGTCATCTCAAGGCCTATCTGTTCTTTATTAAGAGAGTTAACTGTGTTAGAAAGATGTTAAAAACTTACCAGTACTAAACCGAAACGTTCTCCGTAATCAGATTTAAAAAACAATTCAAGAAGAATAGCTTTCTCACAACTGTGCCTTCACATTGTTGGGTACATACCTGACACTCTGGAAAACCAACCAAAAGGCTGCTCCACTGGCCTCCCATAATTCAAGTATGCCTGCAAACACGCAGTCGTTCTTGAACTCACAACATTGTAGAGAATGCTCTTATCCGGAAAGGGGGCAGGCTGTTATAATTTGTAGCACTACAGATAGGCCTTGGCAAAATGTTCTCCTCTTAAGTATGCACAATGTTCAAAGTAACAGTGGGCGCTGGGAGGCACTTAAGGTTCTCACATGCAACCCCTGTTTTCAAGAAATGTCTAACTTAGTTACAAACACAACATACAAATGAAAAAAGATAAGCTATCATATAAGGCTATACTCTTATATGTTGAAATGACTGGTGTTTTGAATACAAGCTTTGTTATCTGATAGAGCTGGATCTGAATACCAGCTCATGTTGGGCATGTAGCCTCCAGAGCCCCAGGTTTCTCATTTATAAAGTGGATATAATATATATTCTCTTAAGTTGAACATTAAACACATGTCAAATAGCTCTATGCCTGACCCATAATAGGTACTATGTAATTAATACTTGTTTCTGTAAGAATTAGAAACAGATTAGAAATATTTGTTAGGGGGAAAAAAAAAGCCTGAAAGAATGAACAGGTTTTTTGATAAGTCAAAACAAGATGGGTATTGTGATTGGGGGTGCCAACAGATCAAAGTAGAGATTCTAGTCGGGGTTAGATAGTAAATTGGATCAAACTAGATGGTGAGGGTTCTAAATGCCAGACTAATTTTTACTGAGCATTTCTGAAGAATATCATATAATTTTTAAGAAATTCACTCATCTGTTCTTCAGCAATTACAGGAAAAAAAAAGCTAGTTAAGACTTAGAAGGCTAATGCAATAGTGCAGCAATAATCTGTTGAAGCTCAGATAGTAATTAATAAACAGGACAGAAAAGGATGATTGGGTGAAATTTTCCAAAGAACATCTGAAGGATTTTGTAGGCTGAATGTAAGAAAAGGAGTCAAAGCTGACTCTACAAAAGAGAAAAATATAGTAGGAAGATGGGATACCAAAGACAATAACATAATTTAGCATCAGAGAGAACAAAAAAAAGAGGTAATATTCAAAAAGTAATTCAGTGTCAATTACAAGGGAAGTAAGTGACAAAAGAGAATGAAACCTAAGAAAATATTACTAGAGTTGGTGACTAGGATAAAGGTGAACTTTAAGAATATCTTTTTTTTTTCAAGGGGTAGAGTGGGAGGAATAAAAAAGTTAGGTTACTACTACAGACAGCAGAGAAGAAATCTGGGTCATTTGTAATTCAGAAGTAAAAGGAAGAAGAAAAATAGGAAGGCAACTGGATGGGTGTGTAGGGTCAAATGTGTAACACCGGAAGCAAGAAGGAACACTACATAAATAGAAAATAACCATAATACAATTAGTTAACTATGACCATAATGTTTTTGTCTTTTGTTAGGTGTTAAGTGAGAAACACTTGTTTGGATTCATTCCAGAAATAAGTCTTAGGGGGAATCTAAGAAAGGTGATTAGAGAAGTAAAATATTTCTCTCTCTAGGGGTTTTAAATTGTGGGTAGTAATAGAAAGGGCTTCCCCGGTGGCTCAGTGGTAAAGAATCTGCCTGCCAGTGCAGGAGACATGAGTTCGATCCCTGGGTCGGGAAGATCCCCTGAAGAAGGAAATGGCAACCCACTCCAGTATTCTTGCCTGAGAAACCCATGGACAGAGGAGCCTGGTGGGCTACAGTCTGGGAGGAGTCGGGGGGGTGGGTGGTAAGACACGACTTAGGTTTTCTATTACTGTTGTTGTTTGGTCACTTAACTATCAACTCCCTTCCTCTGGTTATCAAATCCTTAGCTTCCTGAAGGCAGGCACAGAATAAAGTATGCTCTTAGATTCCAAAGGTTTAACATCAGCAGTTTCTACTATTCCTGTCATGTTTACATTTACTGTGACAAGGACCAGCAGTAAAACCTGTGACTATGACATGACACAAATCTCAACAGCCCGCGGGGGGAATGTGCAAGCACCACATGATATCATGTGAGGGTATCCAGCACCCGCCCTCTAAATGGATTTGTGGTTCTTACCTTTCAGCCAGGTACACTGGAACTTAACTGTGCTTTATTAATTTTGTAAAGAAAACATAAGCAATAGTGCCAAGATATCTATATTCCACCATAATTTAACTGCCAATAAATTCCTAGTTTTGCTTGTTTTTAAGTTTCTCGCATTCTGCTGTTACAAAAAAAAAAACAAACAAACAAAAAAGAAGAAGAGGGGGGGGAAAAGGGTTCTGGAAGGAAGGGAGAGGGAACTGGCAATGTTGGTCAGCAAAGTGCAAAGGCAAAACTCAAAGAGAATTCTGTGCTATTTGTTCCTGTTCTTGCCGCCTCCTTCTCTTCTCATGCCCAGAATGTTGACTGGGGTGGGGAGAGAGTACCCAGAGTGCTGGCAGTGGAACATCCAAGGCTGTAAGCTTTACCACCCCCGCTTTTTACTTCCCTGGGTGAGAAGCCCAGAACCGCCTTAATCATCACCCCAATCACGTCCATGGATGCACAGAAATAGAAGAGCTAAGCAACTGTCTTCCTTAATAGTTAGATCTGTTTTCTAAACATCTACTATGTGCTTTTGCTACTAGAGATGATCATGAGGTCACAAAAGAAAAGAAACCTGAGTGTTACTTGGAGTTTACTTATAATTCTGCTGGGATGTAAATATCCTGGAAAAGTAGTTAAGCAATGACATAACTGAACAAAAAGCACCAACAGTGCAAAACATACACAGGATAGGTAGGAGGCAAATGAGAGCTGCAGAGGGTAAGATTGTTTAAATAAGATCTCTGAAACATACAAAAGCTAAGGAGCCTTTCAAAAAAGGGGAGGATGAAAGCATGAAAGCTGGGGAGAGTAAAGAAAGTAGCATGTTAAAAAAAAAAAAAAGAAACACAAAACAACTAACAAGCAACTGTGTGAGAAACAGAAAACAGATCTGCTGAGTTAGAACACAAAGTCCCTGTTAGAAGAATAATCAGAAACAAGACTGCAGCGTGGGAGTGAGCTGGTAGGTAACTTTTAAGGTTGGGTAAGCATGACTGCTCACATCTGATATGCTCTCCCTGTTACCATGCATTTTACCAGAATGCTATGTTTTCTTCCAAAAGAGTCAATTAAATGAGTAACTACTGACATATTTCCTTATTTAGATTACTCATCTACCACTATTTGTTCTTTATCCTCTTAAAGAATTAGAAATTATACCTCTGCAAGGCAGAAAATCTCATGTGAGTTTACTATTAAAGTGAACTATCTTTAAAAATAAAAAATTAAAAGAATAGCCTTGAGGTACAACAGCTTAAAGGAAAGTTATTAATATGCATGTTTACTATACCTGACTAAAGTCACCTGATCAACCTCAAAAGTACTAGCTAGCTTACTCACAGTCTAACTGAAAGATTTATACAATCAAGATCTCAGAGGTTCCATATTGTTCAAAAAGGCTCATACCCTGTCATTTGGGATTTTCTAAGTGGCATGACAAAATGCAGCGTTGAGGCTAGGACCCAACAAGGCACTGAGGAGGAGTAAAACCCTGCAGCACCTATCAGTCCAGTAAGATGCGGGTGCCTATCACATCCAGAACGATCTAAGGAAAACAAGGATAAGGTAACCCTTGCCTTCAAAGTGCCTGTCACCTATCAAGGATAATACACACAAACCAACAGTACAAGTTGTATACAAGTACGAACATAAACAACAGGAGGGGGAGAGAAGAGAAACGGGGGTTATCCGGTTACAAGGATGAGGGGAAAGTTCAAAGTAGGATGTCAAACTAAAACAAAACATAAGTGGTATTTTTTAATGTTTCTTGAATTATGAAGTACCTTTATAATTTCATGAAAACAACATTGTCTTTTAAGAACGTCAACATTTTCCTTGATTCAGATTTTTTGGATAAATGTTACATATGGGATAAAAATTTTCAAGGAAACTAAAGGACTATAAAACATGAGTTAGTTTGTAAATATCTCAGCATAAAGAACTCATCAAGAGAAGGATTTGCTCTGGATCCTAAGGGAAAATAAACATAACGCCAGTAACAGAGTTATACTGAATGTTGCTCCTTTCCTTCTAATGCCTCAGGCAGTTACTACCTCAGGCTTCCTTTTGCTCTCTCCTTTCACTCCCAAATCCATCCTGACTGATCTTATTTATACCTATGGCATAAACCGCCACCCCATCCTAAAGGGATCCACACCAGGTTACCAGGAACCTTCTCCTAAGTTCCAGTCCTCTAGAGAAGCAGGTCCTCATAAAAATCGAACAAATTAATGTTACCTAGACTTCCTAGAGAAGACAGTGACTAAGTCAGCCCTAGTAAATCAAAGTATTCTGCTTAGCCATCCTTTAGAATGTTATTTGTGTTTCATATAAAAAGTTTAAAGTTTTATCCCTTGATTTCAATAAAATTGTTAATTTACCTAGCAAATGACTGATTAAACAATGGTATCCAAATAAATGCGGCAGAAGGACCTATTTTTAAGTTTTATTTACAAAACTATTCTAAGACACGCTGCTGAAAGACATGGATGAACAGGACTTGTTACAACTTTTAGAGTCTTAACAGGACTCACAACAGGACAGGGACTCTGCAAGCTGGTATGGGGCCCTCAACATGATCTTATAAACATCAAGTAACTCTAGAGAAGAAATTTGGGGATTTAGGATATACAAGAGATATAGTAGAGGGTAAAGATATGAGCACGGAAGTGAGATAATAAGTATTTAGTCCTATAATATTCAGGAAGCAGAGCACAGTGATTTTAAAAAAAGAACTACTTAAATCCCAGCTCTACCACTTAGGAGTTGTATGACCTTGGAGAAGTTAACACTTGTCCTTTCTTTATCTTCATTTTAAAAGCAGGCATAATAAACTATCCATTTCACAATACTGAGAAACCAATCCGTAAAAGAGTGCAAACAGTGTCTGACATAGAGTAGGCACAACACTATTATTACTATTTGAATTGGGTGCAATATATATAGTCAAGTTAGTGATAAGCAAAGATATTTGGAGCGGGGGAAAGGATAAATCCATGCTCACCCATTCAACACTCAACAATGTTAACTGACAACAGAGATATGTGCCAGAGATAGTGGTGAACCAGAGAGGAACACTGATCCCCTACTATATTCTTGGACCTTAGGAAAAGATTAGTATACCCTGATGCTTAGATGTTTAATAATAATATGTGTTGAATTTATAATGGTACAATTATAAGATATTAAATAGAAAAAAATATTCTGAATATATAAAAGCAGAATTCAACAGAACCATCCTTGAAGAAATGGTACAGCAACAATACAAGGTAACTCACCCTCAAGGAATTGATCCACACAGTATTAAGAGAGCATCCAATTTTTTATTAATGAAACAGGGATAACAATATCTGGCAGGCTTTTAAAGATTAAAAGAGATTTTGTGTTAAATGAGAAGCCCAAAACTGCAATGAAATGCTGATGGCAAAGGATAAGCTAGACTCTTAGCTCCGAGGTTCACTCCTCAGCTGAAATCAATTCTTTTGCTTTGGAAATGAAGTCGCTCAGTCGTGTCCGACTCTTTGTGACCACACAGACTATAGCCTACTAGGCTCCTCCATCCTTGGGATTTTTCCAGGCAAGAGTACTGGAGTGGGTTGCCATTTCCTTCTCCAGGGGATCTTCCCAGTCCAGGGATTGAACCCGGATCTCCCACATTGTAGGCAGACGCTTTACCTTCTGAGCCCTTGCTTTGGAACTTGCTTGCAAAAAGCTAAGACCTCTTGCTTTAAATGTGCAAATACCTTTTGGGTTTAACATCCAAGGTTCAACTCTTTGAAGGCTGGACTAAGTTCAGGTAAAGAGATATTACTTCCTCATTCACCTTGCATTCTGCTAACAGTCTCAAGATAGTTTCGGAAAATTTTTTAAGTCGTTTAAGTGAGAATACCTAAACCTCTACACAGAAGTGCAATTTACCATCTACTCTGAAAGGACATTTCAAATACAGTTAAGTTAAATTTGCATCTATCATTTCTATCGAATGGCCTTATTCAGGGGACACTACCAAGTCTGCAAAAGCTTCTAAAGCCACCCAGTTGCTGCTCTCAAGCTTTCAAATGCCTACTAAACCTTGCTACCCAGATGGACTGAACATGACATGGGTGTGTGTGCTCACTCAGCACGTCCGAATTCAGCACAATGCTCTCAACTAAACTAGACCCCTCCCTCCACTTCTTTATTTCTGTTAATGGTTATCATCACTCAGCAAGTCATGTAGACTCAGGACCTCAGAACCATCTTTTATTTTAATCTTTTGGGGTAAACTTCAGAAGGACAAATCCGCTAATTACAGGGTAAAAGGGAGAAACATAAGGCAATATTGATAGGATCAAAGGATTGGGGGCAATGTGTTAAGTTCAATGCAACAAAAACAACAAAAGGTATAAAGCTAGGTTTGAAAAACAATGTAGAGACTTTTACTACTATTAAAAGCCAAGATCCTACAAATTATGAGTTTTCCTTAACAGAGCAGAGCTTGAGTGAACAAAACTTCTTTGCTCACCCTCTGAGAGCCAGGCACTACACTAGATGTTTACATGTTACTTCACTGTGGTATTACGAAACTTTTGGATTTGGTATCATCCTCAGTCTACAGATGAGGAAATGGAGTCTTTAAAAGAGGTTAATGTACTTGCTCAGAGCAAGAAAGTCAATGAGCACTGAGGTGGAGATCCAAATCCAGAACCATCACATTCCTAAGTCTACGCATTCTGACCACATACAATACTTGCTGACACAGAAAATCACAAGGGTGTTATAAGTAAATGCTTTTCTATGAAATAGAATTAAGTGCTTTAGAAAAAATATGAATTCTTGTAAAACAAGTAAATAATAACATACAATACCAATAAACATTCTGTAGTTTAAGGAGTCAAACCTCTGATCTTTCTAACCACAAATGAGACTTGAAGAAAATAAAAAATACTCTTTAACAGTTTCTAGACAATAATTCCATTTTTTAAGGACATAGATACACCTTTTTACTAAGTCCACAGACAAGAGGCAATAATCACTCTTAGATCAGCACTCTCAGAAACTATTTTTTATCCAAAGGAGCACATTAATATAATGTGGCCCAAGATCTATCTACTATACCTCAGATTGGATACAGCAACGTAAAGAAACTACACAGACAACAAATTGGTGACTAAGTAACAGAAACTTTTTTTTTTTTGGTAAAATGATAGTGACAGTAATTATTTCAATAAAAGGAAGCAACCAGAAGTAGTCGTGTAGATTGAAACAACTATTTCATTAAAATTATTACTTATTGGGCACAATTATTTCAAACTTGGATTAATGTTAAAGTATTAATTTCTGTAATTTTCCATAAAATTAAGATATCTGAACTAAATGTATATAAAGTCAGCATACCACCCAAAGTTGTTAGATAGAAATTAATTTCCATTATTTCACATCACAAGTTTTTCAGCCCCTTAATTAATGTGCTTATTCATAACCAGTTGTAATGAATCTTCATATGGCAATGTCCTTCATACATAATATCTATTGATATGTCATCTTCCATATGATATTCAAAACACAAATGCATAACCAAATGCCACATTATGTTAAGTTACACTGAGGTTTTGTAAAATAAGTTACACAGACAGCACAAAGGGCCCTTTATTCGCTACCACTCACCTGCACATTCTCCAAGATGACAAGTTCATGCCTTCTCCTCACCCTCCAAATTGTTAAAGTTTTAATTCACAGCTTTGAGGTATAATTTATACTTCACAAAAAGTGTGCAGTTCATTGAGTTTTAAGAAAATTCATCCAATTTTAGAACTTTTCCATCACATCACCCTCCAAATTTTCCTCTAGTGCTTCCACTCCTGCCCCGGCCTCAGGTATCCATCCTGTTTTCTGTATTTCTAAATATTTCATATAAATGCAACCACACAACATATACTCTTTAATGTTTGGCTTCTGTCACTTCTCATGTTTTTGATACCCACTTCTGCTGTAGCATTTATCAGTAATTTGTTCCTTATTTTTTATAGGAAAGTATTGCATTATATAGATATACCATATATTGCTTATCACCATTTGAGGGACATTTGGATTGTTTTCCAATTTTTGGCTATTGTGAATACGGCTAAAATGGACATTTACAATTCTCTATGGGCACACATCTTCATTTCTGTTGGATAGATTCCTAAGAGTGGAACTGTTGGTTCATATGGTAAGCGTATGTTTAACTTTAAAAGAAACAATCAAACTTTTCTAAAATGGCTGTAGCATTTACATTTCCAAGGGTAGTGTATAAGGATTTCAGTTTCTACACATAAATAATATTAGGCAATGTCAGTCTCTTAAATTGTAGCCATTTAAGTGGGTGTGTGACAATATGTCATTGCAGTTTAATTTGCATTTCCTCAATGACTAATGTTGAACATCATTTCATATGCTTATTTGCCATTCATAACATCTCCTTTGGTGAAATATCTATTCAACTCTTTTGCCCATTTTTAAATTGCTTTTTTCCTTTATAATTGAATTGTAAGACTTCTTTATATATTCTAGATTAAAGACTTTTACCAAGCTTGCAATATGCAAATATTTTCTGTGAGTCTGTGGCTTGTCCTTTTATTTTAACTATCTTCTGAAGTATAAGTTTTAAAACTTCATTAAAGAAGTCCAATTTATTACTTTTTCTTTTATGATTCATGCTTTTGGTGTCTTATCTAGGAACACTAACACAAGGTCACAAAGATTTCCTCCTATGTAATCATGTAGAATTTTTATAGCTTTACTTTTACAATTATAAATTTACAAAGTCTATGATTTAGAAATAATTTCATGTATGGTATGAAGTATTAATATATAAAATAGTATATTTAAATCCACTTTTTAAAAACACACAGATATCCAACTGTCCTAGCACTATTTGTTAAAAAGACTATCCTTTCCTCATTGAATTGTCCTATCACTTTTTAAAAAAATCAAGTGAACATAATTGTAAGGGAGGCATCTATAATGCTTGTCCTTTTGCCAATCACACTGTCCTGACCACTACAGATTATCTAAGTTTTACAATTAGGCATGGGAAGTCTCCTATCTTGTTTGTTTTCAAAAGTGTTTTGGCTATGCTAGATCCTTTGCATTTCCTTATAAATTTTAGGATCAGCTGGGCAATTTCTATAAGAGTCTACTGGAATTTTTGCAGGTATTTTATTGAATCTATAGATTAATTTGGGGAGAATTATCAACCTCAGATATGCAGATGACACCACCCTTATGGCAGAAAGTAAAGAGGAACTAAAAAGCCTCTTGATGAAAGTAAAAGAGGAGAGTGAAAAAGTTGGCTTAAAGCTCAACATTCAGAAAACAAAGATCATGGCATCCGGTCCCATCACTTCATGGCAAATAGATGGGGAAACAGTGGAAACAGTGTCAGACTTTATTTTTTTGGGCTCCAAGATCACTGCAGATGGTGACTGCAGCCATGAAATTAAAAGACGCTTACTCCTTGGAAGGAAAGTTATGACCAACCTAGATAGCATATTCAAAAGCAGAGATATTACTTTGCCAACAAAGGTCTGTCTAGTCAAGGCTATGGTTTTTCCTGTGGTCATCTATGGATGTGAGAGTTGGACTGTGAAGAAGGCTGAGCGCCGAAGAATTGATGCTTTTGAACTGTGGTGTTGTTGGAGAAGACTCTTGAGAGTCCCTTGGACTTCAAGGAGATCTAACCAGTCCATTCTGAAGGAGATCAGCCCTGGGATTTCTGTGGAAGGAATGATGCTAAAGCTGAAACTCCAGTACTTTGGCCACCTCATGTGAAGAGCTGACTCACTGGAAAAGACTCTGATGCTGGGAGAGATTGGGGGCAGGAGGAGAAGGGGACGACAGAGGATGAGATGGCTGGATGGCATCACTGACCCGATGGACATGAGTTCGAGTGAACTCCGGGAGTTGGTGATGGACAGGGAGGCCTGGTGTGCTGCGATTCCTGGGGTTGCAAAGAGTCAGACACGACTGAGCAACTGAACTGAACTGAACTGATCATCTTAACATTCAATCATCCAATCTATGAACACAGATTATCTCCCCATTTATTTAAATCTTATTTAAGAGAATTCCCTGGTCCAGTGGTTGGAACACTACACACTCTCACTGCTGAGGGTCTGGGTTCAATCCCTGGTTGGGAACTAGTATCCCACAGGCCTTGTAGTGTGCTCAAAACAAAACAAAAATATCTTATTTAAATTCTCTCGGTTAATGTTTTGTAATAAAAACATCTTGGTTTTTTGTTGTTGTTGTTAAAGTTTATTCCTAAGTGTTTTTTTCTTTCTGATGCTACTGGGAATACATTTTTCCCCTTCTCTCTTCTTTTGGAAGTGTGGACATTATGTTTCCTATCAAAGACTGCTGTACTGTGCAGTCAGGATCCTAGACCATTCTTGCTTTCTCAAAGATGTCTCTCCTCATCTTCCTTCCTTCCCTTATTAATCCTACCAACTAAAACCATGCTGTGATATTTCTCATACACTCAAAAAAACAAAGGCTTCCTTTATATCCTCATACCTCAACTTCGGCCCTGTGTCTGTTTCCTTTAACTTCTTTAAACCCAATTTCTAGTTCCTGGGTCACTGTATGTCCTTCAAGTCACTCAAATCTGGCTTCCATCTCTACCAGTCTGTGACACAGGCTCATAATAGTCACTGATGACCTTTAGGTTGCCAAATCCAAAGGTCATATTTCTGCCCATATTGTCTCACCCTCTCAGCCAAACTCGAGAATTAACTATTCCTTTCTTGAAACAGTTGCATTACTTGGCATCCACGACATGATCCAATATATATTCCAAATTTCCACTAGGGCTGTCCTTCTTAGCTTCCTTCTTAGAGGACTTCCAGTTTTCCCAACTTAGATATGTAGTGTTCCTCAGGGTTCTATTTCTAACCAGTTCTTCTTTCCTCTCTCTAGTCTCTTCTTCAGGGATTTCACCTATTTTCATGGCTTTGAATATCACTGTTCACTGCAGATGGTGACTGCAGCCATGACATTAAAAGACACTTGCTCCTTGGAAGGAAAGCTATGACAAACCTAGACAGCGTAGTAAAAAACAAACATCACTTTGCTGACAAAGATCCATACAGTCAAAGCTACGGTTTCTCCAGTAGTCATGGCTGAGCACCAAAGAACTGATGCTTTCCAACTGTAAAGATGGAGAAGGCTCTTGAGAATCCCTTGGACAGCAAGGAGATCAAACCAGTCAATCCTAAAGGAAGCCAACTCTGAATATTCACTGGAAGGACCGATGCTGAAGCTCCAATACATCACTGGAAAAAATTCGGATGCTGGCAAAGATTGAGAAGGTGGCCACAAAAGATGAGATGGTTGGATAGCATCACTGACTCAATGGACATGAGTCTGAATAAACCCCGGAAGATAGTGAAGGACACGGAAGCCTGGAGAGCTTCGGTTCATGAGGTTGCGAAGAGTCAGACACAGCTTAGCGACTGATGTCTTTAAACTGACATCTCCAAGTCAAATATCTCTGGGTTCTTCAGGATTTGTTGATCCTCTCTGATAGAGGTCTACTTAATCTTACAGGCTTCTGAGGATTTAAGATTGACAAAAGAAAACTGCCAAATTCACCATTACCCTTCACCCAAACAAAACAAAACCCCCTTTAAAAAAGCCTATTTATTTCCCAGCCATTCGGTAATAGTCACTTGCAGCAAGATTCCTGAATTCTTTCCTCCATTACATTCCATATCCAATCCCTATCATGTCCCACTGCGTCTACCACCTACAAATACCTCAAGCCTGTCCACTCCTCTCCACCCTACCACCACCTCACTAATCTAAGCCATCACGTCTCCTGCCTGAATTACTGCATATCTAGTGGCCAATCTTCTCTACATAGCAGAGTAACCTCTGACAAATATAATTAAGATGCTGTCATTCCCCCACTGCACTCAATATGCCAGCAAATTTGAAAAAACCTCAGCAGTGGCCACAGGACTGGAAAAGGTTAGTTTTCATTCCAATCCCAAAGAAAGGCAATGCCAAAGAATGCTCAAACTACCGCACAATTGTACTCATCTCACACGCTAGTAAAGTATTGCTCAAAATTCTCCAAGCCAGGCTTCAGCAATATGTGAACCGTGAGCTTCCAGATGTTCAAGCTGGTTTTAGAAAAGGCAGAGGAACCAGAAATCAAATTGCCAATATCCGTTGGATCATCGAAAAAGCGAGAGTTCCAGAAAAACATCTACTTCTGCTTTATTGACTATGCCAAAGCCTTTGACTGTGTGCATCACAACAAACTGTGGAAAACTCTGAAAGAGATGGGAATACCAGACCACTTGACCTGCCTCTTGAGAAATCTGTATGCAGATCAAGAAGCAAGAGTTAGAACTGGACGTGGAAAAACAGACTGGTTCCAAATTGGGAAACGAGTACGTCAAGGCTGTATATTGTCACCCTGCTTATTTAACTTACATGCAGAGTACATCATGAGAAATGTTAGACTGGATGAAACACAAGCTGGAATCAAGATTGCCGGGAGAAATATCAATAACCTCCGATATGCAGATGACACCACTCTTATGGCAGAAAGCAAAGAACTAAAGAACCTCTTGATGAAAGTGAAAGTGGAGAGTGAAAAAGTTGGCTTAAAGCTCAACATTCAGAAAACTAAGATCATGGCATCTGGTCCCATCACTTCATGACAAAAGGATGGGGAAACACTGGAAACAGTGGCTGACTTTATTTTTCTGGGCTCCAAAATCACTGCAGATGGCAACTGCAGCCATGAAATTACAAGATGCTTACTCCTTGGAAGGAAAGTTATGACCAACCTAGATAGCATATTGAAAAGCAGAGACATTACTTTTTTACTTTTACATTACAAAGGTCTGTCTAGTCAAGGCTATGGTTTTTCCAGTGGTTATGTATGGATGTGAGAGTTGGACTATAAAGAAAGCTGAGCGCCGAAGAATTGATGCTTTTGAACTGTGGTATTGGAGAAGACTCTCGAGAGTCCCTTGGACTGCAAGGAGATCCAACTAGTCCATCCTAAAGGAAATCAGACCTGAATATTCACTGGAAGGACTGATGCTGAAGCTGAAACTCCAATACTTTAGCCACCTGATGTGACTCATTGGAAAAGACCCTGACGTTGGGGAAGATTGAAGGCCGGTGGAGAAGGGGACGACAGAGGATGAGATGGTTGGATGGCATCCCCTACTCGATGGACATGAGTTTCAGTGAACTCTGGGAGTTGGTGATGGACAGGGAGGCCTGGTGTGCCGCAGTCCATGGGGTCGCAAAGAGTCGGACACAACTGAGCGACTGAACTGAACTCCCCAAACATAAACTTTCAGTTGTTCCCAATCCAAATGCTTGATCCCTGTGTACAAGGCCCTGTAGCACGTGGTCCCTGCCATTCTCCCCTCTTGCCCATACTTCTCCAGCTTTCATCTCAACAAACACACCAAGCTCTTCATATATTGTTCCAGCCCTTAGCATGCTCATTCCCTCTATGTGAAACATCTCATTTTTGTTCTCTTGCTACGCCCCCATCTCCTCAAAGAGGTCTTTCCTTACACTTAGGTAGGTCCGTATAGCCTCCCACCATTTTCTATTAACACAGTTCTTTTCCTTTTAAACATTACCACAATTTATATAATCCATGAAGGCTGGGAAGATTCCTGAGTTTTCACCACTGCATATACAACCCAAACATAAATAGTAGCCATGAAGTACTTTCTGAAAATATACAAAACTGATTTAAGAAAGACTTATGGTCAGCTTTTCCGGGTCTGTCTGCTGTTCCTTAAAACTGTCTTAATGTAGAGGTTCATGGGACAAGCTTGGCTAGGTTAGGGGAAAGCTGGCAACCCCAAATTATATGCAGACTTTTGTGCAACTTAGTCTTCTAAGCAGAAATCCAGCATGTGCACCAGAATCTCAAAGGAATCCACAACCACAAGAGGTTTGAGGGAAATACAGTTTAATAAATTCTATCTTCATCATGTAACAAGAGACTCAAATTCAACATAGTCAATTCTTGAAACAAAATGAGATGTAGTTTCTTTTAAGCATTTATGTCCTATAATTTATCAAACTGCAACAAAATTTGGAGAAGGAAATGGCAATCCACTCCAGTACTATTGCCTGGAAAATCCCCTGGACAGAGGAGCCTGGTAGTCTACAGACCATGGGGTCGCAAAGAGTCAGACACGACTGAGCAACTTCACTTTCACTTATGAACTTAAAAAAATATTTCTAAGCCAGGTTATTATCACCTCCTGATTTCTGTCATGCCTATAATATGCAACTCGTCAGCCATAAATTCCTTACACAGAGGTAGAGGGAAAAGACAGACAAAGATGCATCTATCATAGGAAAGACTACAGAAAATGAAATATATTATCAGGGAAAACATCAAAAATGCCAAGTCTTATTACCCATCAAATTCTCACTGGCCAGACACCCTGAAGAACTCAGTATCACAGATTGTACAACCCTTGCATCAGTTCCCTCTTATATACACAGTTACTTCAGCACTCTAGGCAAGATTCACCTCTTCATATCTCCCAAAGTGCGTAAAAGAAATCAATTCCAGCTTCAAAATAGCATATCAACTAATTTCAGGTCTGAGTGACTACTTTTTTAAGGATGTGGCTGGACAGAGTAGCCATTCCTACACTGTAACCTCTTTGTTAAAAAACCCAATCAGGAACTTCTCTGGCAGTCCAGTGGTTAAGACTCTGAGCTTCCAACGCAGGGGGCATAGGTTCAATTCTTGCTTGAGGAACTAAGATCCCATATGCTGCATATTGTGGCCAACAAAGTGTAAAAAATAAATACCCCAATTCAATCATATCCATGGTGAGAACTAAAATCCAGGCAATAAGTAATTTTCTAAGGGGCAGGGCTGGAACTTGTCTCCCATGTTTAGTGATCCTTTACACATCAACTTCTCACATTCTTTTAGAGCTCCGTCAAAATGCCTAGCTTGAATTCTCAAGTTATTAAGGCTAACTCTGGACTACTGGCTAACGAAAAAGATTCAAGGTGCCTTGTAAGAAAGAAAAATTATTTAAGTAAATATGATCTGATCCTACAGAAAGCCAATAAATGTGACTTCTTTCTCAAAAAGTGTTTTTCAACTGTGTATAGTAAAGTGTTTAAGGTAAGATTATTTTTATAGTGTGTTATAATTATTTTAGCAATTACAAATGAAAAAAAAAATCACTTCTCCAGAACAAACCTGACATTTATTAAGTTTGTAATTTTCAATGCATAAATGAAGCTCTGCTTCTTTATTTTAATCTTATTACTAATGAGTAGATCATATAATTGAACAAATTTCAAAAGAAAAAGAAAATGGCTCATGTTTCATTATTATCACTTCTACTTCACTAAACAAATGTGTTATTCAAATGTTCTACCAAGATATTGCTCAATACAAATGAACTACAAGATTTTCTCAGATTCATTAATGGGTACATTGCTTATAATCTTTAAAAGAACAATTACTACTAGAACCTTTTATCAAGCTATTGTGCATTCAAAGTCTATATGAAGTTTTAAAACATTTTCCAAAGTATAAATTTTAAATAAAAGCTAGAAAAACATAATGATTGGTGTGGTAAATAGCATACCCTCCCTAACATTTAAAAAATAATTCTGAAGATTATTTTTAAGCCACTGAATATTTTCATGCTCAGCAGACAGCAAAATTCCTCATGATTAAATCCTATGAGCCAGATTTTTCTCTGCCTAGTCTTGTTCCTCTCTGGTATGGGGCATAATACTATGAAGCTCTAGCTCGTTCACTTGGTCAAGTAACATACCGTCTCCCCAAACAAACCCTTGTATTCATAACAGGTTTTACTCTGGTATTCCCCAACAAGTGTAACGAACACTGCTTCTGCTCTCGCAGAGCCCGGGCTCTAGGTACGTGGACTTCAGGAGTTGCAGCACGTGGGCTCAGTAGTTATGGTGCATGGGCTTAGTTGCTCCGTGACAAGTGGGATCTTCCCAAGTCAGGAATCAAGTCCAGGACTCCTGCGTTGGCAGGCAGATTCTTACCCACTGGACCACTAGGGAAGTCTAGGACAGTGTTGCAATGTGACTCAGAACACCATATGCAAGAATCTTCCTAGTTCTCTGAAGTGACTATATTCCCAGACATCATTGTGGATAAAACTATTTTGCAAACAAGGAAATCCACATATAACTCAAAATCAAATCATTTAAGATCTCTACTCTTTGTAAGAACTATGGGCAAACCAAGTACATGAACAGTGAAAAGTAGGAAAGAACTGACAGGTGGCAAGAAATAATGGTAAAGAAGAGGTATTCTATTCACTAGTTATTTAACACTTCTCTGCCTATCAAGTTTCTAGTTAATAAACAAGAATAATACTCTCTTCACAGGATTGTTTTGCAAAGATCAAATGAGTTCCTGCATGAAAATGACCTGCACAGTAAAAGAACACAATAGGCACTCAATAAATGCCAGTTCCTTCCTCCTTTAGTTCTGGGGCCTCTGTTCTTTGTTCTCTATACTCATTCCTTAGATGCCTCAGTCTTCTCATGACTTTTATTAACAAATGCTGAAAACTACTATATCAATCAAAGCCCTGATGTGTAAAAATGCATGCCTAGTGTGAGAAGCTGTCTGGTCTCTAACTCCAAGATATACAGGTGAGAAAGGCAGAGAGGAGAGATCCCAAACACTCAAATTTCACTGGAAGAACCAGCATTCAGAGTGGACATTCACACATTTCCAACTATCTCCTGGACTACTGCATTGCCATCTCAAAACACCTGAGAACAAACTCATCAATTTCTCTTCAGAAATCAGGCCCTCTTCCTGCCCCTTCTGAAACTGTGAGTGGTGTCCTACAGAGAATAAACCTTGCCCTTCTCTTAGCAAAATATCACAGCTAACCCAGGCTCATCAGGTCTACCTCCATCGTCCCCTACTGTATCTTCAACCTCATTTTCTGATCAACTGTTACCACCAGAGTCCAGATCAGTTTTCCAAATCTTGGCACTACTGACATTTTGAGCCAGATGACTCTGTTGTCGGAGCTGTCCTGTGTATTGTAGGCTGTTTAGTAGCACTCCTGCCTCTATCTACTAGACGCCAGTAGAACTGCTCCCTCCCTCTGAGTTATGAGAACCAAATATGTCTCCAAGTGCCTTGTGGGTGGCAAAACTCCCTTCCCCCTGGCTGTCCCCACTCTCACATTTGAGTTCCTCGGCCCTGTTCCTCATCACTTCATTTACATGTGAAAGAATCAGTCCCCAGTTTCTTCTTCCCTCTACTCTCAGTTGCTCTGGTCTCCTAAATGCCTCCTAAGTGCGTTAGTAGCCCAGTCATGTCCGACTCTGTGTGACCCCATGGACTGTGGCCCGCTAGGCACCTCTGGCCATGGAATTCTTCAGGCAAGAATACTGGAGTAGGTTGCCATTCCCTTCTCCGGTGAATCTTCCCAACCCAGGGATGGAACCCAGATCTCCTGCATTGCAGGTAGATTCTTTACTGTCTGAGCCACCAGAAATGCCTCCTAAAGCACAGCTTTTATGAGTCAGTTCTCTTAAATCTCTAACTCCCTGCCACCTTCACAATTAGTTCAAAGCTCTCCACCCAGTCTCAAACATTCTCCCACAAACACCTCACACTGTGGCTACCCAACCGCCCTTCAGTAACACAGACCTGTTCATCCAGCCCCTCCTTTTCTGTTCTACTGCTGTCACCCTGGTTTGGGTGCTCTGTATCTAGCATCTATTCTGAACCACTGCTCGAGCCTCTTTCCCTAGCCTCTGATCTCTATCTCACTCGAAGTCAAAAACTATCAGTGAGTCTCCACTGCCTCCTGAAATATGAAATTGGCCTGTTCTTCAGAATCTTTCCCAATGTGGTCTCTAAGTGCCAGTATCTCCAAAACATACTACAGCTTTGGCAAAATCTGACTATCTGCTAGTCCTTGCAAAGGGTCCTTCCCACACTTTCTACCTCTGGCCATGTTTTACCGCCTGGAAATCCTCTTCATCCCTCCACACTACTGTAAGGTCCATCTGAATTAAGTGAAGAGGCCTTTCTTGGTCATACCCTCCTTTATCCATCTCATGACATTCACACTGCTTTGTTACATGTTTATTTCTGGAGCTTACAAGGTCCTTGAGAACTTCTTACTCCTGCTGTGAGGCCCTGCAACACCTAGCCCAGTGCTAATTTGTATGTGAGTTGCTTCAAATGTTTTCAACTTACGAAGCAAGGGAGGACTGTTTTCCGACAATCCTAAGCTTCCATTAGGGAATTAAGTCCACATTCCTCTTTTGTTTCACATTTTATCTCCTAGGCCAATTTTTTAAGTAGATTGCCTTCAAGCTACCCAGAAAGCTTTAAGAATTGTGCTTTAGGGAGTTCCTACAGTTTCCAGCTTATTAATATAACTGAATCCTGAATATTTATGCTATTTAAGTTCTCTTTTAAAAAAGGCAATAGAAATTTATTTTTGAGTGTAAATAAAATCGAGCATGACATGAAAATAAGTTGGACTGGGTTAAACATGTTTGAAGCAAAGGTTAATTAAGCTGAATTTGTATCCTAAATAATATAATGTCCTAAAGTCTTCATGCACCCTTAAAAATATGAATGTCAGTCGATTTCAGCTTGCCCTACCCCAAAGAGAGAAACCAAACAGAAAATGGGAGGTTCCCCCTTAGTTTTAGTTTCCTAATGTCTTGAACGTATTTCTACAAAAAGAGCAAAATCATTAGTGAGTATATTCCTCTAAGTCTAACTCCAAAGCCATACGGGGAACATACAGTACCCATACAGCAGGGGTCAGCAGTTAGAGGCCCTGTTTTGTATGCCCCTGAGCTAAAAATGATTTTTACATTTTTAAAAGACTGCAAGAACAAAAACAAAGAATATACATACAGAGACTGTATGTGGCCAGCAGAGCCTAAAATATTTACTTTGTCTCTTCAGCAGAATGAATATGAGACTCCCAGCTGCTGGTGTGTAAGACGCCCAATTTTCCTCCCAAAATTTTTAAAAAGCAACATAAAACAAACCAGATTATGCAAAAAGAACTGGTTCAACTTAGTCACAATTAACGCACAGATAACTTCTAAAAGAGAGGCCTGTGTGGACATTTTTATATTTCCCAGAAGGTTCCTCAGAAGGAACTTGACCCTCATTCTAAGCACACTTAGGCTTGAAGAGTTTAAAGCGCTCGGCCCAAAGTCACCCTGCGGGTTAACAGAGTGGGGGGTCATGGGTCCAGGCCTGAAAACTCCTGATTCAGGGCTCTCTGCAATATACTACATCATACCTACGCACATGGCCGTAAGTTTTGGAGATCTGGATAACTGGCTTGGATCATCATAGAGAGGAAAGCTTAAAACCTGTTCCTGATACGCTGTTTAGACAAAATCTTACTAGCAGCTATGACTCATGAGACCCAGAGTAACATCAATGCTCACCACATACATTAGATAAGATGGAGAAAGCTTAAAACTTAACTCTCCTCGGTCCTCTAGGGCACTGAGGCAAATAGGCACCTTTGACTTGCAGTTGCTCAATACTTATCTACCAACCCAATCCACCAGTTCCACCAAATGCTATCGACGGCCAATGGAAAAATGATCCAGTTTACACCAGCCACGCATCCTACAGTTAAAGTTCTTTTCATACCTACTTGCAAACTATTACTTAAAAGTTCAAATTTTTTAATCTCCTTGAGAATTCAGCTTCCTTAAGAAAAAGAAAAGTAGATGCCAAGACCAAGGATTCAAAAGCATGGTAACAATCCCAGATCTTTCATCTGAAGTTGCTCTTTCAGGGTTGAAAAATCCAGATTCTGCGGGGCAGCCGAGAGATACAGGGCTTACGCTCTCCAGAGATAATACAGAGACCACCACCCCCTCCCCAACCCCCACAGTATCCCTGCCTGACTTTTGTCCTCGAAGAGCGACCCCCTCCCCCTCGCGAGTCCCGGCCGCCCGGGCACCTGCGGCCCCGGCCCGCAGCGGAGGAGTCCGGGGAACCTGCCCACCGCCGGCCCTTCGGGAAACGGCGCCCACTCCCACCCCGCGGAAGCAGGCGGTTAGAGGCCCAAGCCGCCGGGAAGCGACCCCTCGGCGGCCGGCCGACCCCCAGACGCGGCGGCGTTACCTGGAGGACCACGTCGTTGGGCAGCTGCGCGGCCCGAAACAGCTCCAGCACTCGCCCGTTGGCCGACACCTTCTTGGTGCTCTCGATGTCGCAGTAGGAGAAGAGATCCGAGTAGTATTTCTGCTCCGCATCGCTCAGCGTTAAACCTTCCATCTTCGCCTCCGCTCACGGCCACCCCGCCCCGCATGCAACACCGGGGGCTCGGCCCCGCGACCCCAGGACGGTGGGTACTGCGCGCCGCCCGGCCTCCTTCTCCTCCTCACCCTCCTCCCCGAAGCGGCGGGGAGCCCTGGGGGGCGTCGGAGCTACAGGGCCCGGAGGTCGCGGGGAGGGAGCCCGGTTGGGCTCGGCGCGCCGCCGCCGACGAGGCCCCGCACAGCGCGCGGCTCCGGCTCCGCCTCGGCGGCCGCGGGAAGAACACGGGGAAGGAGGCGGGGGCCGCGGCGGTGCGAGGCTGGGGCGGACTCCGCCACCGCCTCCGCCGCGGGTTCGAGTCTCTCCGGCTCCCCGCCGCTTCCCCCAAGACTTCCCGCCTTGCCTTCCCCTTCCGTCCACGCCCCCACAGCGGCAGCACTTCGCGGAAAAGTTGCGGGGCTTCTAGTCTAAAGTTTCGGGGGTTCAGGGCTGAGCGCGGCCGCCGCTCCGCCTCCCTCCGCCGCCATTTACTGCGCCCCGGCCCGGCCCCCGACGCGACCGCAGCAACACTGACAGCGGCGGCCGCGCTCCAGACCCGGATGTGAGGCCGGGAGGAGAGAGCGCGAGAGGGAGAGAGAAACACCCACCGGGCTGGCTCGGCCGCTCCCGGGAGAGGGGGGCCGCAGCGCCCCCTGGTGGCCGGAGCTCCGCGGCAGAGGGTCGAGCCGCCCTTCGCGTTGGGCAGGCAAGGCTGGGACCCCTGGAAGCAGCGACCAGTGGGGAAAGCACGCAGCTCATTCATACCAGGAGAACTTAGATACGGGCTGCAGTTTGGATTATCTCAAAGCTTCTGGCACCGAATGGTTAATAAACATTGAGTGAAAGGGGAACATTGTTCAGGTTCTTACTACTGTATGCGTTGTGCTGCTTTGAGGTCAGATGTTACTGAGGATCAATTCAGTATTTCTATGTGCTCTGAAGGGCTATGAACATGTAACCAACCCATCTGAGAACTCTCATCGTATAGACACTAGCCACTGAGACCCAGCTCCCACTCTGGCTCCAAACCGTGTTTACCTGAGAAACAAAATTGCTGAATAGAGGGAACAGCTAGCAAACTTCATCTCGTTATACAAGGTGGTTCTGGTCACCGGGAGCTTAGTGCCATAAATATATACCATCAGCTCTATAAACCTGTTTAGACTCTGGGCCGACCACAGGGTCTCGCTCTGGCGACCCCTAATTTCCTCCTTTATGGAAGATGATGTGTTTGCACTGTTGTATTCTACACCTATCTGGGAGATACTTCTTGAGATGTCTCAAATAGAATATCATAATAGTTTATCCTTAACAAATAGGAAATAGTTCAAAAACAGCAGCTAGGGTAGAACTAGACTTTTCAGTATGGGTTTTTATTTCGTCTGCTACGGGTTACTCCGCTGAGTGCTGACCTTACAGATGACCCATGAAAGGAAAGTTATTACAGGTTTACAGTCCTCTATCTGGAATTTCAAAATTCAAAGGCACTGAAAACCCCAAGGGTTTGTTTTTTGTTTTTTTTTTTTAACACTTTGTCTGCAAAACCTGCCCTACTTCATTTGGAGGCAAAATCTCAACTCAACTCACATGAGGCTATTTATAGTCTTTATATATGCCACTTAGTGTCAATATTTATTCATTTTACTCCAGGCTTTAATGGAATGTTAAAATACACACAATTATAGGCATTGCATTACCTTTCTTTAAAAAACAAACAAAAACCAAAGAGGGATTGTGGGGCCATATTTGAATACTAGCACAACATGACTTTAACTTCAAGTTTCTCTCTTTCTAAAACTTTAAATCTGTCACAGCAATACCTCACATGCCCTTGCAGGACACCCACCAGAGGTGATCGGAGACCCACAGATGTCCTGTCTTCCAAAGGTATAAAAGAGAGGAGCATATGAGATAGGAATTGGCTCAGGGTCATCTTCAGCTTCTTTTTCTCCACACCTTTCCTAGACCCTGAAGCTCTTTGCTGCCCCAGGGCCTTTGCTCCCGCCACTCCCATAAGCCTTTGCTTGTTCTCTCACACCTCAGGTCCCTGTACAGGTATCACCTCCTCAGAGAGAGACCTCCCTCAACACCTGATCTGAAATAGCCCCCACCACTCCAATGGTTAAGAATCTGCCTGCCAGTGCAGGGGACAAGAGTTTGATCCATGGTCAAGGATGATTCCACATGCTCAAGGAAGATTCCACTTGCAGAGGAGCAACTAAGCCCCTGCACCACAATTGCTGAAGCCTGGAGGCCAGTCCTCCACAACAAGAGAAGCCCACATACAGCAAGGAAGACCCAGCACAGCCATTAATACAAATAAAATAGCCCCACCATCACTCTCTATCCCCTGATCCGAATTATTTTTCTTTGTAGCACTTTTCACTCCCTGACATTAACATATATTTTTGTTTACATTCTGAGAATTGAGATATATCTGACATACAATCTTTTTTATGGTGGTGAGGGGAGTCCTGAACATCAGTACTTGTAAGAAGCACTGTATCTGTGTAAAAGTTCCTCCAAACACACACATACACACTCAAAAAACCAGAAAGCCTTGCACGAAGGGGAGACCTTTACCAGCCCCAGCCAGATACTGGGTTGGCCTGGTGTTGGAGGGTTTGACAGTTTCACAAATGCAAGGATTTTTCTTTATATCTGTTACTTAAATTTATATTTTAAGGTACAAATGGGGAAAAAAATTAACATACAGACCCTTTGAGGCCAAATCTAATTCTTTTCTGTACATGTCTAGGTATATCAGTTTTAAAAAGGGACATCACAAGAATTCTGTTTTAAAACAGCTGGTGTATAGTGTATAGCTACAAATTTAAAGATACTGGTCTTCAGGTAATATCAATATATTCTGAGCTAGTGACGCAGAGAATATAGAATGGCCTTTTGAAAGTACAGCTGATACGTCAGCATGGAAATAATGTTCTGTGAAGACGGGACCCCATACTCTAGGATGCAGTAGCACCCTAAATTAGCCATCTTGTATGTTCCTCTGTCTCCAATAGGTAGACTATATGGGACAGAGAACCAAGGGATAGAAGCAAAACTGGCTGCACTTATCTTTGCCCTCAGGGACCCACTCGGGGGAGTTTCCCATCCCCTCAACCTTAGATTCTGAGCATGCAAAAGTCCTGGTTCTGACACAGGACTGTTTCCACTCGGAGGCATATTATTAGTCCCATTAAACTGTATGCCACAAATGGTGTTCTGTCACTTGAGGCTCCTTGTGTCAATAGATCAGTAGGGAACAAAAGAATCAACATACTGTAAGGCAACTGAACCAGTTCAACTACCCACACACTTCTGTTCCTATTAAGTGACTGACTTAGTGCTTACCAACCTGTTGCACTTAATATTGTAACTGTTATGATTGGGGTTTCCCTAGTAGCTCTGTTGGTAAAGAATCTGCCTGCAATGCGGGAGACCCAGGTTCAATCCATGGGTCAGGAATATCCCCTGGAGAAGGAAATGGCAACCCACTCCAGTACTCTTGCTTGGAGAATTCCATGGACAGAGAAGCCTGGCAGGCTACAGTCCATGGGATCACAAAGAGTTGGACACGACTGTGTGACTAACTTCCACTTTTTTCACAATTGGATTAAATATTACATAATCTAATTAGGAAAACAGATAATTTTTCTTTCTATGGAAACTAAGAACATGCTGATGACAAACTGCTAAGAAAAGTGGCTGTTAAATGAGCTGGTGAACTCATGAGGAAAGACTTAGAGTCGCAAGAAATACCATCATATCTATGGGTTGGGCACACAGGATATTAATGTGTGCTTCTTGTTCAATTGGTTGATGTAGTGATCGGAATGGAAGATAAGTTTCTTTCCTGTAATTAGAAGTTTCTGTTTTTTTAATAATTTTTGAAAACCCAATTATTTTTATAAAAATATACACACTCATGGTAAAAACTCAGAAAAGAACAAAGAAAAAAAATTACCTGAAATCCTCCCATCAACAGACAACCCCTGTTAACATTTGGATGTATATCTTTCTTAACATTGTTTACTTAAACTTCACACACACACACACACAAAATATCAAGTAAAAGGATGTATTTTTATGTAATATATAAATATATATACATTATATTTTATATACATTATGCTATATATACACATTACAAATATATAATTTAAAATCAATGGATGCATTATTTATTACACTATATATTATTACTGCAACATATATTCCATCATATATTTAATATCGGGTGCCTACTTCTTTGCCGTATCTTTTCTATGTAACAGGTCTTTTTCGCTGAACTATAGCTTGTACTTGTAAAGGAGTTGTCGCTTTTCTCCAAACAATGTGAATCTTACTGATTTCTTCTTTTGGTGTGCTCAGTTGCTCAGTCATGTCTGACGCTTTTGACCCCATGAACTGTAGCCTGCCAGGCTCCTCTGTCCATTGGATTTTCCAAAGAATACTGGTGTAGGTTGCCATTTCCTTTTTTTTTTCTTTCAGAGTCATCAATATAAATGATATATAATCAGGTTAACTTAAAAAACCACAACTATATCCTACAGAAACCACATGAGGCAATCTTATACTGTCTTACCAATGGGATCTATTTTCATTACTTAATAGGAGAGAATCATAAAATGATTAATTTTTTTAGATGTTGCAGTTGAGGTTTAATAATGAGATAGAAAACACCAGATAAATGTAAAATCTCAGATAAGCATCAAATTCACCAGGAACAGAGGCATAAAAATCTATACAAACACAGCAAAACTAAATCAACTCTTTATACAAACAAAATTCTCAGGAGAGATTAATGAAAATTGGAAAAGCAAATAAAGATAAAAACTAAAAATCCAAATAAAAACCAAACCAATAAATATTTATTACTTACTTATACAAGGCAGTTGTCCCCATAGTATCCTTTGTAAACCTTCTCAATTTAGCGTGTATTCAATATTCTGAATTTTTAGCAAGGGAAGAGTCAGAATGGTTTCCCTCTTCTTTAAAATACTGAAGCATGCAGAGGAAGTTGCAAAAGATTCTAAATGTATGTTGCTTATTATTAGTGTTTTCTAAAGCAAAAGCTTAGACTTGGGCAGGGCCATCTCCAAAAACTGCAACTTTTTAAACTAGTAATTTAACAAAAATAAAACAATCTGTCCTTAATTCTATATCTACAATCTTCATTAGTATCTGTTAATATCCATCACCCTACCATGAAAATATGTGACAGTATTATGGATCCCATAACCTTAAATGGGGCCTAAGAGCTAGAGGTTTTCTGCTTTGTGAAGTGTTTTTCCATTTTAACACTTTGCTATTGTACAAAGGTACTTAAAGGTTATCTCTGCACAATCTTAAAAGCTAAAAATGTGTAAAGTGAAAATGAATATAAATCTTAATGGCTACAGTAATAGGAAGGTACCAAGTAATGAAAACAGATAATACTAGATTGAGGTAAAATAGCTTTGAAGTCTGATTCTGGCAATTGCTGTTCAGTTGCTCAGTTGTGTCTGACTCACTGTGACCACATGGACTGCACCGTGCCAGGCTTCCCTATCCTTCACTATTTCCCTTTGTTTATTTTTTAGTCAAGTTGCACAGCACGTGGGATCTTAATTCCTTAACCAGGGATCGAACCCACTACCCCTGCCTTGGAAGAGCGGCAGAGCCTTAACCACTGGATCACCAGGGAAGTCCCTGCTCCTCCTGCTGCTGCTAAGTCGCTTCAGTAGTGTCCGACTCTGTGTGACCCCATGGACAGCAGCCCACCCTAGGGCAAGTTTAATGTCTGTCAGTCACAGTGTCTTCTGTGAAATGGGATGCTTTATTTGGCCAGTATAAGAACAAGAATGAATATAAAAGTTTGTTATAAACTGATGTTTAACTACTGGCAGCTATTATCAAGGACAAACATGGTCAAGATCTGTTCGCTTATATTTGTTCTTGTTATTTATTCAAATAATTCAAACAATCAGGGATATTCTTTTTTAAGATATAACAGTAATTTACAACATGTGATTATTAGCTGTAAAATCCGTTTCCTCCTAGTCTTTACTTTTTTATTATACTATAAACCCTCTGGACAAAGACAAGCTGATGTGTCCAGTGCTTTGGATACATACAACAAGTGTTATAGCCAGTAAGCATCTAGTGCTTAAAATCTACTTGCCTTTTATTTCAATGATCTCATAAGTGTAGTGGGATCAAACACTTGAAACACTATATGTGGCTTTTAAATTTTCTCTAGTATGTATAATCTTCCTTAGCAGCAGCATGGGGTTGAACTTAATTTTGTCAGTCAAACCTCAGAATCTCCCTGTTTAAGTGTAATCATTTAAGTCATTCGGTCTCTTTCATGTTTATGCTCGGCCTTTCATATTTCTTCCTCTTTTCTCTGTTTTCCTCCCAGATGCCATGGGGTTATTAGAGGGCAGAAGATGGAGATCAGCTGACACAATTTCTTGACTGTGAGAGAGAAGGGGCCTCAAATCCACAGGCGGGAGTCCTTGTCCCATCCTCTGGTTCCACTGCAAAGTGGCTGATGTGGCCTGGTCCCAAAGTCTATGTGAGGTATCCTCAGAGTTAGTCTGGCCTGTTGGGGCACCAGGCTGGTGTCATAAAATCACTTGTAAATCTTTAATTTCTAATCTTTCAGTCTCAGCACTTGGTAAATTGTGTAGTCCACCAACACTTTCATTAGTAGCTCCATTGGTCCATGTGGGAACTTGGGCTGGGGGTGCTTCGTAGAACTGAGAATTGGGCCCAGGCAGGTGGTTTGGTTTTCTACTGCTGCATAACATATTATCCCCAAATTGAGTGCCAGAAAACATGATTTTGTGGGTCAGAGGTTGGGGAAGGGCTCAGCGAGGCAGATATCTTTTGTTGTATCTTATCCTGTGGTCATCTGAAGGCTTGACAGGGCTGGATGTCCAAGATGATTCACTCATGTGGGTAGCAGTTAATGCTGACTGTTGTCTGGGAATTCATCTAGGGCTATCTCCTGGAGCATGTCATGGCATCACCATGTGCCTGGACTTCTTACAGCACAGTGGCTGAGTCTTTAGAGAGAGCATTTAAAGAGCATGCATTCAAAGAGATCAAGGCACAAATAATGCAACAGGATTTTATATATTTTTTATATATATTGATTATAGGTGAGTCATTAAGCAAATGCAGATTTAATAAAATGAAAATTATATCCCACCTTTTGATGAAATGATCCACTGTTTCTGATTATAATGAAAAAGTCACAGAAGATGACTTGCCTTTTTAAACCATATGTGTTATGAATGACAAAAAATGAAAACAACTAACCAGGGACTTGACTTTAGATTGGATTTCTCTGTCACTCAATCAATATCACATCTTTCTGTTGCTGGTTTGGCACTATTTCCACTTTCTTATCGAGATCACGTCTCCAAATTAACTGGATAGTGTCTTTCTATTTACCATGGGAATGATTCACCTATAAAACCATTTGATACTTTGAAGTGGTGGTTCTTTGGCAACTTTATTAGTTTCTGCCTAGCTAACTGACCTATTCAGGTTTTCTTTCTCTTGTTGAATAACTTTTTTTCCTCAAAAATTTATCCATTGCATTAATATTTTTAAATTGGCATCCATATTTTTTAATATGCCTTTTGTAACTATTTTAAACACAGAACCTAATTAAGTTTCAAAACAGAAGATAAATTTAATTACTTTCTTGGATTATTTTAAAAAGTAGATTTATAGTGCCTTAAAGGTTTTACTTTTGTCATTGTGAAAATTTACTGCTTCAGTTCAATTCAGTCGCTCAGTTGTGTCCGACTCTTTGCGACCCCATGAATCACAGCATGCCAGGCCTCCCTGTCCATCACCAACTCCCGGAGTTCACTCAGACTCACGTCCGTCGAGTCAGTGATGCCATCCAACCATCTCATCCTCTGTTGTCCCCGTCTTCTCCCGCCCCCAATCCCTCCCAGCATCAGTCTTTTCCAGTGAGTCAACTCTTCACATGAGGTGGCCAAAGTATTGGAGTTTCAGCTTTAGCATCATTCCTTCCAAAGAAATCCCAGGGCTGATCTCCTTCAGAATGGACTTGTTGGATCTCCTTGCAGTCCAAGGGACTCTCAAGAGTCTTCTCCAACACCACAGTTCAAAAGCATCAATTCTTCGGTGCTCAGCCTTCTTCACAGTCCAACTCTCACATCCATACATGACCACTGGAAAAACCATAGCCTTGACTAGACGGACCTTTGTTGGCAAAGTAATGTGTCTGCTTTTGAATATGCTATCTAGGTTGGTCATAACTTTCCTTCCAAGGAGTAAGCGTCTTTTAATTTCATGGCTGCAGTCACCATCTGCAGTGATTTTGGAGCCCAAAATAATAAAGTTTGACACTGTTTCCACTGTTTCCCCATCTATTTCCCATGAAGTGATGGGACCAGATGCCATGATCTTCGTTTTCTGAATGTTGAGCTTTAAGCCAACTTTTTCACTCTCCACTTACACTTTCATCAAGAGGCTTTTGAGTTCCTCTTCACTTTCTGCCATAAGGGTGGTGTCATCTGCATATCTGAGGTTATTGATATTTCTCCCAGAAATCTTGATTCCAGCTTGTGCTTCTTCCAGCCCAGCGTTCCTCATGATGTACTCTGCATAGAAGTTAAATAAGCAGGGTGACAATATACAGCCTTGACGTACTCCTTTTCCTATTTGGAACCAGTCTGTTGTTCCATGTCCAGTTCTAACTGTTGCTTCCTGACCTGCATACAGATTTCTCAAGAGGCAGGTCAGGTGGTCTGGTATTCCCATCTCTTTCAGAGTTTTCCACAGTTTGTGGTGATCCACACAGTCAAAGGCTTTGGCATAGTCAATAAAGCAGAAATAGATGTTTTTCTGGAACTCTCTTGCTTTTTCCATGATCCAGAGTATGTTGGCAATTTGATCTCTAGTTCTTCTGCCTTTTCTAAATCCAGCTTGAACATCTGAAAGTTCATGGTTCACGTATTGCTGAAGCCTGGCTTGGAGAATTTTAAGCATTACTTTACTAGCGTGTGAGATAAGTGCAATTGTGCGGTAGTTTGAGCATTCTTTGGCATTGCCTTTCTTTGGGATTGGAATGAAAACTAACCTTTTCCAGTCCTGTAGCCACTGCTGAGTTTTCCAAATTTGCCGGCATATTGAGTGCAGCACTTTCATAGCATCATCTTTCAGGATTTGAAAGAGCTCAACTGGAATGCCATCACCTCCACTAGCTTTGTTTGTAGTGATGCTTTCTAAGGTCCACTTGACTTCACATTCCAGGATGTCTGGCTCTAGGTCAGTGATCACACCATCGTGATTATCTGGGTCATGAAGATCTTTTTTGTACAGTTCTTCTGTGTATTCTTGCCACCTCTTCTTAATATTTTCTGCTTCTGTTAGGTCCATACCATTTCTGTCCTTTATCGAGCCCATCTTTGCATGAAATGTTCCCTTGGTATCTCTAATTTTCTTGAAGAGATCTCTAGTCTTTCCCATTCTGTTGTTTTCCTCTATTTCTTTGCATTGATCGCTGAGGAAGGCTTTCTTATCTCTTCTTGCTATTCTTTGGAACTCTGCATTCAGATGCTTATATCTTTCTTTTTCTCCTTTGCTTTTCGCTTCTCTTCTTTTCACAGCTATTTGTAAGGCCTCCCCAGGCAGCCATTTTGCTTTTTTGCATTTCTTTTCCATGGGGATGGTCTTGATCCCTGTCTCCTCTACAATGTCACGAACCTCATTCCATAGTTCATCAGGCACTCTATCTATCAGATCTAGGCCCTTGAATCTATTCTCACTTCCACTGTATAATCATAAGGGATTTGATTTAGGTCATACCTGAATGATCTAGTGGTTTTCCCTACTTTCTTCAATTTCATTCTGAATTTGGCAATAAGGAGTTCATGATCTGAGCCACAGTCAGCTCCCGGTCTTGTTTTTGTTGACTGTATAGAGCTTCTCCATCTTTGGCTGCAAAGAACATAATCAATCTGATTTCAGTACTGACCATCTGGTGATATCCATGTGTAGAGTCTTCTTTTGTGTTGTTGGAAGAGGGTGTTTGCTATGACCAGTGCATTTTCTTGGCAATACTCTATTAGTCTTTGCCCTGCTTCATTCCGTATTCCAAGGCCAAATTTTCCTGTTACTCCAGGTGTTTCTTGACTTCCTACTTTTGCATTCCAGTCCCCTATAATGAAAAGGACATCTTTTTTGGGTGTTAGTTCTAAAAGGTCTTGTAGGTCTTCATAGAACCGTTCAACTTCAGCTTCTTCAGCATTACTGGTTGGGGCATAGACTTGGATTACTGTGATATTGAATGGTTTGCCTTGGAAACAAACAGAGATCATTCTGTCATTTTTGAGATTGCAACCAAGTACTTCATTACGGACTCCTCTGTTGACCATAATGGCTACTCCATTTCTTCTGAGAGATTCCTGTCCGAAGTAATAGATATAATGGTCATCTGAGTTACATTCACACATTCCAGTCCATTTGAGTTCGCTGATTCCTAGAATGTCAACATTCACTCTTGCCATCTCGTGTTTGACCACTTCCAATTTGCCTTGATTCATGGACCTGACATTCCAGGTTCCTATGCAATATTGCTCTTTACAGCATCGGATCTTGCTTCTATCACCAGTCACATCCACAGCTGGGTATTGTTTTTGCTTTGGCTCCATCCCTTCATTCTTTCTGGAGTTATTTCTCCACTGATCTCCAGTAGCATATTGGGCACCTACTGACCTGGGGAGTTCCTCTTTCAGTAACCTATCATTTTGCCTTTTCGTACTGTTCATGGGGTTCTCAAGGCAAGAATACTGAAGTGGTTTGCCATTCCCTTCTCCAGTGGACCACATTCTGTCAGATCTGTCCACCATGACCCGCCCGTCTTGGGTTGCCCCATGGGCATGGCTTAGTTTCATTGAGTTAGACAAGGCTGTGGTCCTAGTGTGATTAGATTGACTAGTTTCCTGTGAGTGTGGTTTCAGTGTGTCTGCCCTCTGATGCCCTCTTGCAACACCTACCATCTTACTTGGGTTTCTCTTACCTTGGGCGTGGGGTATCTCTTCACGGCTGCTCCAGCAAAGTGCAGCCGCTACTCCTTACCTTGGACGAGGGTTATCTCCTCACTGCCGCCCTTCCTGACCTTCAACGTGGGATAGCTCCTCTAGGCCTTCCTGCACCCGCCCAGCCACCGCTCCTTGGACGTGCGGTTGGTCCTCCCAGCCGCCGCTCCTGGCCAAAATAATTTTATTTTATTTTATTTTACTTCAGGTAGGAATTATAAAATTTAACTGTATGCCACTTTCTATAGCATATAAAATTTCATAAAGGTTAATCCAACAAGAGGTCAATAAACTCACTGATAGTCAGTCTCAGTGATCTCAGGATTCACAGTGCCCATGTTTCCCGGATTAATACTTTGATTTAAGAACAGAAAACTGTTTTCCCAAACTAAATTAATAAGCCAGTTCATTAACTCAAAGAGAATAATTTTCAAAGGGTTATTTATTAGAAAGGCAGTCATCAAGATAATGACTATATGTACAAAAAGAAATTTTTAAAAATAAATTCCCCTGAAGAATCAAAACTGAAATTTCCCCAAAATTGCCTGATAACCAAAATGAAATTTGCTTTTGTTTGTTTAGTTTGGCCTAGTGTTTGTTGTTGATGGTCATATTTTTAGAAATTGGAGAATTTTAAAAAACAAATAGTTGCTTAAATCTGGCCCATATCTCAAGATATGCTCTCCAATTAGCCAGGTCATTTCAAGTGATCAAACTGAGGCGTCATTAGAGTGATTTTGTTGTACAAGTGCATAGGAATAATTGGTTTCCACAATTTGGAGAATTCCAGAATTCTCCAAAATGAATTCACTAACTTTTTTTCTCCTTCTTCCTTCCTTTTCCTCTTTTCTCCCATCTTCTCTCTCTCCCCTCAGCTTCATTCATCAGTTATTAAATACACAGCAGGCACTGTACTAAGTTTGAGGATTTGAAGAAAACATGTCTTGCCTTTAAAGAGGTAAGAAGCTAGAGAGGGTGACATTCACTATGAGTGAACAAGTAATTTTGTAGGGTGGTGCATGGTCTAAGAGAGAGGAACAGAATACCCTTAGAATATACAGGAAAGTTTCCTCTGTAAACTTGGAGTGGTGAGGGGTAAGCTGAATGTCACCTTTTACTGTTGACCCTTCCATCAGGAGAGAACTGCAGGGTGATGGTGAATAATTTGATAGATTAGAAAAGGACATGTGAGTGTTAATAAGGTGAAAGAAATGTCATGTCCAATTACATCTTTGAAAATGAGAAACTGAAGAACGGAACTAGAGGTGATGTTGAAGGCAAAGGTAAGTGAAAGATAGTGGGGGAAAAAAGGAGAGAAAAATTTAAAAGAGTTACGCAGACGGAATAAATTCCAGTGTTCTGCTATACAACAAAGTTTGGACACGTAACAATACTATATCATACACTTGAAAATTTGTTAAGTGGAAAACTCAAGGGTTTTACTAAAATATATTTGAAAAACAACAATATTCCCACAGTACAAATCCTTGTGTTGACCAGGTTGAACCTTAGTGGAGAGTGATGCCTGGTTCTCTGTTTCAGCCAGATCCCAGAATCTACTTGACATTTCTGTTTTGTAATTTCTGTCCTATTGCCTTCATCATTTTAAGAAAAAGGTGGTTTACTTTGGAAATAAGACAATTTATGATGTTTTTAAATCTGCTCTAATTAGATCAACAAGAGTTACTTTAAAGGCATTGTTTGTTGTGATGAGCTTTGGAATAAGAGATCTACCACTTACTTTACATTTGTCATCCAGATACTTTTCTGCCTATTTCCTTTATATTGGTCTTTCTTTTCATTTTCCCAGGGCCTTCACTGATACGCATTCATTGAATGTTCCAATACATCTCTCACCCTCTAAAGGTTCCAGTTGTTCAAGATATGTAAGACTTTTAAGACATCTTGGGGACTTTGCTCACACCTATAAATTCCTGTCATGGAAATAGCTTGATAAGTTTAGTTCATTTCAAGCAAATATTTATTGAGCACCTAGTAGATGTTAATAATTCTACACCTAAATGCTGAGAACAGAGAGTTGAATACCACAATCATGGCCATTGAGAAATTTTTAGTCCAATGGAGGAGACAAGCGTATACTACCTAACAAATTCTTTTCCATCTCTCGTGTTGTATATTATCTCTATGTAACTCCCCACCCCCATCCACCACCTCTGTGTCCCAAGTTGGCCTTGTCTCTAGTTCAAGGATGTCTGGTTCTTGTCTGCTGGCCTTTGATCCCTTTTCATGTGAATATTTTGCAGTAGCTTGTGACATTTCAAGCTGCTGACTAGAAACGCTGTGTTCTCCCCACCTTGTCTGCACTGGAGAGAAGGAATGCAGAAATCTCACTTCAGTTTCAGAGGATTTGAAGTTAAGCTCTCCTCACTCCCAAGGAGAGCAAAGCTGTCAAGTTTTAAAGGGGAAATTACCTTCTAAACTATCAAGGTCTATTTTGTAAGCACCCCTGGAAAAGAAAGCAACATGAAGGGAAATAATGCTTCTGAGAAAAAAGGGAAGTAGGTGAGGAGGGATTTTCCAACAAGAGGGGATTACCAGAAAGCCCCTTGAGAGGCTGGGGGTTGATCCTGAAGAAGCAGTCTAGAAGGCTTTAGGCCACTGCTCAAGAGAAGCAGGGTGAGCACAAGGGACATTGTCTGAAGGCCCAGTAATGGTGAATCTCAGAGCCCCTGATTTCACTGGAGAAGCCACTTGTCTAAGAACAGGGACCAAACTAGGCTTTCTCTGTGTCCACACTCAGCACTGCCCAGCAGAGCGGAGCCCACTCGGGCTTGCTCCATGTATCATTGCCCAAGTGGACCCGCCTCCAGTCTTGTCAAGACCTCGAATAGCCATACTTCTGAGAGAAAAGGGCAAAAGCTCTACTTTTAGTTGGCGAGAGGCGGGAAGGGGAAATCCCCCCATACTTAATTAAGGGCAGAACCAGCGAAGTTAACAATATGATAATAACTGACCTCACTGTTACCTGTCTGCTCTCCTCTAGGCGGTCTAACCTGTGTGCACCCACCCACTCATTTACCACCGACACTTTTTCAGTCCTCATGGCAAGCCATTACATGAAAACTATCCATGTCACTGGGGCTTCCCCAATGGCTCAACATTAAAAAATTCACCTGCCAAAGCAGGAGTCTCAGGAGACACGGGTTCGATCCCTGAGTCAGGAAGATCCCATGGAGGAGGAAATGACAACCCACTCATAGACAGGGGAGCCTGATGGGCTACAGTCCATGGAAGTCGCAAAGAGTTGGACATGACTGAAGTGACTGAGCACACACACATGCACATCCATGTCAACTAATATTCTAGAAAAAATTTCAGGAAAAAACCATTCATTTCTTTCCCATTATCCAACTCCATACTACATTTGATTCCACCTTGCTTATTTTCTGCCTTTCTTTTTGAACTTGACCTTTATATTAGACCCTAGACATGGTGCTACTAATACTTCTGGTTCTTTGGAATTTGGCTATTGTGCATGGCTTTGACTTCCTTCCAGGAGAGCTCAGTCTTCCTGCTCCTGCTTCCTGCTCCTTCCTCCTCCTGCTCAGTCTCCTGGCTTACGTGGACCCTAGTCAACTCCTGCCCCTTGGCTGGTGCCCTGGTCGGGCTATGTTCTTCCCTCATCTCACCAAACAGAAGGGGGAGAGCCAGACCCTGTCCCTGAGCCTTAGAACAAAATCCAGGCTATTGTTACCACGGCCCTGTTTCCAGCTAAACTTACATGTAAGATCCTCCTGTCAAGTTCCTTTGACTTATCACATGAATGTGCTTCCTGAACCATAGCAACTTTCTGGCAATTTCAGAAAAGAGCTTGTACTCTGCTCTAAAGGTGGAAAGAACTTGAAACCAGGCCCTGGGTAAAGTGCTGTGTCAGGTGACTGTAAGAGCTCAGACTTGTGGGCAGAAGACACATCCGTACTTGTCCTCTTTGAGCACCTGCTGCTGCTGCTAAGTCTCTTCAGTCGTGTCCAACTCTGTGCGAACCCATAGATGGCAGCCCAACAGGCTCCCCGTCCCTGGGATTCTCCAGGCAAGAACACTGGAGTGGGTTGCCATTTCCTAACAGGGCTTAAAAGGAACCCTTTGCACGTCCTGAAATGTTTTAACCAACTGATAGGAAGTAGACCCAGGGGGTTCCCATCACCCACATAAGGTTAAATTGCAGATTAACTTGTTTATAGCTAGATAGAAAATTAAGTTACCATATCTGAGCAAGATCAAAAGTTCCCGCTGGTACTGCCTGGCAGTTTCCTTCAGCTTCCTGGGTCCCTACGAAATGCAAGTCAGCAAAAGGGACATGGCACCCACTCTGTTATCTGGAAGCTAGGCTGTAATACAAACATTCTACTCATCAATTATAGAAGAGACTGGCTGACTTCACCCTAGACAAGGTTCCTCCCACAGCCTGGAAAGATAAGCTCCATCATTTAATCCTATTGTACCTAGGGATAATAATTACCATTCATTGAATGATTGCTTTGGGCTAGGTAAACGTCACAATTATTTTATAAAGAAAGGTTATTATTCCCATTTTATGTATGAAGGGTGGAAGTCCTAGAGAGGTGGAACTCAAGCACACTCATGAAGTAATAGAGGTGGGATTCCAGCCACAGCTTGTTGAGCACCAAAGTGTGTTCTTTCATGTTTTCATGACTCTTGAATGAGTGCACCAACTTCACTGAACCCATTTTTTTTCCCAGAAAAAAAGACCTTTATTTTTGGCTGCACCATGCAGGATCTTAGCTCCTGGACCAGGGATTGAACCTGTGCTCCCTTCAATGGAAGCACAGAATCCTAACCACTGGACCACCAGGGAATTCCCCAAAACAACTTTTTTTTATAAAAAAAAAAAATTGGAGAGAATAAAAAAGCTACAATAAACATCTAGCTTGAAACATTTAGTGGCACAGTGGTAAAGAATCTGCCTACCAACGCAGGAGATGCAGAAGACACAAGTGCTCCTGGGTGGGGAAGATCCCCTAGAGTAGGAAATGGCAACCCACTATAGTATTCTTGCCTGGAAAATTCCATGGACAGAGGAGCCTGGCAGGTTCACTGGATACCATACAGTCCATGAGGTCAGAAAAGAGTCAGATGCGACTGGGCACTCACAGCTTCAACTGAAGGAATAAAGACAGGTATATAATTTATATATCCTAAAACAATAGTATATAAATTATAAAATAACGCAGTAAATTACTACACTTGGCAAGTGTGATGAAAGTTTTTAAATAGTGTAGATTCACTGGGTGCATGGAGTGGAGTGAAAGTCGCTCAGTCCTGTCTGACTCTTTGTGACTCCGTGGACTGTAGCCTGTCAGGCTCCTCTGTCCATGGAATTCTCCAGGCCAGAATACTGGAGTGGGTAGCTGTTCCCTTCTCCAGGGGATCTTCCCAACCCAGGGACTGAACCCAGGTCTCCTGCATTGCAGACGGATTCTTTACCAGCTGGGCTACCATATAATGAATTAAATGTTACCATACAGCAAACTTGGGATATTTTGAGAAGTACAAGTCATTTAGCAGTAGGCTTATTAGAAAATTATTAGCCTGAAATAAAGTTGATGCAAATATATAATGATACACATCAATAATGATGTATATAATTAAGTCACTCATCATAAACATACTTAACAATACATTTATGATAATTAAGAAGCAGACTAACAGTAACTGAAAACAAGAATCATCACAAGCCAATTGTTGATGCCTCACAGTTAAGCAAGTGGCCTTCCTGATACCGCCAAATTGCAGTGTTTTACCTGTGCAAATACAAGTAGGAGCTTTGAAACATAGTTTTGTGACCATTATTATTTTTTAAAATATTTATTTATTTGGCTGTGCTGGGTCTTCATTGCGGCATGTGGGATCTTTAGCTGCAACATATCAACTCTTACTTGTGGCATGTGGGATCTTGTTCCCTGATCAGGAAATGAACCTGGGCCCCCTGCATTGGGAGCATGGAGTCTTAGCCACTGGACCACCAGGAAAGTCCCTCTGACCATTATTCTTAATGGTAGGTCTTTCTCATCTCTTATTTCCTCAGTGATGGCTGCTTACCCCATGTAAAGTCTCTCTACCTTGAATTAGTTTGAAAATAATAATTGGATTAATAGTTGAATTGATAGTTGAAGATAAAAGCTGAATTTAGCAAATTATCAGAACCTCTCTACTTATGGGGGGACAGAAAAACAACTACAAATAGAAGCTTTCGATCGTTGCCAAGTACTGAAAAAAGAGTGTTTGTGTTTGATAAGGGACTTACAAAATCTCAGCTGAGGTATTGTATTGCAGGTATTTCCCCAACAGAAGAAATGATTCTAGATATAAGATCAAAAAGCTCTGTTAGGGTGAAGAGCAGCCTATTAATTCATTGTGGTGAATGTGGTGGTTGAATCGCTAAGTGGTGACAGACTCTGCAACCCCATGGACTGCAGCATGCCAGGCTATTACATACTTGGTTGCTATTAACCATTCTTCTGGATTTTGTCATAGCTGGGGGAGCACCTGAAGTCCCCTAACTATTTAAAAGAGAAACCCATGTAGAAACATCTGGATGTTTGAATTCTTAAATTAAAATCTAAATATTTGAATGACATTACCTATCAAACTCAGAGTTTGTAAGCCCACAGAATTAGCTATTTTAAGGAAATTTGTGGCAATAGAAACCATGTACTCAGTTCCTTAGAAATCAATGAAATGATTGGAATTAATTCTAGAAAAAATGCCATTTATCAAAGAATGCTTATGACTTATTTAGAACATTCCATTTAATTTTAATCAATACTGCTAAGACCAAGAAAGAAAAAAAAATTCAGTACATGTGCTTTCCCTACAATTTTATATTATTTTATCCCCTAATTAAACATATAGAACAATTGCCAAATAGACTTTAAAGATTTACTCTTATAGATATATCTTTTCAATTTATGTTGATTGAACATCAAACTACATTTCTCCTCTCTTTCTCTGAGGAGTTAAAAATATGTATTATGAATAGTAATAACTGATGGCTAACAGGTAGTTATTATAAATAATTTTATATGTTATTAATAACACTTAAAATTCACATCATGTTAGCCAAGATGTCAAGGCAACCTAAGTGTCCATCAATAGATGAATGGATAAAGAAGATATAGTATATCTACACAATGGAATATTACTCAGCCAAAAAAAGCATGAAATTCTGCCATTTGCAACCTGGATGGACCTAAAGGGTATTATTCTCAGTGAAATAAGTCAAACAGAAAGACAAATACTCTACGTTATCACTTATATGTTGAATGCAAAAAGTAAAACCAATTAAAATATATGATGCTGCTGCTGCTGCTGCTAAGTCGCTTCAGTCGTGTCTGACTCTGTGCGACCCCAGAGATGGCAGCCCACCAGGCTCCCCCATCCCTGGGATTCTCCCGGCAAGAGAATGGGTTGGAGTGGGTTGCCATTTCCTTCTCCAATGCATGAAAGTGAAAAGTGAAAGTGAAGTTGCTCAGTCGTGTCCAACTCTTTGCAACCCCATGGACTGCAGCCTACCAGGCTCCTCCGTCCATGGGATTTTCCAGGCAAGAGAATGGGTTGGAGTGGGTTGCCATTTCCTTCTCCAATGCATGAAAGTGAAAAGTGAAAGTGAAGTTGCTCAGTCGTGTCCAACTCTTTGCAACCCCATGGACTGCAGCCTACCAGGCTCCTCCGTCCATGGGATTTTCCAGGCAAGAGTACTGGAGTGGGTTGCCATTGCCTTCTCCGAACTAAAATGTATAACAAACCAGAAACAAGTTCACAGATATAGAAAACAAACTAGTGGTTACCAGTGGGGAGAGTGAAGGGAAGAGGGACAAGAGAGGTTTAGGGGATTAAAGAGTACAAACTACTATGTATAAATAAATAAGCAATAAGGGTATACTGTGCTGCACAGGGAAACTTCCCATCATTTTGTAATAAGTTAAAGCAGAATATAATATATAAAATACTGAATCACTATGTTGTACACCTGAAACTATTGTAAATCAACTATACTACAATAAAAATAAATAATTTTAAAAGTTCACATCATATTGTAAGTGACAATATCAATGAAATTTTCATTATTGTGATTGCTTGCACTTTATCTCATTAAAAATGCATTCACAGAACTCTGCTCAGTGTTTTGTGGCAGCATGGATGGGAGAAGGGTTTAGGGGAGAATGGATGCATGTATATGTATGGCTGAGTCCCTTCGCTGTTCACCTGTTGTCTATCACCACATTGTTTGTTAATCGGCTATACCCCAATATAAAATGAGAAGCTAAAAAAGGCATTCAATTAATTTTTGCATGTTTTTGTAGCTTATTTCAATTGAATATGGTCCAGATGAATTGATTCTGAGGGCAGAGGTATGTTAATGTCACATTAAAAGTGCCATTTCCTTCTTTGGTGGAGAAGGAAATGGCAATCCACTCCAGTATTCTTGCCTGGAGAATCCCATGGAGAGGGGAGCCTGGCAGGCTACAGTCTGTGAGGTCACAACAGTTGGTCACGACTTAGCAACTAAACTACTACTGCTGTGAACATTAATGCATAAGTGTCTGTTTAAATACCTATTTTTACTTCTTTTGGGTGTGTACTTAGGAACAGAATTGCTGGGTTTTTTTTTTGTTTTTTTTTTAATGCATAGCAATGTTTTCCCTTCCCTTCCAGTAGTAGTAGGACAAGGAAAATTGGAAATATTTTATATTTGAAAGGGGCCTAAATGAATCTGGAGTCCTTAAACTTTGGTTTCCCTTAAACTTTCTGTAAGACTAACCTAAGTGAAATATTTTGTCATTAATCACAGTAATGTATTCATTTTGTAAGTAATGACCACTACTCAATTTAAAATTAATCTTCCTTTCAGAGTGGCCAGACTTGCAGTGCCTAGCAAGACACTGTCTAGTCAGGGCTGTGTGACCTTTGGTAGGTTACTTAATCTTTTCGAGCCTCATTTTTCTCTTCTGTTGAGTGGGAGTGACCCACCACATAGGATTACTGTGCATTGCCCTCTCTTTGTTAACATAGAAAGATGTTTTACATTGGAGCTAATCTACCATTTAACAATTTTTTCAAGGGCCATATGATATATTTTGCTTCACAAAGTTGGTATCAATCTAGAAGAATAATTTGAAAAATGAATACTTTGAAAAGTCTATATAACTATAGTTATTAAATGACTTGTAAACTATGTTTATATTAATATATTGCTATATTTAATCTTCTGGTTTTTTAGACCTCTTGGGAGGTCTCAGACTGCAATAACTAACGCTAGGGTAGCTGTTTGACATCTTTGGGTCAAGCTAATATTTTAATGAAAAGAATACCTGCATTTGTCAAAGAACTGGGGTTGCCACAGAAATAAATTCCAATGATCAAGTCTCCAACCTGGCTGTTTAAGGAAATATAATTTGAAACAAACAAACAAAAAGTGCAGTGGAAATAGAACATAAATGCTGGTAATTATACTAATTTTTTGGTATTACCTCTTCCCTAGAAACTTGTTTAAATTTTGGTGAGGGTGAAAAAGATTTAGTCTACAGTGACTAAGGTAATGGGTGGACACATCTACTCTTTCATTTTAATAGTTCTGAGAGGAGTACAAGATGTTAGAAAGGCAACCTTCAAGCCCATTCAACTAAACACTTGCTGAGTAACCACTCCCTTCCTGGCATGGTGCTAAGCACCGCAAAGGATACAAAATCAACAAGACACTGTCCACCCCGAAGAATTTTACAGCCTCTAAGAGGAAATGACTATAGTACAAGTTCCATATAAATTTACATAAATGTATTATTCAGAACAGTAGACCGCAGCAACTTTGCCTTCCTGAGAGTTGTTGTTAACACACATCACTGAGAAAATAAATGGGTGTAGATTTAAAAAGTGGCTGATAGATTAGAAAGTGGTGGAGAGGGACCAAGAAAAAGGCAAATTCTAAAGTTTCTGCTAGGTCTTCTAAGCCTCTCAAGGGTCAGAGAGAAAGGTTCCTTTTTCAGCAGAGCACATTAATGAGACTTCAGAGTTTGGACTGGAAAGCTAAACTGCTTTGCACAATAAGGAAGGTTAACTGCAGGTTCTGAAGGCTGAGAAGCAGGGCCTTAGGAAGCAGGTGGGGAGATGTGAGGACAGAACCTGGCAGCAGATGGGGAGGCTGCAGCTGTGGGGGGGGGGGTGGCCGGGGAGCAACTCCGGAGGCAGGGCAGTGAGGAGACTTGTAAAGAGGATGAGCTTCCCTCATAGTTCCGTTGGTAAATCATCTGCCTTCAATGCAGGAGGCCCCAGGGTTCAATTCTTGAGCCAGGAAGATCCCCTGGAGAAGGAAATGGCAACCCACTCCACTATTCTTGCCTGGAGAATCCCACAGACAGAGGAGCCAGGCAGGCTACAGTCCATGGGGTCACAAGAATTGGACACGACTTAGCGACTAAACCACCACCACCACAGACTTCTTGCTTCTTGAATATAGTTTGCCTTCATCCTTAAAACTTTGATAAAGCCTGATATTCATCACAAATGTTAGTTTCAGGAAGGAAGGGGGAAGGAGTCAGTGTGAAGGGTGGGTAGAGAAATGGAGCTTTTCCATGTCTGTTTTGGGTGGAATATCTGAAAATTGACAATATATGAGATGTACTTAGGATTGGAGAGCTCAGAACCAGTGGAAAGCAGAAGATACATCCTGAGAATTGCAAAAATAAAAGGAAGAGCATTGGACTTCCTAGAGGATCAGAGTAGTAAACTTGAATTAATTTTATTAAATTTCAAAGATGATGGTGAGATTCGCATTTCATAAGATGGCATATTACTGTCCTGGAAGATGTCCAAAGTGCCGGAGGACTCCCAAGAGAGGGATATGACATATTGGTGACAGAGGAGAATGGAGTGAAGGAAAAGGTGCAGGGCCAGGCACAGTTACTGTATCAATTCATTTCCCAAGTTTTTTTTTTTTTGCAAAGAGGTAAGATGCTTCAAAAAGAGATGCAATTTAGTTTAATCATTACAATAACCCAATAGGTAGGCTTTAGTATCACTAATTTTTAGATTAGAAAACTAAGACTTGTAGAGGTTAGTACCTTTCAAAGGACATATACAGATAGGACTAGAGACACATTAGGGGCCTGGGTAGCCTCTGTCCTGTAGGTAACACAGGGGACTTTGTGAAAGAGCTGGCATTTGACTTCAGCCTTGAATTTCAGTAGCCAAAGATACAGCAGGAAAGAAGGACTCATCAGGCAGAGGAAAAATTTGAGCAAAGGCAAGACAGTGGGGATTTGGTGGTTTCAGGCTCTGGAGAGAAGAAGGTACAGGTTGCATGCTGAGCACACAGAAAGTGCTAACTAAACATTTACAGAATAAAACTGATTTCCTCCTCATCCCTGTACCCTGAACCAGATGCAGAAACAGGATGGAGTTCAACTTGACTGACTCATGGTTTTCACAGATGGTTTGCGGGGGAGGGGTGTTCTGGAATCTGGAAGGTAGTAGGGGCCAAGTTGTAGAAGATTTTAAAAGGCATGGCTAAATATATATATATATATATATATATATATATATATATATATATATATATACACACACACACACACACACACACACTTTATTTAATAAACCATGAGGAAACCCTGAAGATTTTTAGCAGGGGTGTGTGGGAAAAACAACAACAATAACAAAATCAACTAAGTTTTAAAGATCTAATTGGATTCATCGAATGATTTATTGAGTGATTCATGAATCAGGCAGCATCCTATCTAGCAAGCAGAAAGAACCTCCGTGGAGTCATATAAAACAGAAAGCTTTTATAGGCAGAAGGGGAAAAAGCAAGGGTTGTTTCATGCTTAGGTAATCTACCTACAGGGATAGAAGGTGGTAGATTACCTCACTGAAGCTGACCAGAAAATTCCAGACTGACCAGTTAAGACTATATACTTGGGGGAGGTTGTAACTGCAATTAATTTAAGTATTAAGTCTTGGTTTGCTGATATGGGGCTTAGCACAAATGACTTCATTTGGGACCTATTTCTTTTTAACAGGTATGAGGAGATTAAAGCTATCAGTTCAGTTCAGTTCAGTTGCTCAGTCAGGTCCAACACTTTGCGACTCCATGGACTGCAGCACACCAGGTCTCCCTGTCCATCGCCAACTCCTAGAGTTTACTCAAACTCATGTCCATTGAGTTTGAGTAAAGGGGATGTCCTCTGTCATCCCCTTCTCCTCCTGCCTTCAATCTTTCCCAGCATCAGGGTCTTTTCAAATGAGTCAGTTCTTGGCATCAGGTGGCCAAAGTATTGGAGTTTCAGCTTCAGCTTCAGTCCTTCCAATGAATATTCAAGACTGATTTCATTTAGGATGGTCTGGTTGGATTTCCTTGCAGTCCAAGGGACTCTCAAGAGTCTTCTGCCACACCACAATTCAAAAGCATCAATTCTTCAGCACTCAGCTTGATTAAAGCTATACTCTCAGAAAATTAACTTGACCATTAGGTGAAGGATAGCCCAGAGCAGGGCATCTCAGACTTGAATGTAATGGCAACTCTGTTTCAACAACTCTGTGATTTTGTATTTCTAACAAGTTCCCTGTCTTAGAGATCCTGACTCAGTGCAGCTGGAGTAGGCTTAGGAATCTGAAAATTCCATATAGAGAAACCCTGGCAGGATGGACCCAAGCGAAAGTGACAAGTTTCAAGCTGAGGGGACTTCCCTTGTTTAGAGCCTCAGGACAGGAAGAGGAATTAGAGAAGGAAGAAATGGTGATGCAAGAAGCCCGGAGGTAGCTTTTTATCCACCCCTTGATACAGGAAAGGGTCCAGGAAAGGGTGAACTATTCTGTCCTTTCCCAGCCTTTCTATGCACACACATGAGTGTTTTCTGGTCATCTTACTCCTCTCCCACAGTAGATTAAAGGAATTTGAGGCTGTCTGACTCCAGTTTCTCCCAGAGTCCCCTCCCCAGGGGAGGGTGCCTGCAAAGCAGTATTCACCAACATTCTGCTGAGAGCTTTAGGGAGTGCATGTTGAGGGGTCTGACCCCTGATTTCCTCTGCATGAGCCCTGCTTCTGGCTGTAAAATTTCCCCTCCATCCCCAGTCTTAGATCCAATGGCAAGATATGCTTTTTTTCCTGCATTAGGTCCAGAATAAAATGGGATGTGGTGAAGGTCAGTTCTGCTCTGTGTCGGGTTATTTGGTGCTTTCTGTGTTAGGCATACAAGCTTATGTCTTCTCTCTTGGACTGGAAACTTCCAGATCAGAACTTAAACTCTAAACTGCTTTATCTGTGCTTCTTTTGAACTCAGCCTTAGAATATCACTTTTTTCCCAGGAGACTGTAGTTGACCCTGTTGTCTGAATTCCCCTGTCTTCTGTTTGCACTCTCAACTCCACTCTGAGGAGCTCACTTCTTGCTGATCTCCAGCAACCTAGAGCCACTTACTCTCCCTTACTGGGACTGGCATCAATGCCAAGTGCTATGGAGAGCTGCAGGACAATAAGAACTGGGGACAGGTAATTGTGTCTGCCAACTGAGAGTCATTAGTGACCTTAGACTAAAGAGGTACTTTCAGCCAAAAAGTAAAGGCAAAAGCCATATAATTGGTAGTAAAATAAATAGTGAGTGGTGAGGGCTAGATGCGGCAAATCTAAAGTGTTCTTTGAAAAAAATGTGTCCTGAAAAAGAGAAAACGGAAGTTCAAGCAAGCAGTAGGTTTGAGGGAGGCAGTTGTGAATAAAGCAGAGAATTTACCAGGACTGTAGAAAGACACGAATGCTTCAACAGAGATCTGAGAAAAATGAAATCCTCTGTTGCTACTTCTAGGGACATTTGCATTTTGGGAAGGGACTTTCCATCCCGCAGACAAGTTTCATTTTGCCTGGTCAGTGTGCTAAAAGCATTTAAAAGAAGTGCTTTATTTCTGAAAAATGGGAACTTTATAAATTTTTAAAAATCCAGGTTTCTATCTTCTCTTAAAAAATGGTAAGAGTTAGCAACATTGGGTGAATATTCCCCCAGCTGTCATTTATATTATTTATATTCTTTGTCTTTCACTAAAGGCATTTGAACTTGCAGTGTCTATGTTAAAGTCGTCTATATTGATTGGAGGGCTTCCCAGGTGGAGCACTAATGGTAAAGAACCTGTCTGCCAATGCAGGAAACATAAGAGATGTGGGTTCGATCCCTGGGTTCAGAAGATCCCCTGGAGGAGGTCATGGCAACCCACTCCAGTATTCTTTGCCTGGAGAATTCCCTTGGACAGAGAAGCCTGGCTGGCTAGGGTCCACAGGGCTGTATAGAGTCGGAGGCAACTGACTTAGCACGCACGCACATTAAGAAGGGCACTGCTTCTTAAAGGGGCGGCAGGTGATTCTAATGTGTAGCCTGCTGCTGCTGCTAAGTCACTTCAGTCGTGTTCGACTCTGTGCGACCCCATAGACAGCAGCCCACCAGGCTCCCCGTCCCTGGGATTCTCCAGGCAAGAACACTTGGAGTGGGTTGCCATGTCCTTCTCCAGTGCATCAAAGTGAAAAATGAAAGTGAAGTCGCTCAGTCGTGTCTGACCCTCAGCGACCCCATGGACTGCAGCCTTCCAGGCTCCTCCGTCCATGGGATTTTCCAGGCAAGAGTACTGGAGTGGGGTGCCATTGCCTTTTTAGATGTGTAGCCTGAGTAACTCCTTTGTCAAGCTTTGTGGCATTAACCCCTTCCACTCCAGGCCTTGTGTCACCCCTGGACAAGAGCTGGATATTTGGACTAGAAATTGTATTTCTTAGTGCCTACTTTGATACCTGACTCCTCTGTGATCATCACAGCTGCCTGCCTGGCTGTTCTTTGCATGTAGCCTTTAGCTCCCTGTGACTGAGTTCAATGATCTTGAATTTTAACTCTCAGTTGCAATGCTAACCACTTGATCCAGGCTCACTAAAGGATAACACAGCCTTCCTTTACTGGAACTGCAACAAAGACTCAGGAAAAGCAAAGTGGAAAAGTTGAAAACCAAATGAAACAAATCTACAAAGGCTAAAAATGAAATATGGGTAGAGTGACTCGCTGTCCTAAATTGACTGGACAGTCCCCGGTTTAACTTTTTTGGTGAATCATTTTGGGTAAGAATTTAGATTTCTTGCCAGAAAAGTAGGGGGCCTAGAAACAGGTGGTTTGTAAATTTTTCAGTTTGTGAGTTGGAAGGGGAGAAATGCAAAAACTAAATAGTAGCTATTATCTTATTAAAATTTTTAATAATTTACAGATTTTGTTGATACTTTCTTAACCTTCTCTAACAACTCTGTTCAAAAGAGCTTTGTGGGAAAATAGAAATGTTCTGTGCTCTATCCAATAGAGTAGTCATTAACCATTTGCGGCGGTTGAGCATTTGAATTGAGGCTACCTTGACTAAGGATCTGAAGTTTTAATGTTATTTCATTTCAATTAACTTAAACGTAAATGAAAATATCTGTAGGAGTTCAGTAGCTAGTTACTGTACAAGGCTTTGTTTTTATTGTACTGCAGAGTTGCTATTATTTATGATAGATATATCATGAGGTGATTCATCTCCTATACTTCCTTTGTAGAGAAAGAGCAACCCTATATATTAGATTTAGCAGATTTAACTGGGTGGGGGAACGTGGGGCGGTGGGGAAAGGAGGGCCATTGGGGAGAGGATAGGGGCAGAGAAATAGTAATTGATCCAAACTGGGCCAATTAGATTTTTACTTTCAAGAGTCTGAAATTGAGATATTGAAAGTCTATATCCATTTGGTAATGGCAAGCTGAACAACAGGGTTGGCACAGACACTGTGCCATGGAGTCTCAACTCCATGTTAGGACTAACCTAACCTAACATGTGCAATCATAAGTTATGCTTGGGTAGAGACTAGAAACTCTGTGATGCAGGTGGGGTTGAGGGAGGAAAAGAGGAGGGGGGGATGGAGAAAGGAAAGAGGGAAGAAATCCCTTCAAATGAGTGATGGATGGACAGAATACCCGAGGTTTGTCGTACTCCATTGTTTTTAATTTGGATGTTAGAGAAGGTGGGGGGGGGGGAGAAATAAAGATATGGAGGAAGGGGGAATAAAAAATAACAAAAATACCTTAATGTAAGTTCTAGAAATAATGGTGACATATACTTTCTAATAAACCAGTTTATAAAAGTCCTGTTCTTCAACTGACAATGATTCTCTTTCACATGGAAGTTTGTTCTCTTTGATGACTCTTTGAGAGAGAGACATATATCTTAGCCCATAATGGTTTTCAATAAATATTTGTTTAATGAATGAATAAATGAATGAGCAATGGGAAATGCATCATCTTCCCAGTCATATCAACACTTTTGTGCAACAGTTTTTTTTTTTTTTTTTTTTTGCCAAAGCATCTTCATTTGTTCTCTGGTTTGTTTTTTTTTAATTAATTAATTTTTTTTTTTGCTGCGCTGGGTCTTCGTTGCTTTTCGAGAGGTTTTCTTTAGTTGCAGAGAGTGGGGGCTACTCCCTAGTTGTGGTGGGCAGGCTTTTCGTTACGGTGGCGTCTCTTGTGGAGCTCAGGCTCCAGGGCACAGGCTCAGTAGCTGTGGTGCATGGGCTTAGTTGTTTCAAGGCATGTGGGATCTTCCCAGAGCAGGGATCCAACCTGTATCTCCTACACTGGCAGGCAGATTCTTAACCACTGAACCACCAGGGAAGCCCCAGTTTGTTTTTTTATATTATTGTTTATTAGTCTTGTCCTTCCATTGTTTCTTTTTTAAAAAACTTGAAATATAATTCACCATAAAATTAGTCCTTTCAAAGGGTACAATTCAGTAGGTTTTGGTGTATTCAAATGATCATGTGATCTTCATTAGTATCTAATTCCAGAGTATTTTTCATTGCTATAAAGGAAACCCATAATCATGAGCCCTATTTTCTTCTTTCCAAAATAACTTTCTTGAATTGTAATTCTTCACAGATTAACATGAGGTTTATGTTACACTTAGTATAACATATATACAAAGTATTTTTTAAAGAGTGAATCCATTTTTATAGTAACGGATTTTATTTGCTTAATCTATTTCTCTGTTTTTCCCCCCATTGGCAGAGTATTATGAAACACTGCTGCTGCTGCTGCTAAGTCGCTTCAGTTGGGTCCGACTCTGTGCGACCCCATAGACGGCAGCCTACCAGGCTCCTCCGTCCCTGGGATTCTCCAGGCAAGAACACTGGAGTGGGTTGCCATTTCCTTTTCCAATGTATGAAAGTCAAAGTGAAGTCGCTCAGTCGTCTGGGACACTCAGCGACCCCATGGACTGCAGCCTACCAGGCTCCTCTGTCCATGGGATTTTCCAGGCAAGAGTACTGGAGTGGGGTCGTGTAAAGAAGTAGCACAATACAGATTGATTATTCATTTCACTGGATATTATCCAAATGAAGAACTGCTATAAACAAAGGAGCCAGGTGCTGCCCCGAGAATTGCTAAATATGCTCTTTTCTTGAATTATACTTTTTGCATTATATAGACTGAAAAATACAAACTATCACTTTTCAGCTTGTTTTAGTAAGGAAAAAATAGTCCTCAAAAGGATTTTGGAGTCACCTTAAACTTCACATGACATGAGAAACCTTGATCAATCAGACCTTTGTTGAGAGAAATCTTTTGGTGGTAGGGAACAGAGACTCATTCAAAGTCACACCCGGAGTGACAGGTGTTTACTCTGACAGGGTAACTAGGACGCTCTTTAGGAAGAGGCTGGATACAGTGCAGCCACAGGGACATGGATACTCATAGTGTCCTCTGGAGCAGGTCTTTGTTGTTCTAAATATATCCCTGGCTCTCAGCTTCCCTTAGAGGCACTTCTACCACTTCCACCCATACTCACCTTCGACTTCATCCTCAGTTTTGGCTTACTCCAGTGTTCTACTTTGTCAGGCCCATTTTCCCTATTTCTGCCTCCAGCCCTCTCAGCTTCAGCCTTCCTGTCAGATAGCTCATTCTCTGTATTCATTCTCCCTTTTCAATTTCCAAGGGAGAATCTGATTGGCTTATCTAATGATCCCGAGTTCTGGTTTGTTAAGGACTCTTTGTTCCAGGTCACCTCCTAGGGTGATGGCCAGTTTATGGACTGTGTCTTTTGGGTCACATGACCACTCTTAATCCAATCAGCTACAGCGGTTAGGGGGGAACTTTGGGGGCAATTATTTGTGCAACCTTTGTCCTAGGAATAGTTCGGGTCAGTTCTCTTGGCAGGGCTTGGTTTCCTTTTTGAAAGGATACCAGGTAGAGCAAACATCACACACACACACTCAGAGATTAAAATAACAGTTACTATAAATAATGGATGTATGAAAAAAATGAATTATGCGGTTACATGTAGGAAATAATGAATAAAGAGGGGAAGAAATCTACATTGACCGAGGGCCAAGAATCATAATAGCTTTATCCAAGTAAAGTTTCTTTGCAGTAAAGCAGTTTTCAAAACTGCATTTTCTTTTGCAAATCAGACCACCCTGCTGTCGTATTTGTATCTTTCTGAAAGCCCCCTGCCCTGGGCTTAAGTTCCAAGCAGTGGTAAAGAATCCGCCTGCCAATGCAGGAGCCACAGGAAACACCACTTCTATCCCTGGGTCTAGAAGATCCTTTGGAGAAGGGCATGACAAACCACTCCAGTATTCTTGCTTGGCAAATTCCCTGGACAGAGGATCCTGGCGGGCTACAGTCCGTGAGGGCAAGGAGTCAGACCGACTAAGCACGCAGGTAAGGAGATCTCAGCATTCTGCACGTTGGGGGAGCTTTTTTCTTGCATTAGGAGAGAGATCCTGGCAGGAAGTCAATTTCCAGGAAAAGATGCGGGGGTTGGAGCTCCTTGGCTCCGAGTGGCGCGGGGCAAAGGTGGCGGTAATTGGAGCTCTGGATGCGTTTTCCTAGAAGCCTGCAGCGCTCCGCCACCTGTGCGGAGTCTGCCCGGTTCTTGGCGTCTCCGCTCCAGTTTCCTCCTCCTAGGTTAGTCCCCGGGAGTGTGGGCGGCCCCATTCCAGAGCGCAGAAACTCTTCCCCCCTCCCTCCGCTCGCCCTCCGCCTGCGGCACACCAACCAGCCTTTCTCTTTGCCTCAGTCACTTCCTTCCTCGGCTTCTTCCTCCCCGGTGCGTTGAAGAAGGCAGCCAGCCGGCACCGACGCTGCCCGTTTTCTCGGAAAAGAACAGGAGGTAGAGAGGTGAGTGATCGCCCTGCGAAGTGGCGTCCAGGTAGAAAGGATGGACTAGGGTAGCAGGGGGAGGTCCAACAGCCGGAGGAGGAGATCGTGGGCTGAGGTTGGAGAGCCAGGACCGGGAAGAGACGGGGCTAAGGCGCCTGGAGGGTATAACTGGCATTGGCCTGAGCCGGGTGCTGGGGACCGCGTGGGCGCGCCCCCGCGCCCCCCACCTCCCGGGCAGACTTCCGTACTAGGCTCACGTGACATTTTGCCGGGGGCGGACCGGGCAGGGAGATCAGCAGCGTTTAAGGTTTTCTTTTTCTTTTCTTTTTTTACCGCAGAGCAACTTGCCGGCTTTGCACTTGGAGAGTCAGTTCCGCAGAACTGAGCGGGAACAGACTAGCAGTGAGGGGCCAGGCTCCCCCCGAGGGATTCGGGGGCTTCAGGGCAGTGGGCTCTGCGGGCGCGGGCGGCGGGTGCGGATCTGAACGCTCCCCGTTCTGTGTACGGGGTGGGGGATAGTGAGAAGACACTAGCGACTCGGGGAGCCCCAAGCTGGGTCCGTTTGCGTCGCTGGGTCTGGGCGCCGGCTCTCGAGGCGCGCCTGGGGCGCACCGATCGCCGGGGAGCGCGGGCCTCGCGGAGACAAAGGCTTCCGGGATGCGGATGCTGCTCTTCCCCGGGAGTCCGCCCGGACTCCGCCGTGCGCCCCGGAGCCGGGGCCGAGCCTTGCGCTCTCTATCTCTGCAGTGGTGCCAGTAATGACCGTCTGATGGCCTGCGGGGGACAGGGTCTTGGGACCCCTTCCGGGCCAGCTCCCAACTTGGCTCCGGGATGACCAAATATGGAGTGTTTGCGCGCCTGCGAGAGGCGGGAAGGAACCCAGTCATTCTTTGACCTACACCAGCTGCTCGTCGGGGATTGTGAAGGAGGGCTGGGAAAGAGTGGCCAGCCCTAATGAGGACAGGTGGCTCCCGATTCCCAGATGTCCCCACTCGAGTAGGCTTATTCCTTGACTTTAGAAAATCTCCAGGTATTGCCTCCAAACTTAAGAAAACAACCAAAATGAAAAAGCCCCCCAAAACTGTTAAGAGGGTCCTTAAATATATCTTCAAGTGCCTACTGAAAGTGGAGCATTTCAGCATATGGCCCAGTCCGCCCACATTCCGTTTTCTTTGTAGTTCCCACGCACAGTGCCTAATTGGTTTGTGTCACAATGAGAGGGCTCAGCTAGCATCTGCCATCCCCTTCCCCTGAGCCTCCCATTGACCCGGCTCTTTCTTTCCCTTAAGACTTGCTCTGCCCGTGGCCTCTCATTGTTCTTGATCTTGCTGCTTGCACCAGCCCCGGCTTCTGTCCTCATAAAAAAATGTCGTGGACCTTCTGACGTTTGTACAGCAGAGTATTTTATACTCCTTTGTCCTCATTAAACAATCAAAGAAACCGTACCAGGTTATGTAGGCTAGCAATAGTTTTTAAGCCCGTCATTTTCCTACTCAAAAGGATCAGTGCAGGGAGCCTTTTTTGCTTTTTAAGGGTTTTGTCTTAGTAAGTACTCAAATATTTCACACAAATACAACTTACCATTACATTTAGTTCTATTTGAGTAATAACCAGCCCCACCCCAAAGCAGCAGAAGAGGCAGAACGATGAGGTAAAAACAGCATTTAATTGTGGGAAACCCCTCTGAGTCAGTTTTATCATCCATAAAATAGGGATAAATAATACTTTGCAAGGTTCTTAGAATAAACACAGGTAAGGAGCCTCAGGTGTAATTAATTATAAGGAAATTCTGGTAGTCTTCCCTTCTTACAAAGATGAACATGCATCTGCTTAATGTGATGCACATATTCACGCTACTTAAGAGTGGGATTTCCTCTTTGAGTCTCATTATTAAAAGAGAAGTATGATGGGTGTGGATGGTGGTGGGTGGAAGGAATGGAAAATGATGTTAAAGAGATGAATATTCTGGGTGGGAGGAAATCAAAGCATCTGACAATTAGAGAAGACTGGAATCCCCTTGGACATTTCCCTTTCCCTTTTGTCCAATATGGGCTGATTACCTCATCAGTCCTCACAGATCCTACTACTGCAAACTATTCACTGTTAGACAGTTTTGATTATTAGAGAAATTTTTTTCTCTTATGGCTTCCAAATCTGCCTTTCTGTTTACCTGTCTATTCTACCCAATACGGTAACGCAAACAAGACTATTCACATGAGTACATAATGGAGTTTTATTTTTTTAAAAAGCAGCAGGTCGACTCTAGGCTAACTTTTAAAAGTCAAGATTCTTTACAGTTCAAGTGACAGAAACTCAAACCAGCATAAGCAAAACCACAGAAGATTGATTAGTTCATGTAACAGGAAAATCCAAGGTCATATACAGGCTCAATCATTGATGCATGGTTGAATTTTCCTTTGTGCTGGATTTATTCCTGGCAGGCTCTTTTCACATGGTAGCCGTTTATATACTAGCCGGCCATAAACTTAGAGCCCAGTGGGAGAGTGTTGTTTTACTAGTAGTCTGGCAAAATTCCTGGGCCGACCCCATTGTTCAAGATGGGATCACCTATCCTATGCTCCAAACCAATTACTCTGACTTTGAACCATTCCTGGAGTCCAGAATGAGGCTCTACCCAAGATCCATGAGATAAGAACAAGGAAGGAATGGCTCTATCAAAAAAAAAAAAAAATTGGACTGCTGGTGCCAGAAGGTGGAAAGGCTGCTGAGCAGGGAAAAATGACAGCTGTTCACCACGCTGACATTAACAGGTTTTTTCCCCTACCACTAATCTCATGGCATGTCTTTCAGTTGTGTCCTCTGGTTATATTTTAGCGTTTTAGTGTCTCTCTAAAACTGTATTTTGAATTGAATATAATGTTACAATTTCACCAGTAAATATAAAGTTCTCACATTTGGACACTAATTTTTGATACTGGGTTTTATGTAGCTGCATTAACCTAAGATGTTGCATCTTGTTGCAGTGTTGTTGTTTAGTCGCTAAGTCCCGTCCAACTCTTTTGGGACCCCGTGGACTGTAGCCCTTCAGGCTCCTCTGTCCATAGAATTTCCCAGGCAAGAACGCTGGAATGGGTTTTTGCCATTTCCTACTTCAGGTATCTTCCCCACCCAGGGATCAAACCCATGTCTCTTGCATCTCCGGCATTGGCAGGCAGATTCTTTACCACTGAGCCACCAGGGAAGCGAATCTTGTTGCAATATAAGCTTCTTAAAGTAAAAGATTTACACAGAAGTGTAGCAGATGGTAGTGGTACTTTTAATTATTAGCTATGAGAAATCTGGGGTCCTGATCAATATCATTTATACATAGATGTCATTCTTGTTTTTTAAAAGCTACCAAGAATTAGTTATGATCTGTCTGAATAAAATATATTTCTTCCAAATCATCACCCCAAAGTAAACCATTCAGGTCATCCTACTCTTTTCATCCCTTATTTAATTTGGAAAACTTAGACTGTGCTGATGCCTCTTCTGCCCATGCTTTTCAGCCTCATATTGCTGTTTGCAGTGTAAAATTATTTCCTTCTTATGGAAACTCATTCTTCCTCCTTTCCTGCTTTACTTCTTTGCCCCAGCAGAGTTGGGTTTCTCTCCTTCAGCTCTACCTTCGGCTTCCGTTTCTTGCTGGTATCTGTCTTCTCCCCCTTTCTGTAGCTGTTTGCCACGCCCCCTTTAGGCTTCCTTTTCGGTCTCTGAGTCTACTTCTTCCCCTTAGAGCTCCTCTCTGTGCCTCACTGAAATCAGCAGCTCCCTGTCAATAACTCTCACAGATGTGTTTTCATCCCCTCTCATGCCTCTGCTCATTTTCCTGTTTGCCAGCCAATTATTTGTTGAAGTCCTGCTCTTGGTGCCAGACGGGGTCCCACAGTAGCAGAACGGTCAGATCCCTGCAGGGAGGAGCTCACTGCCTAGTGATAAAAGACAAGAAGCTGGTCATTCCAGTCAAGTGAAATGAAGTGGATGCACAATACTGTGGGAACACACACGGGGGAGCACTCCTACTCCGGGGTTTCAGGGAGGGCTTCCTGGAGGAAGTTGTATCTCAGTTGGGACTGGACAAGTGGAAGTTAACTCCATGAAAGAGGTCAGAGCTGGGTTGAAGAAGAAGCAGTACCTATGAAGGCTGGACATAAGAGAATGAGGGGACATTTGAGGAATGAAAAGAAACACCGTGTAGCTGCAACCTGGCATTCAAGGGCATAGATGTGAAGTGGCTGGAATCATGGGCACAAACCCAGCCAATGGAGGACCTCATGAGCCAAGGGAATTCGCCCAGCTGCTATGCTAACCCTGAACTCCTTCCTTATCTGAAGATGAATGGTGTTCACCACGGGCTCTCCATTGCAGCCAGATTGCATTACGAACTGCTGGGGGAAGAGCATGAGTATATGTGACCCGGAAAATTGCATTTGTAGGGTTCCACCTGGACCGCCTTTTTCTCCTCGGGGCTCCTAGAGGGGAGGGATTGTGTTGGTTTATCCGGTTTATCCTGGAACCTCCAGCTCCTAGTTTCGGGCTTGCCCCAGGTGTGCTGTGGTTTCTCCTTGTTTCTGTGCTTTTACATATTCTCTTCCCGATGCTTTCCCCAACTACTTATTGGTCCACTTCTTCCCCCAGGAGCCTCCCTGAAACCTGTGGCTTTCTCCTTCAAGCTCCCTTAATGCCTTGGACCCTCCGCTCAAAGAGAGCTTGTCCCATTGCTAATCATTCCAGGCCTTTCTCTGCTTCTGGAGGATGAATTCCCTGAGGGCGGGTCTTGTGTCATTCACCTTTGTGTTTTTGGTGCCAGGCAGAGCTTGGGTTTGGAGTTAATAGAGGGTGCAAGGAGAATGGCTTCATTCTCCGCAGTAGACTGCATAGAGTAAGAGTGGGACTGCCCACAAGGGCAGTTATAAAGATGGGGGACATGGAGGTACTCTACCTGGGGGAGATACATCACACAAGTGTTTTTAGGAAGAGGGACATGGTAAATTAATAGCGACAAATGCTACATGAAAAAAACCAAGGACCCTTGGATTTGGCAAGTTATGTGTAATGGAATCTAGAAACTAATAATGCAGATTTTTTTTTTCTCCCTCAGGCAGCAATGAATGTGGATCATGAAGTTAAACTCTTAGTGGAGGAAATTCATCGTCTTGGTTCAAAAAGTAAGTATTATATGATCGATTCAGTGTTTCTTCTGAGTTTGCTTTAGAGCAAGAAGGACTAACTCTTTGGGTGCTGTGCTGTGCTAAGTCGCTTCGGTCGTGTCCCACTCTTTGGGACTCCGTGGATTGTAGCCCACCAGGCTGTCTACTCTTTTCATGGGATTCTCCAGGCAAGAATACTGGAGTGGGTTACCATTTCCTTCTCCAAACTCTTGATAGAAGCCTAAAAGTTTTGGCAGCTGTCAAGCTAACTGCTCTCAGCCCTGAGGTAATTTCTGGAGACACAGAGCTATTGGGGTATTGTGATTCTTATACAAAGAATGGTTGAGTTATTTCATTATCCTTTGAATGGAAAGAAAATCACTGTACATCGGTAACCTAGCTGCATTGAAATCTTGTAATTGAATCTTGTTCGAATTTTTGTCATACTATTAACATTCATTTTTTTTTTCTGCTTTACCCTGCCACCATTTTGCAAATTGCCAAATGACTAGGGACTCATTGAAATTGCAATACATTGTCTTTATTTTCTTCAAACCTTTGAATTTTGTATAATCAGGTATTTATGTATATATAACTAAAAGAACCCATCCTTTGGGTAGTTTTTTAAAAAAAGTCAGCTTTTCCCTCAGCAGCATATGAGCAGCTACCATGAAGTTTGAGACATGTAAAATTGGTAGTATTAGTGCCCTTTTCCTAAATTGTAATGAAAGCAACTCTTATGCTTGTAACTGTAAGTATTAATATTTTATACATCTCAGACCAGACATGTAATAGTTTGGGGAGCATTTTAAAAATTGTAAGAGCAATAGATGTATTCAGCAACAACTGGGATAATGGACCCCAAAGTTTAAAAATTATATCATGTAAGTGAAAAACAACTTTAAAAAGTACCTTATAAGAGTTGTCCTGTCATTGTAGCTTTTTTTTTTTTACATTGGAGGATAATTGCGTTACAATGTTGTGTCATCATTATAGTTTGATTTTCTTACATATAGCTGTGATTACTTATGAATCACAAATCATTTGAAATAGCAAGAGGTACTTTGAAAATTCCATTGTCATTATTATCAAACATCCCCTGTAGTTTTCTTTTGCTGATGTAACATTACTATACACTTTGTGACATGAAACAACAAATGTAATATTTTTCATTAAAGATATATTGAAGTATAATTAATTTAAAACATTGTATTAATTTCTGCTACATTGCAAAATGATTCAGTTATACATATGTATGTATTCTTTTCCATTATAGTTCATCACAGGATGTTGAGTATAGTTCTCTGTGCTCTACAGTCGGACCTTTCTGTTTATCCATTCTATGTATAATAGTTTGCGTGTGCCAACCACAAACTCAAACCCTCACACCACCTCCTTCTTGGCAACCACAAGTCTGTTCTCTTTGTGAGTCTGTTTCTGTTTCCTAAATACGTTCACTTGTGTCATATTTTAGATTCCACGTTAGTGAGAGCACATGGTGTTTGTCTTTCTCTTTCGGACTTACTTCCCTTGGTATGATCCTCTCTAGATCCAGCCGTCTTGCTGCAAATGGTATTTTTTCATTCCTCTTTGTGGCTGAGTAGTATTCCATTGTGGAGAAGGCAATGGCAATCCACTCCAGTACATTTGCCTGGAAAATCCCATGAACGGAGGAGCCTGGTAGGCTGCAGTCCATGGGGTCGCAAAGAGTTGGACAGGACTGAGCAACCTCACTTTCACTTTTCACTTTCGTGCATTGGAGAAGGAAATGGCAACCCACTCCAGTGTTCTTGCCTGGAGAATCCCAGGGACGGGGGAGCCTGGTGGGCTGCCGTCTATGTCTATGGGGTCACACAGAGTCGGACACGACTGAAGTGACTTAGCAGCAGCAGTATTCCATTGTATGTATGTACCACATTTTCTTGTAAATAGTGTTATTGTGATTATAGGGGTACATATATCTTTTTGAATTATAGTTTTGTCCACATTTACTATCTTAATGGTTATGTAGGTTGGGAGTCTGTCTCAATCTGTTTGTGCTGCTGTAACAAAACACTCCAGACTGTGTGGCTTATAAACAGCAGAAATTTTATTGCTTGTAGTTCTGAAGGCTGGAGGCCTGAGATCAGTGTGCCAACATGGTCAACTTGGAGTCTTCTAGGTCTCAGACTTCTTGTATCTTTTCATGGTGAAAGGGACTAAGAATATCTTTGTAGCCTTTTTATCTATCATCAGTCTGTCTATCTATTATTGTGATAACACTGATTTATAAGATCTTGTAAGTTTCATATCGGAGAAGGCAATGGCACCCCACTCCAGTACTCTTGCCTGGAAAATCCTGTGGATGGCGGAGCCTGGTAGGCTGCAGTCCATGGAGTCGATAAGAGTCGGACACGACTGAGCGACTTCCCTTTCACTTTTCACTTTCACGCATTGGAGAAGGAAATGGCAAACCACTCCAGTACTCTTGCCTGGAGAATCCCAGGGACGGGGCAGCCTGGTGGGATCGAACAGAGTCGGACACGACTGAAGCGACTTAGCAGCAGCAGCAGCAAGTTTCATATAGAATAATATTGGGTTGACAATAAAGATCATTCAGGTTTTTCCATTACATCATATGGAAAAACTCAAATGAACTTACTGGCCACCCCAATACTTAGCAGACTGAACCTGCACTTCAAAATAAGCAGGTTTACAAACTAGATGACTGTAAGGTAATTATAAAACTTGTATAAGGATGAAAATATTTTGAACATTGCAGCTTCACCAGGCCTCCTTGACTTACCTATTCCTGGTAACAGATGAATTATTGAGTTGGAAAGCATCTATGGAAATACGTTACCTAATGACAGATTAAGGTTAATTATTTATATTATGTCTGGAATAATGTTGACTAATCTAAACTATGAATTTGATGAATAAATTGAATTTAGTTTTATCTGTTTCTTTTAAAATAGAGTTCTTTAAAGCCTTTCATTTTTCATCCCATCACTTCAGTTTAGTTCAGTCACTCAGTTGTGTCTGACTCTTTGCAACCCCATGGACTGCAGCACACCAGGTTTCCCTGCCCATCACCAACTCCCGGAGCTTGCTCAAACTCATGTCCATCGAGTTGGTGATGCCATGCAACCATCTCATCTTCTATTGTCCCCTTCTCCTCCCACCTTCAATCTTTCCCAGCATCAGGGTCTTTTCCAGTGAGTCAGTTCTTCGCACCAGGTGGCCAAAGTATTGGAGTCTCAGCTTCAGCATCAGTCCTTCCAATGAATATTCAGGACTGATTTCCTTTAGGATGGACTGGTTGGATCTCCTTTCAGTCCAAGGGACTCTTAAGAGTCTCCTCCAAAACCACAGTTCAAAAGCATCAATTCTTCGGTGCTTAGCTTCTTTATAGTTCAACTCTCACATCCACACTTGACCACTGGAAAAACCATAGCTTTGACTAGATGGACCTTTGTTGGCAAAGTAATGTCTCCCCTTTATAATATGCTGTCTAGGTTTTTCATAACTTTTTTTCCAAGGAGTAAGTGTCTTTTAATTTCATGGCTGCAGTCACCATCTGCAGTGATTTTGGAGCCCCCCAAAATAAAGTCTGTCACCGTTTCCATTGTTTCCCCATCTATTTGCCATGAAGTGATGGGACCAGATGCCATGATCTTAGTTTTCTGAATGTTGAGCTTTAAGCCAGCTTTTTCACTCTCCTTTCACTTTCATCAAGAAGCTCTTTAGTTCTTTGCTTCCTACCATAAGGGTGGTATCATCTACATATCTGAGGTTATTGATATTTCTCCCAGAAATCTTGATGCCAGCTTGTACTTTATCCAGTCCAACATTTCTCATGATGTACTCTGCATATACATTAAATAAGCAGGGTGACAATATACAGCCTTGATGTACTCCTTTCCCGATTTGGAACCAGTCTGTTGTTCCATGTCCAATTCTAACTGTTGCTTCTTGACCTGCATACAGATTTCTCAGGAGGAAGGTCAGGTGATCTGGTATTCCCATCTCTTTCAGAATTTTCCACAGTTTATTGTGATCCACACAGTCAAAGGCTTTGGCATAGTCAATAAAGCAGAAGTAGATGTTTTTCTGGAACTCTCTTGCTTTTTCAACGATCCAGTGGATGTTGGCAATCTCTGGTTCCTCTGCCTTTCCTAAATTCAGCTTGAACATCTGGAAGTTAACGGTTCATGTACTGTTGAAGCCTGGCTTGGAGGATTTTGAGCATTACTTTGCTAGCGTGTGAGATGAGTGCAATTGTGCGGTAGTTTGAGCATTCTTTGGCATTGCCTTTCTTTGGGATTGGAATGAAAACTAACCTTTCCCAGTCCTGTGGCCACTGCTGAGTTTTCCAAATTTGCTGGCATATTGAGTGTAGCACTTCCACAGCATCATCTATCAGGATTTGAAATAGCTCAACTGGAATTCCATCACCTCCACTAGCTTTATTCGTAGTGATGCTTCCTAACGCCCACTTGACTTCACATTCCAGGATGTCTGGTTCTAGGTGAGTGATCACACCATTGTCATTATCTGGGTCATGAAGATCTTTTTTGTATAGTTCTGTGTATTCTTGCCACCTCTTCTTAATATACATCTTCTGCTTCTGTTAGATCCATACCAGTTCTGTCCTTTATTGTGCCCATCTTTGCATGGAATGTTCCCTTGGTATCTCTGATTTTCTTGATTTCTAATTTTTTTCCTATAGAAAAGAGTTAAGTGGATAAAGATTATTTGGAGATATAAATTCTTTAACAAAAGTACCTTGAGTGCTGCCTTTGTGCTCAAGTGCTGGAGATGGGAAAATAAATAAAAGTTCATCTCAGCCCTGTGGGCCTCTTTAGGTAGTGAGAACACAGATAAATTGGAAGCATGTTTTGGGATGTAATTAAGAGTGTGTGCTCTGGAGTCAGACTCTGGGAAGGAATTCTAGCTCTTCCACATTCCTGCTGTGTGACCTTGGGCACATTTCTAAACTTTTCTGTGCCTTGGTTTCTTTATTTGCATAATGATACTACTCTATTTCAGTGAGTGTTGGAGACACATTTTTCACACTTTAAAATCTCTAAAATAAGGATTATTTTATGATGCATGGTATGCTATCATTAAATTGGCAGTTTAATTGGAACATGAAATAATGGTGCTTCTTACAATCAATGGTGTCTTATCTTTGACAAAATGGTTAAGTGAGTTTTAATGACTATAAAATGCATCGAACAGTTCTAGGAACGTACTGAGTACTCAATAAATGGTAGCTTTCATTACTGTAATTGATGGTGCATGCTTTGATTGATATACATTCCATTTTTTGAGAAGCACTATTAACTCGACTAAAGGAATCATAGAGGACTTCTCAGAGAAGGTGACATTTGAGTCCATTTTTGAAGAAAAAAGAATTTAGCTAGAAAAGAGGATCTGGGACGCTAGGTAAATGGCTCGACGTGGACAAAGTTACCAGGGGAGGTGATTCTTAACACCCTGGATTACAGCAGGTTGCTCATTTTGACTGAATCACAAGATGCATGGAATGAGATGGCAGGAGGCCTGGTGAGAGGTGAGGCAAGGTCCAGAGGATGAAGAATCTTATTCACTCTATCTTAAAGGTGCTAGGGAGCCATTGAAAGATTAAAGTAAAAGAATATCAATTAAGCTTGTATCATACAAAGTTTCTTCCACATTTTAAATTCTGTATGAATGTGGAGGATATAGTGAGGGTAAAAATGAGACTTGTAAGGAGTCTGGCAGTTAGCCACGTGAGAATCAACTGGGGCCTGGAATTATTGTCCATGGAGAGGGAAGGCTAGAGCAACAGAAGACACAAAGAAGGTGGCGTCGCTCAGACATTTGTCAGATTGAGGGGTTAGCAGGCAGGAGAACTCCAAGATTACAGCAGGGTTTCTGCCTTTGGTGGCTTTAAAAAATTTAACCTAAATTGAGAATTTACCATAGACTGGGCATGCTATAAAAGACTTTATCTACATTCTATGTTTTAATCCTTGTAACAACTCCGAGAGGGATATTTTTACCCTTGTTTGATGGATGAAGTAACTGCAGCTCAGAGAGCTTGAAGGACCAACCAGGTTACCCAGCAGCTGCACTGATTCCTATAATCAGTGAAAGGTTTTCATTGCCAACAAAGGGTTGTGCTGCTGGAAGTGAAAGAATCAAACAAGTACCTCTTGACTTTCCAGGCCAAGCATGGTCAGACTCCCTATTTTCCATTACCAACTTATTTCCTCCTTCTCTTAGATGGTTTACTCGAGCTGAGTAAATTAGTCACTGTTCCCCTAGATACTTAACTTCTTTCACCTGTGCCTATGGCTTGGCATATTCTCCCGTTTCTTGCACTCATAATTGAACCAGTGATCACCAATCTAGTGCTTAGCATGGGCTGGACACTGTGCTCTGTGCTTCAGAACTGTGACCCCAACCATACAGTGTGGGAGGTATTAAGATCCCCGTTATACAGATGAGGAAACAGGCTTAGGGAATTTATGCAGGTTTCCCAGGCTAAGCAACTAGCAGATGGCCAAAATTTCAGCTGAGGACTGTCAGGGTGTTTGTTTGTTTGTTTTGTTTTTAAAGCTCTGTATTATATGCCCCTTAAAGTCTGGTGACTCAGAGGGTAAAGCGTCTGCATGCAATGCAGGAGACCCAGGTTCGACCCCTGGGTCTGGACCTCCCCTGGAGAAGAAAATGGCAACCCATGCCAGTATTCTTGCCTGGAGAATCCCATGGACAGAGGAGCCTGGTAGGCCATAGTCCACGGGGTCACAAAGAGTTGGACACTACTGACTGACTTCACTTTCTTTACTTTCTTTCTTTAAAGTCCAGAACAGGTACCACCAGTCATGAAATCTTCCCTTCCTGGTCTAGCTCGGAGTCATCTTGGTCTTGATAAACAATCATGTACCTCTTTGCCTGTTGCCCTACCTACTGTGTGTATGGTTATTTCCTCGTGGGAGGGGAAATCATTTCTTTGATAGCTAGAAAGTGATTCTATACTTCCTTCTCCCTGCCTCTAGTGCCCAGCACTCACTACACCCACAGTAGGAGTTTATTAAGCCTCATGCTGTAAGCTCTAGCAGAGGAGCACGGGAACCCAAGAACCCTTCTCGCTGTGATGGCCATCTCCTTCACAGGGGGTACAGCTTTGGGAGAGAAGAACTTGGAGCATTGCAAAGGATGGGTGAAATGTTCAGCCAGGTAGATTGAAGGATTCAGCTAGCATTGGGGAAGTATCCTTGATTACCCTTATCTTTGAGACTTCCTCTTATTGACTTTTAACCAAAGATCCACCTTTTGTTTTTCCTTAATTAAAAAAAGGCTTTATATTTTAAGGGCAGTTTTAGATTTGCAATTGAGTGGAAGGTACTGAGATTTCCCATATGCCCTCCCACACATGCATAGTCTTCCCTATTTTTAACATCTTCTACCAGAGGGGCACCTTCATTACAGTTGATGCCCCTGCATCGTTTTTGTTGTTCAGTTGCTAAGTTGTGTCCGACTCTTTGTGCCCCCATGAATTGCAGCACGCCAGGCTTCCCTGTTCTTCACTGTCTCCTGGAGTTCATTCAAACTCCTGTCCATTGAGTCAGGATGCCATCCATCCATCTCATCCTCTGTCAACCCCTTCTCCTCTTGCCCTCAATATTTCCCCAAATCAGGGCCTTTTCCAATAAGTCTACCCCTAATAGCTTAGTTGATAAAGAATCTGCCTGCAATGCAGGAGACCCCGGTTTGATTCCTGGGTCAGGAAGATCCCCTGGAGAAGGGCTAGACTACCCACTCCAGTATTCTTGGACTTCTCTTGTGGCTCAGCTAGTAAAGAATCCACCTGCAATGTGGGAGACCTGGGTTCCATCCCTGGATTGAGAAGATCCCCTGGAGTAGGGAAAGGCTACCCATTCCAGTATTCTGGCCTGGAAAATTCCATGGAGTGTGTAGTCCATGGGGTTGCAAAGACTGAGCGACTTTCACTTTCACTTTCTTTCCCATTAGGTGGCCAAAGTATTGGAGCTTCAGCTTCAGCGTCAGTCCTTACAGTTAATATTTAGGGTTGATTTCCTTTGGGTTTGACTGGTTTGATCTCTAGGATTGATCCTGCATTGACATATAATTATCACCCAGAGTCCATAGTTCACATTACATTTCACTCTTGATTTTGTACATTCTGTGGGTTTGAACTGATGTGTAATGATGTCTCCATCATTATAATATCATGGAGTGTCTTCATTGCTTTAAAAATTCTTTGTGCTCTGCCTGTTCACCCCTCCCCTATCCTAACCATTGAAAACCACTGATGTTTTTACTTTGTTTTCTCTTTTTCCATAGTTTTGCCTTTTCCAGAATATTCCATAGTTGGAGTCATAGCACATAGCTTTTTTTCAGATTGCTTTCTTTCATTTATTAATATATATTTAGGTTCCTCCAGGTTTTTCATGACTTGATAGCTCATCTCTTTTTAGTGTTTATTTTAATTTTTAGCATCTATGTTAAAAACTGGCCTTCAAACTAGATAATGTAGGGATTCTGGTAAATAAAGATTTCTTCATTTTTGAGGTCACCACTCCTTTCCTGGGGTTTCTGAGCATGTTCAGAACACACTTAGAGAAGTACTGTTCCTGATCTGGGGTTTCTCTTACATTTATTATTTTTACTGATTCAACAACTAACAATTAGGAAATTGAAATTTAGAGACTTCCCTGGCGGTCCAGTGGTTAAGACTGCCTTCCAGTGCAGGGCATGCAGGTTCGATCCCTCATCAGGGAGCTAAGATTCTACATGCCTTGTGGCCAAAAAACAAAATCATAAAACAAAAGCAATATTGTAACAAATTCAATAAAGATTTTAAAAATGGTCCACACCAAAAAAACCTTTAAAAAAAATCAAAATTTAGACAGATAAGAGTGGTCCACCATATGAGCACTGTAACACATTCACTTTTTGTTAATATTTCTTAGTTCTTACTCCACTCTGTACAGATGATACTAAGGTTAGAAGATATACTACACATTGCATTTACTCCATTCCTTTTTGAATCTGGCAAGAAGTTACACTGAGTTTTTGACTGTTTTTTTTTTTTTGACTGTTGACTGTTACATTGTGATGTTGGTTAACCTCCAGTTGTTTATGAAAGATGATGTGTATTTGCCATACATGGTGGCAATAAACAGACTTTGCATTGGCTAACATTGTGTTTTCTCAATTAGATGCTGATGGAAAATTAAGTGTGAAATTTGGGGTCCTCTTCCAAGATGACAAATGTGCCAACCTCTTTGAAGCACTGGTAGGGACTCTCAAAGCGGCAAAACGAAGGAAGATTATTACATACTCAGGAGAGCTGCTTTTGCAGGGTGTTCATGATGATGTTGACATTATATTGCTTCAAGATTAATGTGATTTGCATAGCTCTGTTTATTGTTTTTTGTTTGTTTCTGGTAAACTGGAATATTAAGTCAAAGGACAAACATATGAACCTACTTAATGTATTTTTATAGAACTTTATAAACAAAAGGAGACTCACTTTAGAAGTCCGTCCTTTTTTCTATCTTGAAAACAAGTTTGTGTATTACACTGTAAAATGAACAAAACCTATTATTTTTCTCAGGAATCTGGTTGGAAAATGTAAACAATGGGGCTTTTTTGGTGGGGGTACCAGGAATGTTTGTTTCATAAATTATTCATAGACAATTTCTACAGATATTGGACATTCTGTGAAATCAAGAAACAAACTTGTAAGACTAGCTTCCACAAGGAATATAATGTTTATGTAATAAAAACATATAACTCCCTTAAAATTATCTTGTCTTATTTTGTCATTTGAAATTTATGTACTTCACAGACTTGAGTTTTTGCATAACATTAGGTAATCGCAGTAAAAGTTTTCTTAATTTGGAGAAATATTTTCTTAAAACTACAGAATTTGAAAAGTAGGGATGATTAGTGTTACAACTGGGCCCTGTTAAATATAATGATTTTGATGCCTATAACGTGCTTAACACTGGTAGGGGACATGCCCAAAAAGTGTAACCTAAAAACTTCACTTTCTAACTGGATTAGTCAGATCCACCTGAAACAATACAGGAGTATTTATGATTGCATGTTGCAGCTTGTAGTACAAAACTGAAAATGATACAGAATCTCAAGGAGGACAAGATCAGTGAAAGGCCTTGTGGTTAGAAGAGGTATAGAGGAGGCAACATTTGTAGGATTAGAGCTGATTATATTCAGAGGGGGAAAGATGGGATGGGTGAGGGTGATGACCTAAGGGAAGGCAGAGGGACATGGATTATTAGCAAGGCATGATTTTGTGAGAGGATATCAGAATTCACTGGCACTTCATAGTCACTGTGAACATTTATTGAGCCTTTATTATGCTAATCCTCTTATAACCCTGTGAGGTCAGTATTAATGTTACCTCCCATTTCATAGATGAGGTAAGAAAGACACAGAAAGGTTAAGAGCTTGTTTAAGTTCACCTAGCCAGAAAGTGAGTAAGTCAGGATTTTGAAATTTGACTCATCTAATTGGCAAGGCCAGGGATGGGATGGACTTCAGGCATGGCTGGCTCCAGGGACTCAACCACTGTTGTTTAAACACTACCTTGCCGTATTGGCTCTGATACGTTTTTTGGTTCTTTCTCATTCTCTTGCTACTGTAAATAGATTTCCTGCATATATTAATAGATGCCTGCAGATAGTACTCTTGCCTGGAAAATCCCATGGACAGAGGAGCCTGGTGGGGTGCAGTCCATGGGGTCGCAAAGAGTCAGACACGACTGAAGTGACTTCACTTTCACTTTTCACTTTCATGCACTGGAGAAGGAAATGGCAACCCACTCCAGTGTTCTTGCCTAGAGAATCCCAGGGACGGGGGAGCCTGGTGGGCTGCCGTCTATGGGGTCACACAGAGTCGGACACGACTGAATCGACTTAGCAGCAGCAGCAGCAGCAGCAGATAGTTGCAATGCACCTACTCTTGGATTAGCAACACTAGTAGAGAGAGAATTATATATTATTAATCGTAAATAATTATATACCATTAATTATATATAATTGATTATAAATGTTAATTATGAACTTTAAGACAGGAACTCTTATTGGCTCCACTTGCAGCATAAGTTGACCCTTCTGATCAATAGCATTTGCCAGAGGGATAAGATATCTTGAATGTCCTGGGTCATATGCTTGTTTCTGAGTGAGGATTGGGTAGGACCTGTGCTTCACAGCCTCACCTCAAATAGGAAGGGGATAGTTCCCTAAGGGAAGGATGCTGAGCACATGGGAACAACACAGGTTGACCATAGATAAAGGACACCTTTGAGGGCTGCATCCACAAAACCATGCATATGAGAGAAAACAAAAGATAAATGAGAAACGGTAAAAAGATAACTATCGTATGGCCTCAGTAACTGGGAGAAAAATGGGTTTGCCGAGACGGGGAAATTGAGTGGAGCAGGAAGGCTGGTTTTAGGCAAAGTACATTTGGACATGGTGGACTTGGAATGTTTGGACTGGAAACGTGTAATAAGCAGGCGAGGATTAGCTTCTGCAACTTAGGTGAAGGTTCAGGAATATTGATAGAGACCTGAGAGTTATTTTGATTTTGATATGTATCAGTTCAGTTCAGTTCAGTCGCTCAGTCATGTCCGACTCTTTGCAACCCCATGAATCGATGATCATAATTCTGCCTCTATTATTATCTAAGTTGAGATTTTAATTATTAGGCATTTACAAAACAGAGACGATATACAATCTACAGACTTTGTAAAAGCCTGGTGTGAAAAATTGAAGCAATTTTAAAAGGAAAACAATCTGGGTAACTCACATGTCTGATGGAACGTTTTTGAGAGGAGGTTGATCATAGTCAAAGGCCTCCTTAAAACTTCAGAAGGTGAAAAGAGTTACTCAATTTGTTACTTTCTTTTGTGTCTTCTTGGTGAGTATCAAATGCAATTTCAAACCCATAATGGTTTTAGAATTTGAGAAATATCTTCCAGAAAAATATCCATGGGGTTATCTAGTTCTTTTGAGAAAATTAGCAGAGCAGCATTCCTATCTACCACTCACGTCCGCAATAATACAGTTATATATATATTTTTAAATATATATATATTTATACATATATTTAGATTCAAGATGGTCATATCCTTTGAAAACTCTTGAAAGTCCCTTGGACTGCAAGAAGATCCAACCAGTCCATTCTGAAGGAGATCAGCCCTGGAATTTCTTTGGAAGGAATGATGCTAAAGCTGGGGTTATTATTCTCAAAGAGAAGCAAGTAACTTGCACAATGTATATTAAATATAGAACCTTTGGATAAACGACAGGGATACAGGTGCAAAAACGATGAACTGTTTTGGGGTGAACTGAATGAAGATTTCCTTAAAGCCCGGAGAACGATCCAGAAGGACTTTACTGGTGCAGTTCTTTATACCTGCAAAGGTAGAGAAAGGCAAGTAACTTAAGGTAAGGAAGAAAGAGGAGTATCAGGACCCGAGGCTAGAAAGGGTTGGGACATTACTTTGAACCTTAAAGACTGAAGAAACATTTCTAAGTGTATGTCTTACTGCTAACTCACTTCAGTCGTCTCCAACTCTGTGCGATCCCACAGACGGCAGCCCACCAGGCTCCCCCGTCCCTGGGATTCTCCAGGCAAGAACACTGGAGTGGGTTGCCATTTCCTTCTCCAATGCAGGAAAGTGAAAAGTGAAAGTGAAGTCGCTCAGTCGTGTCTGACTCTTAGCGACCCCATTAACTACAGCCTACCATGCTCCTCTGTCCATGGGATTTTCCAGGCAAGAGTACTGGAGTGGGGTGCCATCGCCTTAATAATATTGAATTACAAAGAACTGTGAAAAACCTATATAAAATAATTTGATAAATCCCACTCATTATGAAGTAACTTTAATTTGTAAGATCCACAGCGGTGCTATTTTGTAAACTGAGATTACACCAGTCTATAATTACAGCTTATTATCTTCAGAGTGGATGACTGTTAATTGTAAGATTGATTAGTGTCACCACTTGTGCAAACTCAAATTTCCATAAGTTCCCATCATAGAACACCCAAGCACACATTCCTTTGTTTGCTGGAGGAACAATTTAAAAATAAGTTACAGAAATGTTGATTTGAGGAATTTGTCATAATCGAACACTCGCATCCCCAGAAGTCCCTGGTGCCTGAGCTGCTTCCTATGGTTTCAGACAATGAGGGGAAAAAGGCCTGTGTATTGACACACAAAATACAAACAATGTGATGGCAAAGGAACAAGCCTGCTTTTCTGTGTGGCATGCGTGTTGACCTCACTAATTTATAGCCTCGTGTATCTAAAAAAGTCAAGAGAATGGCATGTACCTTTAATTTATTTATTGTCAGATAATCTTGGAGTTTCCTTTTCCTTAACAAAAGCTATAAATAACTCATCAAAGAACACCGCTCTTTGGGAGCCTTGTATGATTAGAAATCAAAAACGACCACATGTTTTTTGGAAGACGTTTTCGTATGGAAACCCCTCTCTTGTAGCTTTTGTTTAGCTGACTCAACCAAAGGCTTAATTCTTTTGACATCTGCACTTCCCCTTTCAGTAGGGAAGTGAGAGGCTTTGTAGTGAGAGACTTCTGGTTGGAAGGAATGGAGACTCTGCTGGGTAAGGGGGGTTAACTATGAGCATGTGAACCAGGCGATTAGGAAGATAAAGTAACTCCCTGAAATTGGCGACCCAGACATCACCAAAGCAGGACTTCTGGGGAACTCCTAACCAGAGGGCATCAGAGTGACTTTTGTAGCTTTTTCAACATCTCAATGTTCTGCAGACTGAATGAATACATCGGGATGGGGCCCCAAGCATTTCCACTGACGTATCATCTCCCAGGTTGATTCTGATGGGCAGCTGTGGGAAAGAATTACTCCTCACTGCCTTAGAACAGAGGCCCCCAACCTCAGGGATCTAATGACTGATGACCTAAGGTGGCACTGATGTAATAATAATGGGGGAAAAGTGCATAATGTGCTTGAATCATCCCTAAACCATCCCCACCGCTGGCCCTGGGCTATGAAAAAAATGCCTTCCATGAAACCAGTCTCTAGTGCCAAAATGGTTGCAGACCCCTGCCTTAGAGAAGCTCTGTCAACAGCACTCAGCTGTGTTCCTGGAGCCACTTCTTTCTGCTTCCCCTCCTGCTTCCAATTAGTTAACTCATCCTCTATTTTTCTCTATTCATAGCTTCTCCTTAAGCGTCAGTTCACTCCCTATTCCTCTGATTTATTAGTGCCAGTTCTTGCTGCTGGCTGTGTCATATGCTGAATGTCTGTATGTCTAAATTAAAATACTTAATATAAAAGAGTTTGAGTAGCACAATTTGTCCTTACCGTGCCAGACCACCCCATAGGTCATTGGCCAGTTTAAGCACTGATTGGGTCAACTATGCACCCTCATCCAATCAGTTATGGCTGCCAACAGGGGCAGGAAAGACTTATAACCTGGAGCAGCTGTCATAAGGTTTGAGAGCTGAGCTGCCTCTGAAGTGATTGTGGGTCTGGCAGGCAGTGGCACTGCATCCTAACCATTTTCTCAGAGATCCTCTGTGACTTACAGTAGAATATGAAAACAGTAAAGTTCAATTTGGAAGCTATGACCATCCATTTTAAGCATAAAGAATATTTCCTCCACGTGTTAATTGTACTTTCAATCAATATCGATGATTAAGAAAATACATAACACAAAAGCTATAAAATAAAAAAAAAGTACAACTGAAACAGATTTTTTTTAAAGTGCATTTTATTACTCGTTACAGTAGTACTTACGCTTTAATGATAGTAGCACAGTTATTTATGTATACAAGACCCATCATTTATCCACAGAAAATGTTTGATGCACATATGGTTTCTTAGACCCTTTGAAGTAACTCTTGGCTCCTTAGGAGTGCTTCTTCTACAGGTTATAAATGAATTTGTGGCGCACTAAGCACAGGTCCTGTATCAAGAAAGGCTGCACTGGGGCCTCCAGGGTTTCAGTTCAGTCAGTTCAGTTCAGTTGCTCAGTCGTGTCTGACTCTTTGCGACCCCATGAATTGCAGCACGCCAGGCCTCCCTGTCCATCACCAACTTCCGGAGTTCACTCAGACTCATGTCCATCGAGTCAGTGATGCCATCCAGCCATCTCATCCTCTGTCATCCCCTTCTCCTCCTGCCCTCAATCCCTCCCAGCATCAGGGTCTTTTCCAATGAGTCAACTCTTCGCATGAGGTGGCCAAATTACTGGAGTTTCAGCTTTAGCATCATTCCTTCCAAAGAAATTCCAGGGCTGACCTCCTTCAGAATGGACTGGTTGGATCTCCTTGCAGTCCAAGGGACCCTCAAGAGTCTTCTCCAACACCTCAGTTCAAAAGCATCAATTCTTCGGTGCTCAGCCTTCTTCACAGTCCAACTCTCACATCCATACATGACCACAGGAAAAACCATAGCCTTGACTAGAGGAAACTTTGTTGGCAAAGTAATGTGTCTGCTTTTCAATGTGCTATCTAGGTTGGTCATAACTTTTCTTCCAAGGCGTAAGCGTCTTTTAATTTCATGGCTGCAGTTATCATCTGCAGTAATTTTGGAGCCCCCAAAAATAAAGTCTGACACTGTTTCCACTGTTTCCCCATCTATTTCCCATGAAGTGATGGGACCGGATGCCATGATCTTCGTTTTCTGAATGTTGAGTTTTAAGCCAACTTTTTCACTCTCCTCTTTCACCTTCATCAAGAGGCTTTTGAGTTCCTCTTCACTTTCTGCCATAAGGGAGGTGTCATCTGCATATCTGAGGTTATTGATATTTCTCCCGGCAATCTTGATTCCAGCTTGTGCTTCTTCCAGCCCAGCGTTTCTCATGATGTACTCTGCATATAAGTTAAATAAACAGGGTGACAATATACAGCCTTGACGTACTCCTTTTCCTATTGGAACCAGTCTGTTGTTTACTACTCGCTAACTTGAGTTCTTAAAGTTAGTGGTAGTTCTGTTTGCCTTCTCTGGAATCTAGGCAGGCTTGTGACTGTTTCAGCAAATGGAATACAGTGGAAATGATGCTAATGGTTTCTGAGGGTATGTCATAAATGGCCATAGAGCAGCTACCAGGCAAGTGTAATGAAGTGTTGAGAGGGAAGCAGGGCTTCAGGGATAGTTTGATCAAGCAGTTCAGTGATGTCATCAGATCCTGGGTTGTTTTTTACTCTGCCTTCTGTGATGTAAGTTTCATAGTTTTCATCCTAAGTATGACTTTCTTCTGGATCAAAATAGAGCTGCCAACAACTTCAGTCTCCTGAGAAGAATTCAGCTATTTTTTTTTGGTCTGGGTGGGTTTCATGACTGCTGTCACTTGGAAACAGGGTAGTGGGAAGAGGCTGGTGGGTCCTACTCCTTAACCAGCTAGCTGGACTCCTGTTTTCGCTCTTCCCATCACCCTTCCTCTCTACTATAACTGGGGTTCTCTGGTACGGAATTAGTTCCTTTCCGTTTTCCTGTTTGTCTCTGTGTAGTGGGGAGGAGGAGGGTTGTCTGGTTTTATGGGAGGGGAGATGGAACCAGGGAAAATTCTACCAACTCAGGGAGTAGAGGTCAGCCAGTTCTCTACACGAATCTCATTGCTGCCTTAAGGGTTCCCTGGAAGTGCCAAGTTCTGAGCCTCTCTCTCTGGGGCCCTGAGTGGGTGAGAAGGCTCAGTTCCTATCATACATGCTCAGGTAGCACCTTTCTCAAGTCTGTTACCATGCTTCCATCTGCTTTCCAACCTCCAATAGATTGATGTTGTCCGTCAGCTTTGTCTCCTCTTACATCCTCTTTATCCTTATGAATCTGTGACTTTCTTCTTTTGTCTGCTGCAGTTTAGAACAGATTCAAGAGTAAAAGAACATTTAAAAGGTGATTGATTGATTCAGCATTGTTGTTATTATTGTTTAATCAGTAAGTCGTGTCCAACTCTTTTGTGACTCCATGGACTGTAGCCCATAAGGTTCATCTATCTAAGGGATTTCCCAGGCAAGAATATTGGAGCAGGTTGCCATTTCCTTCTCCAAGGACTGAACCTGCATCTCCTGCATTGGCAGGCGGATTCTTTACCACCAAGCCACCAGGGAAGCCCTGATTCACCATTATTTAGGTGGAAAACTCTCTCCCTTTCTTTCATTCTTCAATTACTTTCTCTAATATTTTTTGCTGTAAGACCCCCAGATTACAAATGAAAGAAATCAAGAGTTCATTTTTAGCTCTACTTTGTCATCAGCTATGTTGGAGGTCACCGCTGTGTTGATTTGCCAGTGCTGATTCTGTAACCTTCTCAAGGCAAACTTTGCCTGATTCTTGACTCCTTCAGCCTCTAGGTCATCCAGAGAGAAGACCAGGAAAGTAGACGTGGTGTCCTAGGAGAAGCACAGAAAGATCTTATTTCAGGGGAATGTGGGGTTTAGGCCACTGGGAAACACAATCCAGGTTCATCGTATTTATTTCACATGAGTGTGTTTGGAAGAGATAGAAAAAAAGGAAGTGGGAAAAGAAATAGGACATCATTTCAGGAAATGGTAGATCCTGCAAAGTTAAAAAACGAGAGTAGAAAATATAGGATAATTATTTGGGGGCAGATTACAGAATTTATTGGAACTGCTTTATGTAATTGCCATACAAGTCAATAACAATTATGTGATTAAATAGGTGTCAAATTAACTTTGTGGAGTGCAATATTTGATTAGAATAGTATTCAGTATTTATCGTGTTGATGTAATCATCAGAGAAAGAGCTTGCTGACAACTGGCTGTTGGGAGAGGCAAAGGGCATTAGCACCTACAGCACATGATAAAAGAAAGGTGTTTTTGGATCTGAGTCTACCACTGAGTTCAGGACTCTACCATTGCAGCTAAGAGAGGTTTGGCAAATCAAGGAACTAGATTCTTGGCTTGTGTTCGTGGGAAAGCGTAATAACCTTTAATTCCCGGTCTTTCCTCATCTGTAAAATGGGCATGCATGCATGCTTAGTTGCTACATCATATCCGACTCTTTGCAACCCCGTGGTCTGTATCCCACCAGGTTCCTCTGTCCTTGGAATTTCCCACGCAAGAATGCTGGGGTGGGTTGCCATTTCCTTCTCCACTGGATCTTCTTGACCCAGGAATCGAACCTGCACTTCCTGTTTGGCACTTACCACTGAAACACCAAGGAAGCTGGTAAAATGGGAGGAAAAACAATAAATATCTATCTACTAGGATTGCTGTGAGGACTAAGTGTCTGAAATATAGTACAGATCTTTCTCATCTTATAGGTTACATCCAATAAGCCCACCATAAATTGAAAATACCCTCAGTTGAAATGCGTTTAATACACCTAACTGACAACACCATAGCTTAGCCCTGGTCTGGTCTGGTCTGGTGAGTGTGTGCTCAGCTGTGTCCAACTCTTTGCGACTCTACAACTGTAGTCCTCCAGGATCCTCTGTCAATGGGATTCTCCTGGCAATAATATGGGGGGAGGGGATGAGGCTGGGGTACACATTTGCCTCCTCCAGGGTATCCTCCCAACCCAGGGATCAAACTTGCATCTCCTGCATTGCAGGCTGATTCTCTACTGATGAGCTACCGGGGAAACCCAGCTTACCTGAAATGTGCACAGAATATTTACATTATCCTACAGATGAGCAAAATCATCTAACACAAAGCCTATTTTGTAATCAAGTGTTGAAAATCTCATGTAACTTATTAATTTCTGTATTGAAAAAGAAAAACAGAATGGTTCTAAATGTATCAGTTGTTAATCCTCATGGTCATGGACCTGACTGGGGGCCAGGGGTCCCTGCCACCGCTTAGTGTCATGAGAGAGGATCCACATATTGCAATGTATCCATAATACATATAGCAATACCACATATTGCTAGCCCGGGAGGAGTTCAAAATTCAAAGGATGGCTTCCACTGAATGTGCATCACTTTTACACTGTTGCAAAGCCAAATAGTCGAAAATAAAACCATCATAATTGGAGATCATTTGGAATTGCTTAATAGCCTATCTGTTTTCCAGCAGATCTTCCCCACCCAGGAATCAAACTGGGGTCTCCTGCGTTGCAGGCATAGTCTTTACCAACTGAGCTATGAGGGAACTTCTAATAAATGTTATTTGTAGCTATTGTTATTTTGGCAGGGACTTTATTGTGGGGGTTATAATTGTTATCATCATTTGTTTTATGCAGTATTGAAAATGATCTGAAGATCAAGGGTGACTCTGGCAAGCAGGAAATGGTCATGGATCAAGGTTTCACTGCATCAGAAATCGAGCAGAGGAAAAAAGGCTTACTGAGAAACAGACTAAATCCAGAGACTGATTTACAAATGATGTTTTTCTTTTGCTGAGTTGTTGTTTGAAGGCCAAATCTCCAACTCTCATCATTCACTATACCTTCATCCATCCTATGGGAGACTGTCTTTTTGTTCACTGCTGAATCTGTAGTACTAGAGCATTGCTAGCACATAAAAGGTTCTTAATAAATAATTGCTAAATGAATGGGTAAATGAAAAAATTATGGATGGATGGATGAATAAATTTAGCAGATGAGCTTGGTTTTTGTTCTGAGCATCAGAAGCATGCTCATGTATCATGGTCACTTACAGCTTAAAATAATAAGAAAGAATATGAGTTGGCAGTTACAGTTCTTTGATTTGGTGGTATGCTATAGCTTTTTAAAGTCAGTGTTTTGGCAGTTTTTATTATAGAGTGTTTGGATGATAAATGAGTACTTTCTTACAGAAAGGTAACACATGGCTCCTGTATTTTATGAAATAAGAAACTCTTCATTTCATTGCCAGATTTTTAGAATATGTTTCATAATTAGAGAAATTAAAATGAGCCTTTGCAAGGCTGTGCCAAAACTGAAAAGTTTTGGGATGGATCCAGAACAATGCAGCCTTAGGATTGTGCATATTTGGGAACTAAAATCTTACATGCACAAGAGCTCATAAGGGAGGGGCAGAGAGGGTGGCAGCTGTTTTCCCAGAAAGCTGTGGCCGACAGAAGCTTCCACTATAAATAGGCCTGGTTGATGAGGCTGTTGTTTCAGATAACATTCCAAAGGTAATCAAAGAGCAGGAGTAGGATATGGTAGGTTTGAATAAAGGTTTGGTGAGGCTTTATTTTTGAATGACAGTAGGTTTGAAAGTTTGGAGAGGCCTCAAACTCTGGGTTGACAGAGAGGGAATGACAAAGTTCAGAGAACACAGTAAAATGAGAGAGAAGAGCTTCAGTAGCAGAGATGGGGCATAGACACCCATAGAGGAGAAATAGGGCAGCAAACGGCCTAAAGAAGCAGTTGTTTACATATTCTGCAGCGCCCAGGTGTCGTTAGTGGTAAAGATCCCTGATGCAAAAGACTTAAAGATGTGATTTCCATCTCTGGGTGGGGAAGATTTCCCTGGAGGAGGGCATGGCAACCTACTCCAGTATTCTTGCCGGGCGAATCTGATGAACAGAGGAGTCTGGAAGAGCCATAGGGTCATAAAAGAATCAGATACAACTGAAGTGACTTAGCACACACACATGTTTGCATATTCTAGATTAGCATCATGATTTTCAAAGTGGGGTCCATTGCAGGGTCCACTTGGGAGCCCCAGACTGATTTAAATATGCCAAGTATTTCTTTGGTGCTCAGACGGTAAAGCGTCTGTCCACAATGCGGGAGACCCGGGTTCAATCCCTGGGTTGGGAAGATCCCCTGGAGAAGGAAATGGCAATCCACTCCAGTACTATTGCCTGGAAAATCCCATGGACAGAGGAACCTGGTAGGCTACAGTCCATGGGGTCGCAAAGAGTCGGACACGACTGAGTGACTTCACTGGGGACAAATGACTTTCATTTTACAGAGGGCTAAGAGAAGCTTCCTTGGTGGCTCAAATGGTAAAAAAAATCTGCCTGCAATGCAGGAGACCTGGGTTCAATCCCTGGGTCAGGAAAATGCCCTGGAGAAGGGAATGGCTACCACTCCAGTATTCTTGCCTGGAGAATTCCATGGACAGGGGTGCCTGGCAGGCTACAGTCCACGAGGTCACAAAGAGTTAGGCACGACTGAGTGACTAACACTTTCACTTTCAAGAGATGCTTACTAGTAACTTATGAAGAAAACTAAAGGTTGCCAAATTTAGTTATTTGGAAGTTAAAATTAGTGTCCTAGTAGAGCTGACACATCACCTAACTGTAGACTACTGATCAGTCTTGTTGGAACTCAGTAGCACCCAGTACTGTTGCAAAGCTTGTGTTGTATATACCTATGATGGCAGTTGGAATTCCCATACTTTTTTGAAGAGATTACTTTGTTTAATGTTTATCATCAATGTTTTATTGAGTTAATCATGATTTTCAGTTGCTACCATGCTAGCAAATTTACGACTATGAATTTAGCATTATTATTATAAATTTGTTGGTCGTTTGAGTAGTATATTTGCATGTGGTAACACGTTTGAGGCAATGGCATTTTTGGCCTTAATTTTCCCCGAAATTAAACTTTGAGATATAAATAACCCATACTCAGTTGCTAGGGTATTACATAAAATATATGCTTATGGAGCAAGAGTTTATTTTTATCAGTTCTTTCTCCTACTAGAAAATGAGACTATTTGGTGATACTTGGGCTCATTTTTCTTACTTAAAAGGACTATGATCCAAAAACTTTGAGCTACAGTATTCAGACAAATAGTTTAATAAAACTTTAACAAAGCACAGCTACTTATTGAATATTGGTGACATTGAAGAAAATAAAATTCCCATTAATAAATGGGAATAAGGTTATGGTAAAAGTGAAACTGAGGGCAGTCACCAGTTAGGTCCCTTAAACCGTAACTTGCTTAATAAATAATATCCTGTAACCTGCCTTCACTGACCAAGCTTGCTTTAACTGTTCTTGCAAATTGCATAGCTTCCAAGCTTCATGTGGTTTGGGCAATATATTATATTATATTATAAGATTCCTTTAACCATTTCCTCCATGAATTCTCCAAGTAAGAATACTGGAGAGGGTAGCCATTCCCTTCACTATGGGATCTTCCCAATCCAGGGATCAAACCTGGATCTCTGTCATTGCAGGCAGATTCTTTACCCTCTGAGCCAGCAGGGAAGTCTAACTAATACATAGATAACACTGCTGACCTATTATAGGTCTCTATAGTAACAGTTGCTTAAGTTGTTTTTAAGGAACATGGAGCTAGACTTGCCCAGTTTAAACTGGCCAAGGCCACCAACAATTCAATTGGACCTGTGGGGAGTATCTAATGGATGACGTTTTGACCTCAACAGAATAAGAACTCTACCCTCAGATCATGCGAATGCTGCCATTTTCTGAGCACGCATCCTGTAAAGAAGCATATAACTCGGATACCCCGGCACAGCGCAGTGGTTACTTCACCTTTTCCGGCCTCTAATCACCTCTAACCACTTGCACCTTTGACCACCATATACTCTTCACCCATAAACACTCCAAGGCCTGGCCTTCAGGGAAGTGGATCTAAGATTTGTTCTCCCACCTCCTCGTCTGGCTGCTCTGTGATTAAATTTTCAGCTGTAAACCTCAGCGTCTCAGCATTTGGCTTGTTTGATGTTGGGCCACTGAACTGAGTTCGGTAATGAGTTTTAACTTCACTTTTACTAACGTATACTTGGAATTCTAGGTGTCATGATTCAGCAAGATTTGATTGCTAAGGAAAACTTACTGGAAAAGTCCCTGATGCTGGGAAAGGTTGAGGGCATGAGGAGAAGGGGATGACAGAGGATAAGATGGCTGGATGTCCATCGACTCAATGGACATGAGTTTGAGCAAGCTCTGGGAGACAGTGAGGGACAGGGAAGCCTGGCCTGGAGTCACAGAATTGGACACAACTGAGTGACTGAACCACAACAAAACAACAAAGAAGTAGATACCTCTGTAGCACTGGGTTTCTAAGAAATGGTGCCTGTAGCAGGGTATGTGAGAAGCTCCAGGTTGACCCAGTTAGGTTGAAGGTACCAATATCTGTAACTCTGAGATGCTGACTACTGGGTTTCTTGAATCCAGAATTCTAGTCCAGAATCCTAAATCTTTTTGCCTAAATCTAGGCAAAACCATCAGTTCAGTTCAGTTCATTTCAGTCACTCAGTCGTGTCCGACTCTTTCTGACCCCATGAATCGCAGCACGCCAGGCCTCCCTGTCCATCACCAACTTCCGGAGTTCACTCAGACTCACGTCCATCGAGTCAGTGATGCCATCCAGCCATCTCATCCTCTGTTGTCCCCTTTTCCTCCTGCCCCCAATCCCTCCAAGCATCAGAGTCTTTTCCAATGAGTCAACTCTTCGCATGAGGTGGCCAAAGTATTGGAGTTTCAGCTTTAGCATCATTCCTTCCAAAGAAATCCCAGGGCTGATCTCCTTCAGAATGGACTTGTTGGATCTCCTTGCAGTCTAAGGGACTCTCAAGAGTCTTCTCCAACAATACCACGGTTCAAAAGCATCAATTCTTCGGCGCTCAGCCTTCTTCACAGTCCAACTCTCACATCCATACATGACCACAGGAAAAACCATAGCCTTGACTAGACGGACCTTTATTGGCAAAGTAATGTGTCTGCTTTTGAATATGCTATCTGGGTTGGTCATAACCTTCCTTCCAAGGAGTAAGCGTCTTTTAATTTCATGGCTGCAGTCACCATCTGCAGTGATTTTGGAGCCCCCAAAAATAAAGTCTGACACTGTTTCAACTGTTAACCCATCTATTTCCCATGAAGTGATGGGACCAGATGCCATGATCTTCATTTTCTGAATGTTGAGCTTTAAGCCAACTTTTTTACTCTCCACTTTCACTCTCATCAAGAGGCTTTTTAGTTCCTCTTCACTTTCTGCCATAAGGGTGGTGTCATCTGCATATCTGAGGTTATTGATATTTCTCCCAGCAATCTTGATTCCAGCTTGTGTTTCTTCCAGCCCTGCCTTTCTCATGATGTACTCTGCATATAAGTTAAATAAGCAGGGTGACAATATACAGCCTTGATGCACTCCTTTTCCTATTTGGAACCAGTCTGTTGTTCCACGTCCAGTTCTAACTGTTGCTTCCTGACCTGCATACAGATTTCTCAAGAGGCAGGTCAGGTGGTCTGGTATTCCCATCTCTTTCAGAATTTCCCACAGTTTATTGTGATCCACACAGTCAAAGTCTTTGGCATAGTCATAGATGCCTCTTAATTTCAATTGATCCTTTAACAACATGGGAGTTGAGGATGCCAGTGCTCCCTGTGGTGGAAAATCCCCGTGTAATTTATCCATGTCAACCCTCTATATTCACTGTTCTCCATATCTGAGGTTCAACATCTGCCTATTCCACCAATCATGGATTATATACAATACTGTAGTATTTCTATTAAAGATATTTGTATGTAAGCGGACTTGTGCAGTTCAAACCCCTGTTGTTCAAGGGTCAACTGCAATTATATTTCAGGCATGCCTACTCTCTGCTCTGTTAGAATGTTTTACAAGACTCGACTCAACCCAACTCTAAATCAGACATGAGAAAGGAGGGACAGGAAAGCTGAGAATGAAGATCTGAGGCCCAGAATGATTCGCTGAATGGGTTCAGGTGTTTTCAGGGGCTTTTTAGGCAGTGACTCATGAAGCAGAAGACGGGGAGAAAGGGAAAGAATAAAAATAGGCTCCCCAAAGAAACTTACTAATCTCTCTTTTAGGATTTGCCAAAGTCCAAGACAACTCTCCATTTTGGACTAAATTATGGGTTTCTTTTGGAGAAGGAAATGGCAACCCACTCCAGTATTCTTGCCTGGAGAATCCCATGGACAGAGGAGCCTGGCGAGTCTATAGTCCATGGGGTCGCAAGAGTTGGTCACGACTTAGCGACTAAATCACCACCACCGTGGGTTTCTTTTAAGTATAATAAGACAAAAACTGAAGAACATCAAGAGGCAAAGAACCATAAAGGGGTTTCTCTTCTTTGTATTCACCATCAAATCAAATATTAAATGTTCAGGCATCACCTGTACCTGAGGGCTTTCACCCCTCAGCCCAAAGTGCAATGATGAAGGTGATAGTAATAGCTACCATTTATTACATTTTTAGTCTGTATTTAGCAATGTACTAAGCACTTCACATGCATTATTTAATCTTTACAACATCCATGAAGTAAGTATTAATAAAAGTATTATTATTCTTCACACTTTATATTCTGAGGCTAAGGGAATCTCGGAGAAGGCAATGGCACCCCACTCCAGTACTCTTGCCTGGAAAACCCCATGGATCGAGGGGCCTGGTGGGCTGCAGTCCATGGAGTCGCTAAGTCAGACACGACTGAGTAACTTCACTTTCACTTTTCACTTCCATGCTTTGGAGAAGGAAATGGCAACCCACTCCAGTGTTCTTGCCTGGAGAATCCCAGGGACAGGGTAGGCTGGTGGGCTGCCGTCTATGGGGTCACACAGAGTCGGACACGACTGAAGTGACTTAGCAGCAAGGGAATCTAGTAACTTCCTCAAGTTACTCAGCTAGGAAGTAACATAACTGGGAGTCTGAGCTCTCTGTCCACTATTCTACATTGTTTTCAAGAAGTTTACAATCTAGTTAGGAAGATAAAATAAATGCACATGAAATAGTTGGTCTAGTGGTTGTCTCTATGTTCCATTCAGGGCATGTGAATCACCTGGAGACCCTAGCAAAATGCACTCGGTGTTTCAGTACGTCTGGAGCCAGGCACAAGAGACTGCAGATCAGGTAAGCTCCTAGGTGACATCAGTTCTGCTGGCCCCTGGCTAGGCACTGAGAAACAGGGGTCATCTGTGGACCACTTCAGTGAGTGTGAATGAGTATTAAATTTGCTCAGTAGTGTCTGATTCTTTTCAAGTCCATGGGGTTCTCCTCTGCCCATGGGACTCTCCTGGCAAGAATACTGGGGTACGTTGCCATTTCCTCCTCCAGGGGATCTTCCTGATTCAGGGATTGCATTGAAAGAAGATTCTTTACCATCTGAGCCACCAGGGAAGCCCTGTGGAATTCTGAAACTACCCTTAATTCAGGATTTTTGATTAAATAGATTCACTTTAAAAAAATGGAAATACATTGTTTTAAATTTTATTGATTTTTTTTCTAGAATAAGTGATAAAGTGCACAGATCTTATCTGTACAGTGCCATGGATCACACATACACGCAGATAATTACCACCCATATTAAGATACATAGCTTTTCCAGCCCTAGAAGGCTCCCTCTTGCCCTTTCTCAGTGAATATTGCTCCCTCAGGTAACCACTGTTTTGACATCTATCCCCATAAATCAGTTTCGACTATTTTTGAATTCATACAAGTGGAATTGTATAGCACGCATTCTTTTTTGTCTGCCATCTGTGCTGATCACAGCCTCTGAGAGATTCATTCATATTATTGTATGTAGCAGTAGTTTGTTCTTTTTTCATTAGTGTACGCTGTTGTTCAGTTGCTAAGTCATGTCTGACTCTTTTCGAGCCCATGGACTGCAGGATTCCCTGTCCTTCACTATCTGCCAGAATTTGGTCAGATTCATGTCCATTGAGTTAGTGATGCTATCTAATCATCTTATCCTCTGCCACCCTCTTCTCCTTTAGTGTATAGCATTCCATTATACTAATATTCCCGGAGAAGGCAATGGCATCCCACTCCAGTACTCTTGGCTGGAAAAATCCCATGGACGGAGGAGCCTGGAAGGCTGCAGTCCATGGGCCGCTGAGGGTCAGAGACGACTGAGCGACTTCACTTTCACTTTTCACTTTCATGCATTGGAGAAGGAAATGGCAACCCACTCCAGTGTTCTTACCTGGAGAATCCCAGGGACGGGGGAGCCTGGTGGGCTGCTGTCTATGGGGTCACACAGAGTTGGACACGACTGAAGTGACTTAGCAGCAGTAGCATACTAATATTCCATAGTTTATTTATCCATTTTACTGTTGATAGAAATTTAGTCTGTTTATATTTTGAAATTAAAAATAAAACGTACTTATCTTTTGGTGGGTATATGTATAGTATTATTGGATCATAGAGTTGACAGAAATTTGCTTTTGAGCTATATTTATAAAAGGGAACTTTTATTATGGGCTTGAGGTGCTAGCTATTTTTTCTAAATGCACAGTAAATATTTACATTAGTAATATTAATAACACAATAAAATACTAATAACTGTTAACAATAACATTACCTATGTACCACTGAAATTTTCACATAAATTTTCCACATATGCTATTTTGGAAAACACTGATAAAGCAGAAAAAAAAGCATGGGCTTTGGAATTAGACAGTCCTGAGCTAGACTCCTGGCTCTGCTGTTTTCTATAGCTGTGTACTTTTGGTCAATTAATTTGCATGATTTAAGTGACAGTTTATAATCTCTGAGTCTCACATTAATGAACTGTAACATTATGTTAATAGATAAATCTTACGGAGATAAAGGTTGAGGAAATGAGCCCAAAGCTGGAGCCCAAAGAGTACACATTTGTATGATTCCATTTATATAGAATATAGTAATAAGCAAAATGAACCTTCGCTTTTAGAAGTCAGGATAGTGGTTACTTTTGAAAGGAAGTAGTGATTGGAAGAATGCCAAAGGGAATCTTCTGACGTACTGGAAATTATTTATATCTTGATCTGGATAGTGGTTACACATATTCATCCATATATATTCAAACATATTTATATAAACGTATACAACATAATGGGGGGCCTCACTGGTGGCTCAGATGGTAAAGAATCTGCTTTCAATGCAATCCCTGAATCAGGAAGATCCCCTGGAGGAGGAAATGGCAACCTACCCCAGTAGTCTTGCTTGGACAATTCCAAGGACACAGGAGTCTCACAGGCTACAGTCCATGGGGTCACAAAGAGTCAGATGTGACTGAGGGACTAACACTTTCACTTTCATACAATATAATACTTGGGGTGCTTTTGGGGCACTGGTCAAGTTGCTTCTTGATCTAGGTGCTGGCTAAATAGGTGTGCTCAGATTGTGAAAATGCATTAGGCTAAAATTCATATGATGTGCTCTAGAGGTGGTTTCCTTCTCTGTAAAAATGGGGATAATAATAAAAATAGTCTACTTCAGAAATTTGTTGAACAAAGTCTAATAAATGTCTGCTCAGTAAATATTAGTTCCTTTGCTCATATTTCCCCATGGATTGAGAGGTGCAGCCAAAAGAAGAATTAGAACTCATGATGCTCCATGAAAAAACATCCACTTCATCATATTCACATTTTACTTAAAAAAAGGTTTAGGGTAGAAATGACAAACAGGGATTGACTGGAAGAAGTGCAATTTCCAGATTCATTGATGGGGATCTTATCAGTCAGGGTGCTCCAGAAAAACAGAATCAATAGGAGATACATCCATGCATATTGATGCCTTCGAACTGTGGTGCTAGAGAAGACTCTTGATATTCCCTTGGACAACAAGAAAATCAAACCAGGCAGTCTTAAGGGAAATCAACCCTGAACACTTGTTGGAAGAATGATGCTGAAGCTGAAACTCCAGTATTTTGGTCACCTGATGCGAACAGCTGACTCATTGGAAAAGTCCCTGATGCTGGGAAAGATTGAGGGAAGAAGGAGAAGAGGACATCAGTGGATGAGATGGCTGGCTGGATGGCATCACCAATGCAATGGACATGAACTTGGGCAAACTTCAGGAGATGGTGAAGGATAGAGAGGCCTGGTGTGCTGCAGTCCACACAACAATATCCATGCATATATAGAGAGACTTATTTTGAGTCAGCTTATGTGATTGTGGGTGGTGGTAAGTCTGAAATTTGTAGGGCAGGCCAGTAGGCTGGAAACTCAGGCAGGACTTCTAGGTTAAAGTCTTGAGACAGAGTTCCTTCTTCTGTGGATAATCAGTCTTTGCTTCAACTGACTGTACAAGGCCCACCCACATCATGGAGGGTAATCTCTTTTACTTAAAACCAACTGTTTATAAATGTTTATCACCTCTAAAAAAATACCTTCAAAGCAACAACTACACTCATATTTGGGTATCATAGGTCAGCCAGTTTGACACATAAAATTAACCATCGCAGAATCTATAAATTTAAGTTTAAAGTTTAAGACAGTCAGTGATGGGCTCTGCTTGAATAGCCCTGATTAAATATTTAGTCAGAGCACATTAATCTTCTTGTAGATATTTATATCCATTCCAAGAGATACATGATCTTATGCTTTAATGTTGCATGGGCCACAGACAATGACACTAATCTTGACAGAGGAATCTTCATTATGAAGGAGACTAGATGTCTTCCTCACAGCAAGAATATCAGATAGCTAACTAAGTCTTCAGGAATTCTCCAAAATCTTTTCAGATCATATCTCACAGAAAACTATCTCCTACTAAAATACTGGATACAATGGTATCCTTCTGCCAATGAAAGGGTTGAGTTCCACAAGTGTACTGCTTTTTGTTGTTGTAAATTGAAAAATATTTCCCCCAAATAGTCTTATAAATGATAGTTATTATGTTCCCTTCACCAGGGGATCTTTCTGACCTGGGTCTCCTGCACTGCCGGCAGATTCTTCACTGTATGAGCCACCAGGGAAGTCAATTATGTTCCCAGGCTCACAGAAAAACCTAGATAGATAGAGCTATAGATCTATTTTCTATCTATAGGAAAAACTAGTTAGATCTCCATTTGTATAATTTTAACCATTCCTTTAGGTAATTAGCTTCACAATTCATTTGCAGATTGCCCAGTCCCCTTTCTCAGACCTCTTGAAGGTGCTGGAAATGAGTGATCAGGTGCTCCCACCACAAAGGTCCAAGGAGAAGTTCAATGAACAGAAAAAATTGTTTAACTGACACATGGATTTTGAGATTATGTCTGCCCCACAGAATTATTTCATTTTGATTAATTGCTTAAAAACAAAAGCAGTTATTGACATTTAAGGGCTTCCCTGATGGTTCATACAGTAAAGGATCTGCCTGCAATGTGGGAAATGGGTTTGATCCCTGGGTTGGGAAGATCCCCTGGAGAAGGGAATGGCAACCCACTCCAGTATTCTTGCCTGGGAAATCTCATGGACAGAGGAGCCTGGGGGGCTACAGTCCATAGGGTTGCAAAGAGTTGTCACGACCGAGCGACACATTGAGCACACATTGACATTTAAAAATCAAGAGATTTCTCAGAAAAACACAGATTCCTGAATTTTCTTGAAAATAAAGCAAAACAGAGATCTGGTGAAACTAGACTGAGATTATGACATGGAAGATATTGGCGGAAACCAAGTAACAGAAGCCCCTGAGTCATGCTCCCCAGCTCAGCAGAGCACTCCCTGGCTGACTTCACTGCTAGTGACCAGAGTGGTCTGGCAGGCAGCTGAGTTGTGTGACCTCTGTCCTAGAGACACTCTGACACCTTGCTGAGGGCTCTGTCGTGGATCCAGTGACTGGCTGTCAGTGGGGCTTTATGGTCTCTATTTTTCTCCTCCTGTCTGCCAAGTAGATACACAGCACTTAGGGTCCCTGCCCCAAGGGACACTTGCTGCCCAAATCTTTCTCCATGACTGGAGGAAGAGGCTTAAATTCTTACACCCTTGGGGCTGTGGGGATGAGGGTCGCTATCCTTCCTTCCCTTTCTTACTAGTCTGCTGGCTTTTCTCTCTTGTCTCCCTTTCTTCTTTCTGCCTTTCTTCTCCCGCTTCTTTCATCCTCCCTTGTCTTCTTTCTGTCTTCTCTCATCTCTCTCTCTCTCCTTACTGTCATCCTAGCAGGGAATTCCTCCCCCAACTCTGCAAGCACTTCCCCTCCTCCATCTCCCGGGGAGAGCCTCCGTGGCTGCAACCAGGGTGAGGAGTGGGTAGTGGAGCAAGGCTGGGGCCAGGGCTGTGGGTCTGCATTTAGAGCAGGGGTCCTGGGGTGCAGGCTGAGGGCTGAGGGTGGAAGAGTTGAGCCAGGACCATTTCCCCTTCTTTTCCAGCCCTTCTTTTTGGGAGTTCCTTCTCCTAAAGGCTCCCCAATTGGCTCAGACAGTAAAGAATCTGCAGGGAATGCAGGCGACCCTGTTTGATCCCTGGGTTGATCCCTGGGTGGGGAAGATCCCCTGGAGAAGGGAACGGCTACCCACCCAGTGTTCTTGCTGGAAGAATTCCGTGGACAGAGGAGCCTGGTGGCCTGCAGTCCATAGGGTCAGAGTCAGACATGACTGAGCAGCTAACATTTTCACTTTATCTTCTTAAAGGTGAATGGGGAGGAGGCTTTAGCCAGAGAAGGTTCTCTTTTGCCTCCTTCCTGATGCCTCCTTCTTATCTAGCCATTCTTCTAGCCTATTCTGTCCCTGCTCTGTCCCTCCCACTTACAAACAGTCCTGCGCACCTTGCCCCCTCACCCCAGCCCTCAACACAGGGGACTTGGCATGTGCACTGGAAGATAAATAGGGTACTCGTGTACCTGTGTCCATCTCTGGAAGGAAGAGGGATGTTCTGAGAAACCCTGGAAGGGAGACCCCTTCCTGAAGCAACTTCATGAGGTACAGTATCCCACTGTGTGCTGAGGGGTAAAGGAAGACACCTCTACTTTACATATTTACCCCACATTCCTGGAGCTTTGTGTCCCGTCACCTTATGCAGATGTGTTTCAGTTAAGTAAATTATATGATCATTAAAAAATGCCGAACAAAGCTAAGGAAATAGGTCCTCAAGTCCAGTCTTCTTTCCTTCTGTGCCTATCATGCCAGAGTTCCTAGCACTATAGAAAGGGCCTTTAAAAATAGTTACTAATCATTGCATAGTATAGGGAAACAAAGACTGGCCAGATGTTTCAAACACAGTGTTTATTTTAATTTAGTCAAAATAAATCTGGGCACCGTTATCTTCTCTTAACTCCAAGTGCATAATCAACACATGTGGCAAGATAGTGCCTGTATTACAATGATCAAATGGACAATTTACACTGTTAGTATTCAATTAACATCCCCAAATGTTTATTAAATGCTGACATATTGATGGAGCTATGATTAGACTCTACATAAAATAAATTAATCAGACAGGTAACTGCTCAGGCACCATTTACTATTCAAAGTAAATAACACAGCTAATAAGACACACGAAACAATGACATTAGTCTGATAAGCATGCATTTTCAGAAATGACTGGGCTCATTCCATTTTACCACCAACTTCTGTGGAAATAGTAACTTCATCAAAGCTATGTTGGCTATAACTGGATTGGATTTTTAACAATATTTGTATAAAATACATATATAAATAAGTATTTTTCTATATTTGCATAGAGACTGTAAGCATTTTTAATTCCCATTTTTCAGAAAAGAATAAAATAATTGTTAAATCAAGTTTTATGAATCCTCTAATTCTCTTTGTTTCTGTTTTTTTTTTTTCAGTAAGAGAGGAGTGGAACCAGGAAAGCCTTTGAGAGGGATATAAGTTGAGTGTTAAAAGAAGAGTATATGCTTGCTATGATGACATGAATTATGAAGGTTTTTTTTAAAAAGTTTATTGGCGTATAGGAATGAAGTTTATTTCAGAGGAAAGAGGAGAGAGAAAAAAGGTCTAAAAACAGTGGACAACTTAGTGTAGCTCAGTTTTCTGGAGTGCAGGATGGGAGACGCATGTCAAGGATGAGTCTAGCAAGGCAAGCAAGCATCAGATCACATTCTAGGACCTAATGTTTCATTTGAAGATGTTGGTGCTTCATTCTACAGCCAACAGAGTCCACTTAAAGCTCCAGTGTCAAGACGAGACTCTAATAAGTAAACACTGCTTCCAGAGAAGTGGACAAACCAAAAGGCAAGGGCTCAAACTAAGGCAGTGGCTGTCAGGACAAAGAAACCAGAAATGACGGAAATGTTAGGGAGATAAAATGATTAGGGCTTGGGGTGCTTCCTTGGTGGTCTAATGGTTAAGAATCTGCCTGCCAGCTCAGGGGACACAGGCTTGATCCCTGGTCCAGGAAGATCCCACATGCTGCAGGGGGATGAGCCCTGCAGATGTGCTGAGCCACAACTACTGAGGCCATGTGCCACAGACGCAGGCTGAAACCTGTATGCCAAGAGCCTGTGCTCTGCAACAAGAGAAACTACCTCAAATGAGAAGCCCATGCACAGCAACGAAGAGAACCCCTGCTTGCTGCAACTAGAGAAAGCAGCAACAAAGACTCAGCACAGCCAAAATAAATAAATAAATCTTAAAAAAAAAAAAAAACGATTAGGGTTGGACACCAGGTGGATGTGGGGAGTGAGAGAAAAGGAGACTTACAGAACAATCCAAGTTTCTGGGTTGGTTAAGAAGTCAGGATTGTGCTTGGCTAGGAAAGCTGGCAGTACAGTCCATCTACAGATTGTGATGTGGGCAGGGCTGTAGCCTCCTCCTAGCTTTCTGTCCAACTTTCTTCAGCGTGGGCCTTCATCCACATGTTGTCATCTTGTTACTATGAGAAGCGTATGCTGTCACATCTGTGGTCCAGGCTGGATGCAGAAGAGGGGCCAAGAAGAAAAGGCTGAGTCTGCCCCCATTTAATGACATCCCCAGGAATCCTTGAAGAAATGACTGATTCTGGGGCTGGTATGTGTGTATGCTAAGTAACTTCAGTCGTCTCTGACTTGTTGCGACTCTGTGGACTGTAGCCTGCCAGGCTCCTCTGTCCATGGGATTTTCCAGGCAAGAATACTGGAGTGGGTTTGGGATCTTACCCACCCAGGGATCAAATCTGTGTCTTCTGCAATTCCTGCATTTCAGGCTGATTCTTTACTGCTGAGCTACCTGGGAAGCCCCATTTAAAGGAACTTTCCTGGATGTCCCGTCCCTGTTACTATAATATGCACTAGTCAGAACTAGTTTGACTGTTAGCCACCCTTAGTTGCAAGGGAGTTTTTATTGCCTCTCTGAACTAAGTAGTGGTTTTATTGGTGAAGAATGGATTTTGGGTGAGCAACAGATGCATTTTCTACAGGTGATGAGGTAGACATTGGTTTCATATCTGAGGCAGGAAATATAGAATGAATAGCAGACCTGAATAGAAAGACAATGAGTTCAGTTATGGATGTGCTGTTTCAGGTGACTGTGAGTCATCAGTTGTGATATACAGCTGGCATCTGAGAATCATGAAGAAACATGGCTGATGATAATTTTAGCAATCCTTAGCCTGTAAATGGCAATTGGCCTTTCTCAGCATAACAATCATTATTATTGATTTTATGCCTGGTGCCTTTAGGTGTCAAAGCAGATTGATTCCTAACAGCAATAGTCTTCAAACAGGGGAACTCCTGATCATAGGAGAATTTCCAAAAGGCATCTGAGATAGTTTTGAGGGCATCAACTTCCAGGTTCTCAATTCCTGTACATATTCTGACTTGAAATTGATCAACTTGAGAAGTGGTAGCTCTGTTTATGAAGGTTCTTCATTATGAATATTCCTTTTCCCAAAAGTTCTCTTCCCCCTTGAAAGGGAAAAATACACTTCCACTCAGTTGGAATTTCATACTACATCACTTAACTACAGTTTTGTTATAAGAAATAGCATTATTTTCTTGTTTCATGACTTATTGTTAAAAATGAAAAAAATTAATTCTATTACCAACACGACTGAGTGACTTCACTTTCACTTTTCCCTTTCATGCATTGGAGAAGGAAATGGCAACCCACTCCTGTGTTCTTGCCTGGAGAATCCCTGGGACGGGGGAGCCTGGTGGGCTGCCGTTTATGGGGTCGCACAGAGTTGGACACGACTGAGATGACTTAGCAGCTACATAATTTAGATCTCATCTTTACTGCTCTAGCAATCTGTTTTATAAGATGTTCTTCATAATTTATTTATCAATAGTTTCTATAATATTTCTTAGATGTATATATTAGTTGATTTGTTTGAACAGAAACTGAAGTCAGAGTTATTCTGAAGAGAGTAATTCTGAAGTGACTATTTTTGCCGAGTTGATTTTCCACAAATTCAGTGACCTAAATCTGCTGTTTTAGCTCATCAAAGTTTTGACAAAAATATCGTGGCTCAGTGGTAAAGAATCCACCTGCCACTGCAGGAGACATAAGAGAAGTGGGTTAGATCCCTGGGTCAGGAAGATCCCCTGGAGTAGTAAATGTGTACCCAATCCAGTATTCTTGTCTGGAAAATTCCATGGACAGAGGAGCTTGGCGGGCTACAGTCCATGGGGTTGCAAAGAGTCAGACACGACCAAGCCTCTGAGCAGGCACACACACATACACGCAAAATACTTAAAACATGTGATGAGATAAAAATAATTTTATTAAAAACTATGCCTGTGCAAAGTTATATTAAAAATGAAAGATTTTTATTTTATCAACCCGTTTTGAATATATCTTATGTTAGAAAGTACCTCTAAGTAGAAACTAGCATGTATAATTAATAGCCTTTTGATAAGTCTTGGCAAAGCTTTCCTCGTGAAAGACCTAATAACTGAATAAAAATTCTGTTGCAAGCCATGTGGTTTCCAATTCTTTTTGTCCAACAAAATTGAAGGCAGGTCTAATCAAGTCATCATTTGATACAACATGAAACAGAATTTTATAATAAATCACTAGGTGCTCTTGACATAGAATGAGTTCAAAGAATTGAGTGACTGTGTTTCAGCAAAATCTTTTCTATCTGCATATATTTTTCTCAACAAAATTTCTCAGTCCCCACATTTATAAAATTGAAAAGTAGAAATAAAACAATGCCAAATCTTTATCATATTAGTAATAATATTCATGAGTGAATATATGAACTAACTTTAGAAACATGCCCTTATTCACCTCATTAAGAGCAGCATTTCCAAAGAAAACTTTCTTCTGGTTTAATGATTATCTAAAGTGTCAGCATTTTGATTTTTTTGATCAACTGTGTACTAGTAATTATAATGACAGAAAATTTTAACATTTAAGGGATTGTGGGCACAGAAAGTAAAAAAAAATTCCATTTATATACACATTTCCCTTGCAGATAGTATAATATGGTGATCTAGAAAAGACCTGAGCATAGAGTGATATTCCATTTGGATAAATTCATGTGGAAGAGGTTGAATGGATTTAGCAAGGGATAAAGTAAAATTTCTGACTGCTAAATGGAATTACTTGCTCAGATCTTTTAAAAACAGACATGTGTGGGTATCAAATCACTAGTATATTTAGATTTCATCAGCTGCTTTTAAAAGACTGAGGTAACAATTGTAAGAATGTATCAATATTTAATGCACAGTGGAAATTATATTCTTTGCAACTATTAAACCTTATCATAGCAAGTACTCCTAGAATCAGGTTGCCAAGAGACTAAGGACAAATTAGGGCTTTTTGGACCTACTCGGGTGGTGGAAGAGCATCAGGATCAGGACTGATGCTGAAGCTGAAACTCCAATACTTTGGCCGCCTGATGTGAAGAACTGACTCATTGGAAAAGACCCTCATGCTGGGAAAGATTGAAGGTGGGAGGAGAAGGGGATGACAAAGGATGAGATAGTTGGATCGCATCACTGACATGATAGACATGAGCTTGAGTAGGCTCTGGGAGTTGGTGATGGACAGGAAGGCCTGGTGTGCTGCAGTCCATGGGGTCGCCAAGAGTTGGACATGACTGAGTGACTGAACTGAATTGAACTGGTGTGGAACAGGAGTTATTCGAATCTTTCCAAATAAATGGCAGGATGAAAAGATAGGTTTGCCATGTTCTGGTTTTGTAGCCTTAATAACAGCCTTAATAATTTCCATGTAATAAATATAGTATCAAGATTGCTATTGCTGCATACCACTGCCAGGATGACTCATTCTTAATGCTATTATTAACATTACAACCCTCTCTACAGTGAAATCTGGGTAAAGTGGCTGCCTGTTTGTCACTCTAAAGTGGCAATACACCAAATGGTAATTTTGTAGGCTGCAAGGTGGAAAAACTGAATTCAACTTACTGGGTGCCTTATCATGAACATGTGATTTGGACTTAAAGGATCATCTGAAAAAAAAAAAAAAAGATTATCTAGCTCATTTGCTGTTTTGTTTCTCATGGAACACATTTATTTTTTTAAATGTATTTATTTATTTTTAAAAATGTATTTATTTATTTATTGGAGGATAATTGCTTTACAATATTGTATTGGCCTCTGCCACACATCAACACGAATCAGCCACAGGTACATACATACATATGCACACTCCCTCTTGAATCCCCCTCCCGTCTCCCACCCCATCCCACCCCTCTGTTGTCACAGAGCACTGGACTGAGCTCCCTGTATCACACAGCAAATTCCCATTGCTATCTATTTTACATATGGTAATGTATATGTTTCCATTGAAGGCCGATTGCTTTACAATGTGTTGGTTTCTGCTGTACAACAGTGTGAATCAGCTATAAGTGTACATATATCCCCTCCCTCTTGAGTGACTACATTTAAATAATCAAGACAGATCTGATCATTAGTACTGTATCTTAAGGATTTTTCTTGTATCCTGATAAAACTACACAAATAGTAGGCTATAGATAACAAAAAGGCCAGCCTCTTTTTAAGCCTGTGATGTCCCAACAAACAAAATAGCACATATCATGCACATTTTTCGTATAGTGAGGTTCATCTGTAGACTTGAATCTGAATACATTTGTGATCTGAATATGCAGGTTATTGATAAAGGACATTTTTGAGGAGACTATTTCATGAAAGAATGAAAGACAAATCCTCTCCAGTGGTCAGAAAAGAGAAAAGAAAGGTGTTCATTTGAAATGGAGCAGGACCGTATGGTCCTTGCCCGCCTCTCCCCACCCCTCCATGTTCTCTGCCTGCCTTTTGCCTGTGGAAAACTTTAGTCAAAGAATAGGTTTAATCAGGGAAGTGAGAAATGCTGAAACAAAGGAAAACAGTCAAAGGAGACTAAATAATAATAATGTAGTCAGTAAGCATAGTCAAGGACCTTTAGTTCTTTCTCAAGGGCTATAGATAATATTCTGAGCCATATCCTGTGAGCTGTTTTATAGATACTAAAACACCAGGTGAAGTTAACCACGTGATGACCAGACAGTACCCAGGACATGAGTTGCCACAATTCTGAGAACTGACTGCAAAGAAATGGCAACAAGTGCACCCCGGAACTGAAGACTGCTGCTGCTACTAAGTCACTTCAGTCGTGTCCGACTCTGTGCGACCCCATAGACGGTGGCCCACCAGGCTCCCCCGTCCCTAGGATTCTCCAGGCAAGAACACTGGAGTGGTTTGCCATTTCCTTCTCCAATGCATGAAAGGGAAAAGTGAAAGTGAAGTCGCTCAGTCGTGTCCGACTTTTCCCGACCCCATGGTCTGCAGCCTACCAGGCTCCTCCATCCATGGGATTTTCCAGGCATGAGTACTGGAGTGGGGTGCCATTGCCTTCTCCAGGAACTGAAGATTAACTGTACCTAAAACAACCAAGATGTTGCTAGTCAGACCACTGATGACCAATTTGAAGATGACTGTTAGAGATGACTGTGCTGTTTCTGCATGTTGCCCCCCTCCCCTGACTCTGCCTATAAATGCTCTCACTCTCTGCTTGTCAGCGGGGGAATTGGCCTTGGACAGATGTCCACAACCCTCCCCGCCAGTTGCCGGCATCTGAAACAAAGAAAACTTTCCTTTCCACCAACTCGGCCTGTGTACTGGATTGCGAGCAGCTGGACCCCCTACGCATACCTTTCAGTAACACTTTCTGTATTAAATAAATGAAGTGCTCTGAGTCTTAGCCGTAGCGCCACTGTTCACAGTGGAGGCTCTAAGCAGGGTTAAATGGGGTAGGAAGTTACTGAGATGAAGAAGGACCTTTTCCTTTGCATACTTCTGTATTTCTGCCCCCAGCCTCTATTTCTGTCTCTTTTTCTCTCACACAAAGACACACACAGACACACTCCACACACATTTTTATCTTTACCCAGTTTGGGGAGGCAAAGTCACTCCATAGCTAAGTTTGGACTTTGAAGTCAAGCTCCACTGTGGCCTAGTTCTTGGACTCTGCTAACACCGCTTAACTCATCTGACTTTCAGCTAACGCACTGAGAATTATTATGACTCTACCAGCCTCTTAGTGTTGTTGAGGGAGTGAACAAAGTAATATCTATGAGCTACTCAGTGCAGAGCATGACACATAGTAAATTCTCATTAAACAGGAGCTATTTCTTTTATTCTCAGAGAACAATTACAGACCACAATGTGAAATTGTAGTGGACAGAAATTATGTCTAAATTTTTAAAGAGCTCATTTTTGGAGGAAATAACATTAAGAATAAGCATATACGGAGGTTATTATCAGAGCATTTGTAAATATCTCATGATAAAATAACAAGAAAATGGTGTTTACTATCAGCCCTAAAGTTCAAGTCTATATTTGGTAGTTAACCTTAATGCCTAAAAGTAGCATCAGCTCTTTTAGTCCACTGCCAAGACATTAAATATATTAAAAAATACATTAAATAGTTTATAATGTTGTGATAAAAATGTAGAACTCATATTCAAGGGGGAAAAGCCTGAAAAAGTAAAAGAATTTTTTAAGCATTGAAAAGGGCTCTCTGCGGGGATAGCGGTTAGAGGGCTGGTTGCAAGTTCTGCATATTAAGTAAAGATCTTTTTGTTTCTTGCCCTGAAGCTGTGGAAGAAGAGAGATTTTTTTCAAAGGAGATTCAAGAAGCAACTATAGAAAAAGGAGTCATCTATTCCTATGAACTTAATCCTCCCCGCCAAAAGCGACAGGGATGGTTGACATAGTTCTTTCCAGGAGGATGTGAGCAGGACCTAAGATTCAGGAAAACACAGGAGCATTTGGAGCTGAGAAGTTGAGTGAGCCACAGCAGCATCCAGGAAAAGAGCAGGGGCCCACTGAGGCTGGGGGGAAGAATAGACAGAAGGTGAGGCGGGCCAGAAGGAAGTTACTGATCTTGTGGTCTTGCAACCAAGACACATCTTGGGAGACTGTCTTTGGGGTCAGGTGAGCAAAGAGAAATCACAGTTTTTAGTAGGCAGAGCAAAGGGTGAAGAATCACAGATCAAACCAGGAGTCAGAGCTTTGGGACCTCACCCAGAGGGCCTGGCATTCAAGGATGGGTTTAGCATTGCCTGTAAGTGGACGTGAATGCCACAGTGACAGGAGGTATGAGGTAACTGGGTAGTCAAAGGTACCAATGAGGTAACAATGGTCTCCTGAGAGGAGGCCAAAAATTTAGGGAAATTTGAGGAATTCTTGCAAAGTCATGACTACTTCAAAAGACAGAGTAATCTCGCCAGGTCAATCCTAGAATCCAGGATAAGACAAGGCTGAGGACCATGACTAAGGCTGAGGCTGTGTTGGACTTCCCTAGTGGCCCAGTAGTTGGGACTCAGGGCTTCCAATGCAGGGGAGTCAGTTCTATCCCTGGTCAGGGAACTAAGATCCTACATCCCTCACCGGGTGGCCAAAAAAAAAAGACTGAGAGTGTCCACATTCACCTGTGTCTGGACACACTGACCAGTCCTTTAATGAGAAAGTATGTGGTGACCACACGGAAATTATGCCTGTTTATTACTCTTTATAGGTTTTCAGTTTCAGTTCAGTCGCTCAGTCATGTCTGACTCTTTGTGACCCCATGAACCGTGGCACTCCAGGCCTCCCTGTCCATCACCAACTCCCAGAGTTCACCCAAACTCATGTCCATTGAGTCAGTGATGCCATCCAACCATCTCATCCTCTGTCGTCCCCTTCTCTTCCTGCTCTCAATCTTTCCCAGCATCAGGGTCTTTTCAAATGAATCAGCTCTTCACATGAGGTGGCCAAAGTATTGGAGTTTCAGCTTCAGCATCAGTCCTTCCAATGAATATTCAGGACTGATTTCCTTTAGGATGGACTGGTTGGATCTCCTTGCAGTCCAAGGGACTCTCAAGAGTCTTCTCCAATACCACAGTTCAAAAGCATCAATTCCTCGGCACTCAGCTTTCTTTATAGTCCAACTCTCACATCCACACATGACCACTGGAAAAACCATAGCCTTGACTAGACAGATCTTTGTTGACAAAGTAATATAGAACACAAATATATGTCCACAGTAAAGGCTTGGCATATCTATAGTATAGCCTGGCTTCCTCTCAATTAATCTCGGTGTATTGTCAGTTCTCAAGATAAAGAGTTCTATTCAGATGTTTCAATAACATCTGATGTTTCAGTAACATCAGTTTCATTCAGAGGAAGCTGAATCAAAGTAAACAACTAAACTTCAATGATGAAGATGACCATCAGCTTGGAAAGCAGCATGGTGCAATTGTAATCATAAAAGAGTACATATTTTGGAGTCAGCCAGATCTAGGTCTGAGACCCATCTTGAGCACTAGTTAGAGCTGTGGGCATATTTTTAACCCGTGCTGGCATTAATTCCTCAGGCACTATAATGACAACCTTGCAGGGTTGTTTGTCTTATAAGATTGAATGACCTTACACATGGAAAATATCTGGAACAAGGTAAGTGCCCAGTAAAAATAAATCCCTTTTGTAATGATTTTGGCCTTGTCAAGAAACATAGACCTAGATACAGGTCTGACAAGCACCCTGACAGCTATGACCCCTGTGCCAAGTTTTGCCAAATTGTTTAGGCTTCCAAAAGGGTCCTTAGGTCTCTGGAGTCAGACTTACTAGGCTCAGAACCATTCGGTGTTGGTATGAACTTGGAGGAACTGCTTATCCTCTCTATGATTTGGATTATTTACCTGTCAGTTAAGATGGTCATATGCACTTCACAGGGTTGTTTTGAGTGCTAAATGAAATACTTCACATAAGGCACTTGGAATGATCTAAGAAATGCAGACTTAGGTGAAGTCCATACAGATAGATTTTCCAGAATGTCAAGATCTGATGTAGCAGTCTCTAGAGCTCCCTGGATAAGCCTAAAGGCAGCACTGGAGAGAAGCATGTTGATTGCAAGGGCCCTACTAGTCCCTGTGGATGATTGTAAATAGGTCACAGTAACCTCCAAGGAAACATGGTAGCAGAGGTGCAGAACCTGGAATGGCCTCTTTTGCTCAAATATAATGCCCTCCATTAATGCCATCCACTTTCTTAAATTGAAGAAAGTAGGGAAAACCACTAGACCATTCAGATATGACCTAAATCAAATCCCTTATGACTATACAGTGGAAGTGAGAAATAGATTCAAGGCACTAGGTCTGATAGACAGAGTGCCTGATGAACTATGGACAGAGGTTCGTGACATTGTACAGGAGACAGGGATCAAGACCATCCCCATGGAAAAGAAATGCAAAAAAGCAAAATGGCTGTCTGAGGAGGCCTTACAAATAGCTGTGAAAAGAAGAGAAGTGAAAAGCAAAGGAGAAAAGGAAAGATATAAGCATCTGAATGCAGAGTTCCAAAGAATGGCAAGGAGAGATAAGAAAGCCTTCCTCAGCGATCAATGCAAAGAAATAGAGGAAAACAACAGAATGGGAAAGACTAGAGATCTCTTCAAGAAAATTAGAGATACCAAGGGAACATTTCATGCAAAGATGGGCTCGATAAAGGACAGAGATGGTATGGACCTAATAGAAGCAGAAGATATTAAGAAGAGGTGGCAAGAAGACACAGAAGAATTATACAAAAAAGATCTTCATGACCCAGATAATCACGATAGTGTGATCACTCACCTAGAGCCAGACATCCTGGAATGTGAAGTCAAGTGGGCCTTTAGAAAGCATCACTACGAACAAAGCTAGTGGAGGTGATGGAATTCCAGTTGAGCTCTTTCAGATCCTGAAAGATGATGCTGTGAAAGTGCTGCACTCAACATGCCAGCAAATTTGGAAAACTCAGCAGTGGCCACAGGACTGGAAAAGGTCAGTTTTCATTCCAATCCCAAAGAAAGGCAATGCCAAAGAATGCTCAAACTACCGCACAATTGCACTCATCTCACAGGCTAGTAAAGTAATGCTCAAAATTCTCCAAGCCAGGCTTCAGCAATACGTGAACTGTGAACTTCCTGATGTTCAAGCTGGTTTTAGAAAAGGCAGAGGAACCAGAGATCAAATTGGCAACATCCTCTGGATCATCGAAAAAGGAAGAGAGTTCCAGAAAAACATCTATTTCTGCTTTATTGACTATGCCAAAGCCTTTGACTGTGTGGATCACAATAAACTGTGGAAAATTCTGAAAGAGATGGGAATACCAGACCACCTGACCTGCCTCTTGAGAAACCTGTATGCAGGTCAGAAAGCAACAGTTAGAACTGGACATGGAACAACAGACTGGTTCCAAATAGGAAAAGGAGTACATCAAGGCTGTATATTGTCACCCTGCTTATTTAACTTCTATGCAGAGTACATCATGAGAAACGCTGGGCTGGAAGAAGCACAAGCTGGAATCAAGATTTCTGGGAGAAATATCAATAACCTCAGATATGCAGATGACACCACCCTTATGGCATAAAGTGAAGAGGAACTAAAAAGCCTATTGATGAAAGTGAAAGTGGAGAGTGAAAAAGTTGGCTTAAAACTCAATATTCAGAAAATGAAGATCATGGCATCCGGTCCCATCACTTCATGGGAAATAGATGGGAAAACAGTGGAAACAGTGTCAGACTTTATTTTTTTGGGCTCCAAAATCACTGAAGATGGTGACTGCAGCCATGAAACTAGAAGACACTCACCCTTTGGAAGGACAGTTATGACCAACCTAGATGGCATATTCAAAAGCAGAGACATTATTTTGCCAACAAAGGTCCGTCTAGTGAAGGCTATGGTTTTTCCTGTGGTCATGTATGGATGTGAGAGTTGGACTGTGAAGAAGGCTGAGTGCTGAAGAATTGATGCTTTTGAACTGTGGTGTTGGAGAAGACTCTTGAGAGTCCCTTGGACTGCAAGGAGATTCAACCAGTACATTCTGAAGGAGATCAGCCCTGAGATTTCTTTGGAAGGAATGATGCTAAAGCTGAAACTCCAGTACTTTGGCCACCTCATGCAAAGAGGTGACTCATTGGAAAAGACTCTGATGCTGGGAGGGACTGGGGGCAAGAGGAGAAGGGGACGACAGAGGATGAGATGGCTGGATGGTATCACCAACTCGATGGACGTGAGTCTCAGTGAACTCTGGGAGTCGGTGATGGACAGGGAGGCCTGGCATGCTGCGATTCATGGGGTCGCAAAGAGCCGGACACAACTGAGCGACTGATCTGATCTGATCTGATCTGAAAGTGAAACCTGGGGCTTTCCTGTGGCTCAGATGGTAAAGAATCTGCCTGCAATGCAGGAGACCTGGCTTCCATCCCTGGGTCGGGAAGATCCCCTGGAGAAGGGAATGGCAGTCTACTTCAGTATTCTTGCCTAGAGAATTCCATGGACAGAGGAGCCTGGTGGGCTACAGTCGATGGGGTAGCAAAGAGTCAGACACGACTGAGCAACTAACACTATGACTACTACTAAAGTGAAAGTAGAATAATAGGAATATAGAGGAAGACTTTCAAACTAGTTGAAGTATAAAAGGAAATTTATAAAACTAAATTCACTCACAATAAAGCAGGGAATGATAAAGGCATAGACAGACACACACACATAGAAAAATAATCAACAGTTTTTTAAAAAAAGAAACAAATGAACAAACCCGCCTGTAAACAAAACTAAACATCATAAGGCCAAAATGGTTATATAAGCAAGCTGACTGACTCTTCAAGCAACAGATAATTTTCATCTTATACATAATATTCCAAAGAGTAGTTAAGTAGGATCAATCTTTGAATTCATGTTATGAGAATAATGTAACCTTGAATCTAAGGATTGAACAAGAAAGGAAAATTATTGGTTAATTTTACCTGGAGACACAGGTGAAAATGCAGCCAGAGTGCAGTTTGAGTATATCATTGACTCTTCCAGCAGGGGGAGCCCATTGACAGTATCCATCCTCATGGTAGCGTCTTCTCAGTGGTTGAGTAGTGGAACCGGTGGGATCAGATCCTGATCTGAGAACTTTACCGCTGTTCTTCAGTCTCTCATAGTATGAAGAGTCAGGTTGATACCTGTTATGAGGTGAGTTACATCCTTTCTCTAAAATATGTTGATGTTTTAATCTCCAGTACCTGTGACTATGACCTTATTTGGAAATAGGGTCTTCACAGATGATCAAGGTAAAATGAGGTCATAATCCAAGGTGACTGGTATTCATATCACAGTTCTTATGACTAGGGGATATTTATGCACAGATACAGTCACACAGGGAGAATGCCATGTGAAGAGAGAGAATTGAAGGGATGTATCTACAAGCTTTTTATTACCAGAAGGTAAGAGAACAGTATGGAACAGGTTCTCCCTCAGACACCTCAGAAAGAACCAACTCTGCCAACACCTTGATTTTGTACTTCTAGCCTCCATTCTGAGACAATGTATTTATGTTGTTTTAAGTCACCTGGTTTGTGGTACTTTGTTATGACACCCCCCCGCCACACCTCCAAACCAGGAAACTGATACATTACCTATAACCTTAGTTCCAAGACAAGATGAAATTCACCCCCTATTCCATGACATATTAGGATTGGGGACAAGATAATATAAAGATCTCCTTGGTTTCCATTCATGGTTTTCATGGTTCCCATTCCTCTAATAAGCTGGTACTTTCCCAAATACCCATGCCTAAGGGTGGGAATAATTGTCCAGCCTGCTATGTGTGTGTATTTGTGTGTGTGTGTGTGCACGCATGCGTGTGCACTCAGGTGCTCAGTCTGTCTGACTCTTTGTGATCCTATAGGCTGTAACTCCGGAGAAGGCGATGGCACCCCACTCCAGTACTCTTGCCTGGAAAATCCCGTGGATGGAAGAGCCTGGTGGGCTGCGGTCCATGGGGTCATGAAGAGTAGGACACGACTGAATCGACTTAGCAGCAGCAGCAGCAGCAGCAGCAGGCTGTACCTCCCAGGATCTTCTACCCTTGGATTTCCCAGGAGAGAACACTAGAGTGAGTTGCCATTTCCTCCTCTAGGGGATCTTCCCAACCCAGGGATTGAACCTGTGTCCCCTGAATTGTCAGGTGGATACTTTACCACTGAGCCACTTGGGAGGCCTGTTTCAACCTGCTACTGGAGTATTTTATGGGCATCATCAGGTAGAGGTTTCAGGGAGGACATTTTATAGGATTCTACTACCTCCCCCCAATACTATATCTTGGTGGAGGTCTCCTCTGGGATTGAGACAAGGTGTGACTGACACCCAAGCCTTCCCGCTCTACTTCTATATAATTTAGAGAAGCTAGAACAGTGATTCTCAACAGTGCAGTGTAAATATGGGATAGAAACTCTCTACCATGATGAATATCAGAATTTTCAGGGGTGAGTGGGGAATAAGACATATTTTTGAAAAATGTGTCAGCAAATTAGGGAACATTCTGGAAACCTATGTGAAAAGTCACCTGTGGTTGCTACACCCTTTAACTTTGTTGAAGTTTTGAAGCTTTTAAATTCAGTAGCCACTTTCAATAAACCTATATACATTCTTAGAAGTCTATTTGAGATTTGAAAATAATTGGAAAAATATATTGCTATGAATCTGTAAATATTTAAAAATTAAAAACTAAAAAATGGAAAATCATGTGTATTAGCTTGCTAGAGCTGCCGTAACAAAGTACTACAAACTGCGTGGCTTAAAACAACAGAAATCATTTTCTTGCAGTTATAGAGGCTAGAAGGAGAAGGCAATGGTACCCCACTCCAGTACTCTTGCCTGGAAAATCCCATGGACGGAGGAGCCTGGAAGGCTGCGGTCCATGGGGTCACTGAGGGTCGGACACGACTGAGCGACTTCACTTTCACGCATTGGAGAAGGAAATGGCAACCCACTCCAGTGTTCTTGCCTGGAGAATCCCATGGACGGGGGAGCCTGGTGGGCTGCCTTCTATGGGGTCACACAGAGTCGGACACGACTGAAGTGACTTAGCAGCAGAGGCTAGAAGTCCAAGATCAAGTGTCAGCAGGTTTGGCTGCTTTGATGGAGAACCTGTTCCATACCTCTCTGGACTTGCAGATGCATGACCCTGACTTTGACCTTCATCTTCATATGACGTTCACCTTGTGTGACAGTGTTTGTGTCCAAATTTTCCCATTTTATGATGATATGGGCTTCCCAGATGATGTTAGTGGTAAAGAATCCACCTGCAATACAGGAGACACAGGTTTGATTCCTGGGTCAGGAAGATCCCCTGGAGGAGGGCATGGCAACACATGCTTGTATTCTTGCCTAGAGAATTCCGTGGACGGAGGAGCCTGGTGGCTACAGTCCAAAGGGCCGCAAAAGAGTCAGACATGACTGAAGTGACTAAGCATGCATAAGGATATAGTCATATTTGACTAGGGCCCACCTTAATGAACTCAACTTGATCATTTGCAAGGTGGCTCAGATGGTAAAGAATCTGCCTGTAATGCAGGAGACCTAGGTTTGATCACGGAGTTGGAAAGATTCCCCTGGAGAAGTGAATGGCTACTCACTCCAGTCTTCTTGCCTGGGAAATCCCATGGACAGAGAAGCCTGGCAGGCTACAGTGCACAGTGTTACACAGAGTTGGACACGACTGAGCAACTAACACTTCTCACTTTTTTTATATTAAAATAATGTCACTTTTGCAAATACTGAGAATTAGGAATCCAACGTATTTTGGGAGAGGGAGGGGACACAATTCACCCCATAACAGAGTATATGAGCTTTTTATGTTTATCAAAAAAAGATATTGGGTTCAAAAGGTTGAGAATGTTAAAAAGCTAAAAAGTCTAGCCTTTTTACATTGACTTTTTACTTTGGTTTCCTTGAGATACTCTCTAACTTGTTGACATACATCACAGCCTTTTAAGCTCTTGCTATAGAAAGAACTCCTATTCCCCACCCCACCTCCAAACACCCCTCAAATTCAACAAATCAGAGGATTCAGAGGTCTCACAGGGGTAGTTTCCTCACCATCAGTAAGTTTGGGCTCCCCAGATGAGTAATAGTCAACAGTAATTTTCCATGTAGTTTTCTTGAAAAACTAAGTTTATATCTGCAGAGAAAAAAAATAATTAACTTTATTTAAAAACCCGAATTATGCTAGCAACACCCACCCCATACATACACACAAAACACAGACATACACACTTGTGTGTGCATATACACAATTCAAGGCTGAGTCTGCTACAGAAGAGTTTTCGCAAAGGAGACAGTGAGGCTTGGGTTTGGGTCCTGCAGAGAGGATCCAGGTTGAACAGATGAAGAATAACCTGGATGGAGTTCCTTACCATCCAGCCCCATGTGCCGTGCTATGCTAAGTTGCTTCAGAAGTGTCCAACTCTTGGTGATCCTGTGGACTACCCGAGTCTCCTGCATTGCCAGGCAGGTTCTTTACCACTAGCGCCACCTGGGAAGCCCCTAGAGTCTTCTCTCTGCTCTAATTGCTTCTCCTGATTGTATGCAGGGCTGGTTTCCTCTCGTTAGTCCCTCACATAACCAGCTGTTTATTGCCTTCACAATATTTACTTTTCAATTTTTAATTATAATTTTAAACTTGTCTGCCTGTTTATTAATTGTTTTCCCCCATTAAACTCTGGGAGAGCAGAGACTAGCCTGGCCTACTCAGCATCTGGCACTAGTGCAGCCTTAATATTTGTTGAATGAATGAAAGGGTGAATGAATGAATTTATGATTGAGGGGTTGTGGCCTCAGAGACAAACTGTGCCTCTTTCAATATTTTTCAAGGTCAGACATTATGCCATTCCCACAGATCCTATGAATGAGTCCAGCATATCTTATCCCATGTTTTCACTGGAAGATGATAAGGACGCTCTGTTTAATCCTGCCATGTCTTGCTACCTATTGATGACAACTGCTGGTAAATGCTTGCTATTTATCAGCAATCAGATACTGATTGCATGATCTTCAGGGAAAGACCCTGCTACTGGGAAAAATTGAGGGCAGGAGAAGAGGGCAATAGAGGATGAGATGGTTGGATGGCATCACTGACTCAGTGGACACAAGTTTGAACAAACTCTTGGAGGTAGTGAAGGACAGGAAAGCCAGTCCAAAATCAAGGTATTGGCAGTCCACGAGGTTCCAAAAGTCAGACACGACTTAGTGACTAAACAACACTGGCAACAAGGAAAGATGGTGCAGGAAGGTCATGCTTGATTTTCAAGCAAGTCTCATTAAAATTTCACTCTCAGTTAATTAGCCAGTGAATAGCTACTTTATATATCTCACAAACTATCCATAGTTGGTCCCACTCTCTCTTGGAAATAATATTTAAAACAAGATAATAAATATTTCACAATTTTTAAAAGGGAACTAAGTATAACTCTAATGGCATGATTAGATTCTAAAGTTTAGTGAAAATATTTTATTGAAATATGATCTGTTTGCCCCCATGGTCATAGGACCATCAACATAGAACCCTTAACAGCTACCCACTATGTTTGGGGATATTGGGAAATTTTATATGCTCTCAGAGTTATCTTTCCCTCAATGTAATCAGGGTAACATTTGGTCTGCTGAAAATAAGAAATTACTAATAGATTGCATTTCCATTCAAATAAAGACAGTATGTAGTAGGAAGGGAGAGTGAAGAGAATGATCCTTGGGTCTTAATATTTCTAAATCTCTGAGAGCAGACCCAGGATTAAACAGATATAGTGATAAATATAGAACTTAATCTGAGCCACTTAATGATCTTCCATTAAGGTTATTTCAATTCAATAACAATGAAGTTTAATTACTATTTATTGAGTGCCTAGAAGGAACAAAATTTTGATGATGGGTTTCTTGGTATTCCTTAATTGTTCTCAGTTAAAAGCTCCGTTTCAGTTCTGAACATAATTCATGCTTACACATCTAACTCCCTGACCTAATCTTGGCTCCTCTATTCTTATAATCAAATTATGCTCTTTCAAATCATTCTCTTTCAAAATTCTGCTTAAGCCTCATCTCTTTTAAAAGCCTTCCCAGACTAATACCAATGGATGCCTCTGGTGGCATTTATCCCCACAATCTCTTTAATATAAGCAGAAATATTGACTCTCAAGAAGAGAAAGTATGAACTGTCATCTGCCCAACTTCCACTCCCCAAATTCCCCACAGATATACCTCAATATACCCAGACCAGTAGTCCTTATTCCTGAGTGCACATTAGGATGACACAAGGATCTTTAAAGAAGTTCTTTTTAGAAGATCAAGAAAAACCTAATTTGGGAGATCTTGGTCAGGCTAATTAAATCATAGTCTCTGAGGGTGAGGCTCTCACAGTTTATTTTATTTTTAAAAATTTTCAGATCATTTTAATATTGGTCTAAGGGTGAGACTCTGTACTGCACAAAGCAGGACTCTCAAGTACCCTAATACACCTGGCTATGTTTCTTACTTTGCTTTGTGAGTGTATGTGTATGTGCACGCGCGCACGCGCGCGCGTGTGTGTGTAATCTCACAGAATTACCATTTTATTTATTGGCCACACCATGTGGCATGCAAGATCTTAGTTCCCCAACCAGGGATAGAACTTGTGCCCCCTCAGTGGAATCGTTGTCTCAACCACTGGACCACCAGGGACACCCCTAGAATTACTAGTTTCAAAATTAAAACTCATAGGTCATCTCTTCCAATTACGTTTTTATTTTTGGAAATCTCCTGTAACGGACCTGGTATACTCAATCCATGAATAAAGCTCCATTTGAAAAATTTCAAGATTTACTAAGTAAAAGATGTTCAGAATATAATTATCTAGAAAGCAAGTGCAAGGGTGCTTTGTATTTGGCGGAGCAGATGAAAGTGAACCCAGAGACCAGTGGAACAGTGATGGTGTGGTGGCCACAGCTGGCTCTGAGATGTCAAGTTTGGCTCCTGGAATATTGACTGTGTCTCAGCTCTTCCTCCTTCAGCCTGTTTCCTTATTTGCAAACACGAGGACAGTAATGCCTCCAGGCTTGTTTTGAAGATTAAATTGGGTAAATAGTTGTGAAAGTAGATGATACATAGTTTAATTTTTTAACAGTTGTAAAATTGTGAGAACCTTCTTTCACTGACCTTAAAAAGGTAAAAAGAAAAAAACTATTTTGCATTTAAATAAGTATTTCTTTATTCTGCCAATTCTAATGATTTTTAAACATCTCAAAGTTTCCCAGCATAACCCGGGTTTTTTGGCCTTTTGGTTTCAAAAATGTGTCCATTTCTAGAAAGTATTCCAGCTTTCTAGAACTCAGTCTGCTCTATTCTTTGAAGCATGTGATAGAAATATACGCTCCGTTGTTGTTCAAAAGTAATTTATCGTATTGGTAATCTACGAGAGAACTAATCTACAGTGTTGAAAATATATCCCTTTCAAGATTTGTTTAGAGGAAGAAAAAATTAATTATTTGATGTAAACAAACTTCTTTATGAAGTTATGGTTATAAAAACCCAAAGCAGTTAGAGGACATTATGATTTATCCATCACAAATGAGGAAGAAGTGTTAGAAATGCAGTAGACTAATGCTGTGTGTGTGTGCATGTGTGTATGTGTGTGTGCATGTGTGCATATGTGCGTGCGTGTGTGTGTGTGTGTGTGTGTGTGTGTGTGTGTGTGTGTGTGATGGTATTTTCCTGATGGTCTTCTTTTTAGTTTGAGCCTGGAGGAAAGCAAATATCAAAGCTCTTTTCTCTTATGCCCAGGGCAGCCTATCAGAGGAAGAAAAACAACAGAAGATAAGATCTTAACTAGAGCAATGAGGGCAAGCACTTGCTTTTAACCTCAGATGCAAGGGAAGTGGTGGAGTTTCAGGGTGTTGTTTGTAAAGTCTAAAGTTTTGCCTGAGGCTGAAGTGATGCAGATGTCTCCCAAGGCCTCTCTGATTTTATGTGACAAATTCTAACATCAAGTTTATTGGGCTAAGAATTAAACAAAAGTAAATGCCATTCCCTAATACTTTTTTAAGGAAAAAAATTCTTGGAAAAATTATTTCCCATTGTCTCCTATTCCCAAAACCTTTCATCTGCTTGGTTTTAAGCTGGGGAGATTACAGAAATTGGAACAGTGTAAGAAATCGAGTGATGACAGTTGAATCTAGTTAGAGAGAGTGTAGCATTGTACTTGGGGGTAGTGGTGGTGGTTCAGTCACAAAGTTGGGTCTGACTCTTGGAATCACATGGACTGTAGCCCATCAGGCTCCTCTGTCCATAGGATTTTCCAGGCAAAAATACTGGAGTGGGTTGCCATTTCCTTATCCAGGAGATCTTCCCAACCCAGGGATCAATTTCACATCTCCTACATTGCAGGTGGATTCTTTACCATTGAGTCAACACTTAAATTTTAATTCCATATACCATATGCCTTGAATGTAAGTTGGAATAATGAGTTATGCTATTTACTTTGATTTAAAAGGCACTAATGGATATATACGTATGTATTTTATTTCACCTCTCTTAATTTTCTACTCTTCAGGCCTAGGATATCTTAAATTGTCACTCTAGCTTCTCAAAGATTTCTCCACAAATTATAACAAAGAATCTTCCAGACAGCAAAACTATGATCAATGGATAAAAATTATAAGTATGCAAGATTCACCACAACATACAAAGGAACTTTCTGTGAAAAAACATACAAAGGAACTTTCTGGGAAACAAAAATGTCCAATGAGTCTGCCTTCGATCACTGTCTTGGGAAGATTTCAAGTTAAGGCTAAATAATGAAGCAAGTTTGGAGTTGGCCTAAGGCTAAATGATCATTTGCTTCAGGACATAGTAGAAGGAATTCCAGGGCTCAGTAAGAGCTTAGATTGCAAAGTCTCCTCCCAATATAAGATTATATGATTTTGGGACTTCCCTGGTGGAGCAGTGGGTAAGAATCACTCTGCCAATGCAGAAGACAGAGGCTTGATCTCTGATTTGGGAAGATTCCACATGCTTCAGAGCAACTAGGCCCATGTGCTACAGCTACTGAGTCCGCATGCTGCAGCTACCGAAGTCAGCATGCCTAGAGCCTGTGCTCAGCAACAAGAGAAGCCACAGCACTGAGAAGCCCCTGAACTACACCAACGAGTAGCTCCTGCTCTCCACAACTAGAGAAAGCCTGCACAAAGCAAAAAGACAAATAAACAATTTAAAGTATTAATATACATTTTTTAAAAGATTATATGACTTTGGATAAAATAAATTTGACACAGAATACTTTGGTTTCTACCACCTTTCTGATTTTAGATGATAATTCATCAAGCTTTTATGAATAAGGCATTAACTTACAACTGAGAGAATGGTGAATATGGCCTATTTGCAAGCTGGAGACCCTCTTGCTGTGTTTTGAGAGTTTCTTAGTTTTAAAAACTGAAGTATCACTCATATTTATTGTCTCGGATTCCTTTTACACGTATTCCCTTGGTCCTGTTATATCTTAGCTGCCAATATATTCTTCTGTTTCATGTTTTATCTATTCACTATGTTCAATTATACCTGAAGACGGGGTACTTTAATGGTGGATTGATTTCCATGGCAGACTAGAGTGAAATCATATACATCATTTCACCAATAACTTTTGCATACTGTGTCCCGTGTCTACTGCAGACATTAGGATGGCCAAAAAGATCTATCATTGGTGCTTCGGATGAAAAATATATTGCACGAAACATAATTTATTCCTTTTAACTTATTAGAAGCTATTTCAAAACTGATAGCAAAGTTTATTTCTTACCAAAATGTAAGGGGAGGCCGCAGATAAAATCGAGTCTTTCTCCCCAATGCCTGGGCATCCCACATGTTGAGATAACAGCTGGCATAGGATATTAATAGATAGCCATTGTCCTGGCACCTGGCTGGGGAATCACAGTCTGAGACTATAACCAGGGCAGCTGCAGGTTCTTGTCAGTTTTTTCTGAGCCACAGAAATGAGAAAAATAATCGTTTTAGAAATATATAACATACTGGCCCTCATGAAATACTTCCAATACTCAGGAAAAATAAATGAAGTACATTTTAAAATTATTTCGAACAGTCTCTAAACTATTTAGTCTATTTTTCTACTGGTGGCTCAGTCGGTAAGGAACCTGCCTGCAATTCAGGAGATTCCGTTGGATCCCTGGATCAGGAGGCTCCCCTGGAGAAGGAAACAGCAACCCATTCCAATATTCTTGCCTGGAAAATTCCATCAACAGAAGAGCTTGGCAGGCTACACACAGTCCATGGGGTCGCAAGAGTGGTCATGACTTAGTGACTAAACCACCCACCCTACTATCTTAAGAATAAAGAATATTGATTGTAAAGAAAATCAAACTAGAAGAGGTATTGGAGTAAGAGGAAAATATGGGGCTAAACACTGATATTTGAATATGTATAAACGTTGTGTGGTTTACCAATTCCAAATAAAATAGGGATGCAGTTATGAAAAAAAGAAAAAGTATGAAAAAGCTTGTTTTGAGAAGAAAATTAAACTAGTATTGAAGACCTGTTATACACCCCAGATAAAAAGATGCTACTGAATTTCTTCCACACCCTTCCTTCTCTCTCCTTTCATTTTATTCCATCCCCTTCCACTGCCCTCTTTATTCCCTTTTCCTTCTCTCTCCTTTGCTTTCACAAAGATTTCCTAAAATTGTCAAATCTATAAAGTCGAGGAGAAAGCAGCCCTCATAGAGCTGCCACTGCACTCAGGGAGTCTGTATGTTCGTAAATAATTCAAAAAATAATTTATAACAGATCCAAGGGAAAAGTGAATTACAAAAAAGCCTGGCGGGTATTGAGGGCTGGGAGAGACTGCACCCTTCTGGAAGTCGGCGCAGGTCAGACAGTGGAAATGGCGGTGGGAATAGAAAGGAAGGGCGTTTACTTATGGGAGACTGGAGAGGCAGAATCCACAGCATCTGGACTCTTCGTGGATGAAGTGGGGCGAGTGAGGGGGAGACAAAGATGGCTGCAACTTTTGAGTGATCTTTACTGGTCCGTCACAGAGTTAGGAAATGGATGTGCCTGTCCTCTCAGGGCCACTTCTGTTCTTGCCCCACTCCAGCTGTGAAGTAGGATCAAACACAACTATTGGTTCCCCCAAAGGAAATCCACCCCAGAAGCCAGTGTTTAGAGGCTGATGATACTCCTGGGTGTTCTTTGGAAGGAATGATGCTAAAGCTGAAACTCCAGTATTTTGGCCACCTCATGCAAAGAGTTGACTCATTAGAAAAGACTCTGATGCTGGGAGGGATTGGGGGCAGGAGGAGAAGGGGATGACAGAGGATGAGATGGCTGGATGGCATCACTGACTCGATGGACGTGAGTCTGAGTGAACTCTGGGAGTTGGTGATGGAGAGGGAGGCCTGGTGTGCTGCAATTCATGGGGTCACAGAGAGTCAGACACGACTGAGCGACTGAACTGAACTGAACTGAACTGTACAGGAGGTTTTATATTGTGTCTTGTGTGTATGTGGAGACTGGAGCGGATTGTTATGCGGCAAGTCATTTCCTTGTAAGGGGCAAGTCTTCTCCCTCAAATTTTGTTTCTCCCTCAGAATTTACTCCCTTCTGTCCCCACAACTGATGCGTCTCTGTCTCCCTGACTTTCCTCTTCTCTCCCTTGCATAACACTTTCATCTTCCTCCCCTTCTTGGTCTCCTCCCCACCCACCTTTCCCCTCCCTCTGCACAGAAATATATCTCATCACCCCACCTCCTCACCCTCACTTAATACAGTCTCCAAGTGTCTGTAGTACCAAGGATGACTTCATTTGTGCTCAACAAACAAAAGATCCTTAAGCTGAAAGATCCACCCTCTTTACAGGGTGGCAGATGGATTTGAAATACTCAATTTTTATTTCTATCACACACAAAAATTTGTCAACCTTAGTATCTAAAAGCACTGCTGCATGCAGATCTTAAATATCATTTTGTAATCTTGGCAGCCAATCAAAGGTTCTGGGAAATAATAGAATCAATGCGAATAGTTCCCAGTGCTCTCTGACTGGTGGTGGGCAAGTAGATTTTTCATCTGAGCCAATCTTTATTGTTTTGCTTATTTTTATCTGCAGAGATTTGGGAAAGGCTACCCACTACAGTATTCTGGCCTGGAGAATTCCATGGGCTGTATAGTCCATTGGGTCACAAAGAGTTGGACACGATTGAGTGATTTTCACTTTCACTTTACTTTTTGTTATGTTAGTCCCAATCACCTTGCTATGGAGGTCTTTCTGCCACTCACTTGTCTAGTTCACCCAGGCTGCCCTGTATCTGTTGATGAGGAAGCTAGTCATGGTACAAAGAGCTGGAAAATACTACTTCCCTATCACACAGGTTTGAATACTGAAGAGAAATACTATCTTCATAAAAACAACCATAAAAGCTTTTGCAATTCTTTTTGCTTTCCTTTCCCTTCAAGACAAATCTTGTCACCCCTTTTTATTGAATTTGCTTAGAAATTTAAGACTCTTTGATACCAGATGTATTAATTTTTTCTTTTATATTGACAGCTTCCTTTTCTGTTTGCTCTTTCTTTTTCTAATATCAGGTGGAAATCAAACTCATGACCCTATCATTTTTTTAAAAATGCAGGTTAGCATGGAATCAGAACTTATCTCCCAAATTCCTTTTGCTCTGTGATCTTGGATTTCTGAAGGAGCCTACTATAAACCTGATATAACTCTAACCTCTCATTGATTCTGTGGGCATCCACATCTCATATTAGTAGACTCCTTTATTCTAAATTTATTATTCATTATATTTAATATTCCAGGTGAACTGAGATATGTACACTACAGAGAAAATGAGAATCTTTCAATTGAAGGTATATTTTGATTTTTAAAAACATTTATTTATTTATTTTTGGCCACGTCAGGTCTTGGTGTGATGTGTGGACTCAGTAGCCCCATGGCATGTGGGATCTTAGTTCCCCAACCAGGGACTGAACCCTCATCCCCTGCATTGGAAGGCTGATTCTTAACTATTGGACCACCAGGGAAGTCCCAGTGTTTTGATTTTTTTAATGTGAATTTTACCATAATGAGAATGGCCTTTTAAAACAATATTCCATCCATAATGAAGGTTAAGAAGGTTAAGTATTTGCAAAATACTTGCATATTTCCTTTGGAAATCGAAGTTCCCAGAATCTCTCCTCAATGATGAGAGTGATTCCTCCTCAAACTGCTCCAATAGTTTGAATAATGAAATTGCAGTTGTGTCCCCTCTGTTCCTCTATAGCACTTTACGCATATTTCTATCACATTATAATGAATTTTTCTGCTTAAGTGAACCCGTGGAAAATTGCTTTTACTGAACTGGACTTTGAGGATAAGCCATCAGCACACACTGAGTAGTGCTGTAAGAAATAGACCTACTCCTTTGCTGTAAGGATATTATTGAGGATGCTCTTCAGGATATCAGTAGTGTTGCATTTGAAGGAAACTTGAGGGCTTTTCTGTTTGGCCTTATATCAGGGTTAGCTATATTTTTCCTGAGCAGTTGGTTGCTTTTATCTGGTAGAACCCGTGCATTGTGTTTCTTCTTTTACAGAGGTTGCCAAAAAACTTAGAGCCAAATTCCTGGTGGATCCTTAGCAAACACATGTAGGCCTTCATTGTATTTATTTTGTGTATTAGTCTACCTCTGTTGTATGGTTCCATCATTGCTTTCCCTTTGCATCTTTCTCATTTTCTACTGATAATACTTCATTTTCTTTTGTTGGACATCTTTTTGTTCTCTATAAGACCTTTTGAAGAAAAACACAAGAATGAAGACAGCGTCTGTAGGTATCTCACCAGGCTCTGAGCACCCTGAGAGTGGACTGGGTTTGTTTCTTCATCACTGCACTTGGATCTGGCACAAACCTTCATTATATGTTCAGTAAACATTTTTAAAATAAAGCAAATTAAGTTGCCATTATAGAAAAGAATCATCTAGTAATTTGATCCATGGCTAAACAGCCATGTGGTAAGATGAAGGGAAAAGATTGTGAATCAAATTATCACTTGTAGACAAAAGGCAGAAGATATACTGTATATGAATCAAAGATAAATTAGATGAACTAAATCCAAAGTTCCTTCTGTTTTACCTGTTCATATTATGATGATGACACTTTTGTGACTTATAAATGAATGCTCTTGCTATCCATCTATGACAGGGCTTTACATAAAATTCAGTTCAGTTTAGTTCAGTCGCTTAGTCATGTCCGACTCTTTGCTACCCCATGAATCGCAGCACGCCAGGCCTCCCTGTCCATCACTCCCAGAGTTTATTCAGACTCATGTCCATCAAGTCAGTGATGCCATCCAGCCATCTCATCCTCTGTCATCCGCTTCTCTTCCTGCCCCCAATGCCTCCCAGCATCAGAGTCTTTTCCAATGAGTCAACTCTTTGCATGAGCTGGCCAAAGTACTGGAGTTTCAGCTTTAGCATCATTCCTTCCAAAGAAATCCTAGGGCTGATCTCCTTCAGAATGGACTGGTTGGATCTCCTTGCAGTCCAAGGGACTCTCAAGAGTCTTCTCCAACACCACAGTTCAAAAGCATCAATTCTTTGGCACTCAGTCTTCTTCACAGTCCAACTCTCACATCCATACATGACCACAGGAAAAACCATAGCCTTGATTAGATGGATCTTTGTTGGCAAAGTAATGTCTCTGCTTTTGAATATGCTATCTAGATTGGTCGTAACTTTCCTTCCAAGGACCAGAAAAATACATGTTGAGTAGTTAAATCTACTTCTCTGGATACTAGGTTGAGAAATAGAATCACCTAGAAAGCTAAGCAGAAAGCGTCTGGCACTTTTTTCATCTCAGACTGAAACCTAAAAATGTCTTGAGAAATTGGGATTATTGGGATTATTGATTTAATCCAGAATTGGTACAAAAGACATCTAGCTCACTGAGCAGCGTTTTTTAATGGCAAAATGCCCAACATTACATAGAACTTTCAAATCTTGATTAGTAATAAAATAATTTTGATCTTTAAAAGCAAACAAAACAATATGGTAATATGGTTCTTTTTTATCCTTATGGGCTTTCCCAGAGTAGAATATGCTACCAATTTATTAATGAGTATTGGGATTCATGGTATCAATCTAAACCAAATAAGATATTGATGAGATTGCCCTTCTTTAAGATCAAAGACTTGTGTCTATAGGGTCTATGATTTCTTCCTTCAAAATGTCTGTCATGTACATCCTTTCCTCTGGGTTCCGCTGTTGACCTCCTAATCCCAAACTCTCATGATCTCATCCCCAGAATGGTGCAGTAGATTTTCTTCTGGCTTCTGAGTCACCACTTTTTCTATCCTGTCAGTCCTGAATGTTACTGTCAGACTATTCTTCCAAAAATACTATTTTCATCTTATTATTTTTTATCTAGTAACTTGTTATAACTTCTTACACCCACACAAATCAACTTCAAACTTTTGGGCAAAGAAAGCATTGCTTCTTATGATCTTCCATTCTGGTTTCCAGCTGTGTACACCAGAGTGCGCTCTGTAGCAATCTTAGCATCCGCATGGGTCCCTGGTTTTGACTGTCCCTTTAAAGTACCCGTATTTGCACACAACAGGAAGTAGGGTGTGGTTTGTTCTTGGATGAGACTAAAGTTGTGTGCTGAAAACAGTTTATCCTTGACCTAGAACCAGTGCTGCTTTTAGGAAAAAAACTTGTTTACAATTGAAATGAAAAGTTAAATAGCATTTTCAGTTAAAAGGAGGGTGTTTGAGTAGCAACAAGGAAAGCAAACTTTAAATTCTTCTGCTAATAAAAATGATGATGGCTATATGTATTGAGAACTTACTATGTGCTAGGCACTACACAAATGTTATCTACCTTAACTCTGAAATAGATACCATTATTATCTCTGTTTCACAAATAAGTTGTCCAAGGTCACACAGTAAGCCAAGCCTGAAATCTGGGAAATTTGGCTGCAAGAATAGTTTCCTAACCACACAACTATAACAACTCTTGGTGGTGGTGGTTTAGTTGCTAAGTTGTGTCTGACTCTAGCGACCCCATGAACTGTAGCCCGCCAGGCTTCTCTGGCCATGAAATTTCCCAGGCGAGAATACTGGAGTGGGTTGCCATTTCCTTCTCCAGAAGATCTTCCTGACTCAGGGACTGAACACATGTCTCCTACATTTCATGCATATTCTTTCCTGCTGAGCCATTAGGGAAGCCCTATAATAACTCTTTCAGTTCAGTTCAGTTCAGTTGCTCAGTCGTGTCCAACTCTTTGCGACCCCCTGAATCGCAGCACACCAGGCCTCTCTGTCCATCACCAACTCCCGGAGTTCACTCAAACTCACGTCCATCGAGTCAGTGATACCATCCAGTCATCTCATTCTCTGTCGTCCCCTTATCCTCCTGCCCACAATCCCTCCCAGCATCAGGGTCTTTTCCAATGAATCAACTCTTTGCATCAGGTGGCCAAAATATTGAAGTTTCAGCTTCAGCATCAATCCTTCCAATGAACACTCAGGACTGGTCTCCTTTAGGATGGACTGGTTGGATCTCCTTGCAGTCCAAGGGACTCTCAAGAGTCTTCTTCAACACCACAGTTCAAAAGCATCAATTCTTTGGCACTCAGCTTTCTTCACAGTCAACTCTCACATCCATACATGACCACTGGAAAAACCATAGCCTTGACTAGATGGACCTTTGTTGACAAAGTAATATCTCTGCTTTTCAATATGCTATCTAGGTTGATCATAACTTTCCTTCCAAGGAGTAAGTGTCTTTTAATTTCATGGCTGCAGTCACCATCTGCAGTGATTTTGGAACCCCCCAAAATAAAGTCTGACACTGTTTCTACTGTTTCCCCATCTATTTCCCATGAAGTGATGGGACCAGATGCCATGATCTTCATTTTCTGAATGTTGAGCTTTAAGCCAACATTCACTCCTCTTTTACTTTCATCAAGAGGCTTTTGAGTTCCTCTTCACTTTCTGCCATAAGGGTGGTGTCATCCGCATATCTGAGGTTATTGATATTTCTCCCAGAAATCTTGATTCCAGCTTGTGCTTCTTCCAGCCCAGCGTTTCTCATGATGTACTCTGCATAGAAGTTAAATAAGCAGGGTGACAATATACAGCCTTGACGTACTCCTTTTCCTATTTGGAACCAGTCTGTTGTTCCATGTCCAGTTCTAACTGTTGCTTCCTGACCTGCATATAGATTTAGAACCTAAATCTAGTATCCACCCTGAAACCCGAGAAATGGCTGCTCTGGGAAATAATTTTGGGCTTATGTTGTAGAAGAAATGCCATCTATCTGGAAAAAAAAATTATTTATTTTTTTTAAACAAAATTGTGATTTATCATGGGCCCAAAGCCAGCCTAGATGGTCATGTCCCCACCTTGCTTCCATTTTTGTCTGGTTCCTCCCGTTATTGTTCAGCAGACATGTTTCACAAAGAAACCCCACAGTTTAGAGAGCAGTATTTTATTCCAAATCAGACCATTCGCCTCAGTACTACAGATTAGAGTGCAGTGGGATTACTCTGTAGTAAAGTCCATGCAGTGATCCTTTGTGAGAGCCTCTTGACTAAACCCAATTTGACAGTTTTAATGGCATAAAAAATGGCTCAAGTCAGAAAGACTAGAATCAGTGTCTCCCATTTAAAGACGCTTCCAACATAAATGTGTCACAGAAATGTGATATGAGTAGAGAGAACTGACTAGACAGTCAACGGAGCGTGGGAAAGCCTATGCCGAGAATTCATATCTAAAGAGACATTGGCCATGAGATGTTGCCTCAGTTGCCTATTACAGTGTAATCAAGTCCTAGTGACTCAAAGAGCCAGTTTTCACACTTCTTTCTAGCCTTGTATCCAATGGCTCATGTTGGTAGCCTAAACTCGGCCATAGTAGGAGCACCCTGGGCAGGTGCAAACACTTGAAGTTGTGACTCCTTCCTTTCCCCTCTTCAGCGGTTTAACAAAAGTACCTCCCCCTAGAACAGCAGCTGTGTACTACTTCTTACAATTCTGTGAGTTGGCTGGGCTCATCTGGGCAATCTGCTTTATATGGTGATACCATGGTGACTTTTATGGCTGCCTGCAGCTAGGATAGGATTTCTCAAGTTTGGCATTATATTTGGAGCTAGATAATTCTTTGTGGTGGAGGTTATCCTGTACATTGCAGGATTTTAGCTGCATCTTTGGCTTCTACCTACTCAGTGCTACAAGGGACAACCAAAAATGCAGGGTAAAATTTCTCAGGATGAGAACCATTGACCCAGGAGCTTGGCTGAGGCTGAAACATCAAAGATTGTTCCTTTTCTTCCAGTTGTCAAGGATCCTTTGTTAAAGGAAAATGTATTCCTGAAACTTGTCTAAGATGGCTATATTAGTGGCTCAGTCATGTCCGACTCTTAGCATCCCCTTGGACTGTAGCCTGCCAGGCTCCTCTGTCCATGAGATTTCCCAGGCAAGGATACTAGAATGGGTAGCTGTTCGCTTCTCCAGGGGATCTTCCCAACCCAAGGATTGAACCCAGGTCTTCTGTATTGCAGGCAGATTCTTTGCTGTCTGAGCCACCAGGAAAGCCCTATAAGATGGGTCAGTTCAGTTCAGTCGCTCAGTCGTGTCCGACTCTTTGCGACCCTATGAATAGCAGCACGCCAGGCCTCCCTGTCCATCAGCAACTCCCGGAGTTCACTCAAACTTACATCCATCGAGTCAGTGATGCCATCCAGTCATCTCATCCTCTGTCGTCCCCTTTGCCTCCTGCCCCCAATTCCTCCCAGCATCAGGGTCTTTTCCAATGAGTCAACTCTTCGCGTGAAGTGGCCAAAGTACTGGAGTTTCAGCTTTAGCATCATTCCTTCCAAAGAAATCCCAGGGCTGATCTCCTTTAGAATGGACTGGTTGGATCTCCTTGCAGTCCAAGGGACTCTCAAGAGTCTTCTCCAACACCACAGTTCAAAAGCATCAATTCTTCGGCGCTCAGCTTTCTTCACAGTCTAACTCTCACATCCATACATGACCAATGGAAAAACCATAGCCTTGACTAGACAGACCTTTGTTGGCAAAGCAATGTGTCTGCTTTTCAATATGCTATCTAGGTTGGTCATAACTTTCCTTCCAAGGAGTAAGCGTCTTTTAATTTCATGGCTGCAGTCACCATCTGCAGTGATTTTGGAGCCCCCCAAAATAAAGTCTGACACTGTTTCCACTGTTTCCCCATCTATTTCCCATGAAGTGATAGGACCAGATGTCATAATCTTCTTTTTCTGAATGTTGAGCTTTCAGCCAAGCTTTTCACTCTCCTCTTTTACTTTCATCAAGAGGCTTTTTAGTTCCTCTTCACTTTCTGCCATAAGGGAGGTGTCATCTGCATATCTGAGGTTAGTGATATTTCTCCCAGCAACGGTTAGTCAGACTTTATTCAGGGGGACTACTACATGGGGAGAGAGATTGGGCTCCACTCCAAATACAGCAAGAAAAGTAGGAATTTATAGCCACAGAGCAGGTTTGCGGGGTCAGTGGATGGAAAAATTACTGAGAGGAAACATCAGGGGTCGAGACACTGGCTAAACCAACTTGATAGGATTCTTGCTGAAGGCAGCCTGGGCAATAAAAGACCAAGCATGGAATATTCTTGATAAACTGACTCAGCATGATTCTTACTAAAACTAAACTTAGTAGACCAAGGACAGAACCCGAGATTAGAGTCCCATCAGCAAGAGGACTCTGAGGAGTCTAACTCAACTTTGGTCAACAAAAGAGTCTTTGTCATCTCCGTGTGGACTCATCATTCCGCAGTCCAGTTCAAGCTGCTTCACAGCACAGTGTCTAGCTTTAAGACAATAAGAGCAAATGCTAACTGGAGCAACATCACTTTCACTGTATTTTTAATTGGTCAAAGCAAGTCACAACTCCAGGTCAGATTGGAGGGGAGGGGAAATAGACTCATCGTCTTGAAGAGAGGAGTAATAAACTATAGTCATCTTTAATCCATATGGTACCATATTTACATTTACAAGTATAATCTGCAGAAGGAAAGGAAATCTTGCGAGACAACTGTATTCAAGATCAGTCAAAATTAACTCCAGAAATATACATAACAGCCCTTATAAGTGGACTAATGGTGAACCTGATTATTCATGAGTTGACAAAGAAGAGAAATGTTACCATACTCTGAGGGTACAGGTGTTTATTTTCAGATTCTATTGTATTTATTATAGCAAAGGTTCTGAACAAGTTGGATGCCACTTCTGGTTGTAATATTGGCAAAGACATTTTCCCACTGGAAAAATAAATAGTCCTTAGTAGGTTGCTGATACTAATTTTTTGTTCTTCAGTGGAATAATGATAGTCAAAAAGATGTTCCTGAAAATGGAAGCAGTACTGTGAATTTTGACTGTTTTATATCAGTTACAATTAATGTTTTATGCATCCTTGTCATTATAACAGTTAGAGTTTATAGAGTTTTTAAGGATCTTTCCCAAGACGTTTTCTAAAGAACTGATTGTTTACAAGAAGGATCACTGTCTATTTTCGTTTGAATTTTCACATTTGTATCTTTTCACTAGAATGCTAGTGTTAGGAGCAGGTATTTTTTGCTCTAAGGAACTGCTGCTGCTGCTGCTGTTACTGCTAAGTCGCTTCAGTTGTGTCCGATCCTGTGAGACCCCATAGACAGCAGCCCACCAGGCTCCTCCATCCATGGGATTTTCCAGGCACGAGTACTGGAGTGGGTTGCTATTTCCTTCTCCACTCTAAGGCACTATTTTCCCAAAAAAAGCAGAATTCTAGTTTCACAGAATGTTAATGGGTATTACACATAAAGGAATTTATAGGTTGTATAAGCTCAGGAAATTCTAAGTTAGGAGTAAGCAGGTTTCTTTACTGCTGGATTTCTTAGGGTGTTTACTATAGTAGTGTATATTATAACTCATAAAATATACAGTGTTTCTTAGACTTATTTAACCATAGAAATAGAGGCACATCTTACATAACTAGTGTTCCTCAGGGTACCCCTGGTAGAAATTATATGCTAGATGAAAATAAAGGAGCAAGAAAAATTTTGAGAATTCTATTTAAGATCAATCAAAATTTACTCCCCAAACAGGCAGAACAGTAGCCTTAGCACTTAAAAATAGCTGTCCTTGAAGCAGGCACTTGAATCCAATAATGTACTATACTGTGCTTGTTCTAAACATCAGAAGTGTTTTGAACACAGAGGACTGAAACAGTTTAAAAATCATTTTGCAAAAGTTATTTTACATTCATGAAATTTAGTCCTCAAAGATTTCGTTGAAACAGTAATTCAGAAAGAAAGAACCGGAACAAGTTTGTACATTTTCTTACTCTTTTTTTTTTGTCACATTGACAAAGAAAAGTTGTTTATGGTATATAGAGATCAATGTTTGGATATATGTAAACATGATGAAATGATTACCACATTCCATCCTTCTTACAAACTAAATTTGAAGCATTAGGAATTAGAATTTGGATGACAAGCAGTATATTAACATACTTGTGGGCAACTTCTCAGATAGTTTTCAGCGATGCCCATATCCTGGTATTCATGTCTTATATGATCTTCTCCTCCTGACTGTAGGCTGAGCTTAGTGAGTTTCTTCTAAGGAACAGAGTGCAGCAAAGGTGATGGATATTACTTCTGAGATTAGGTTGCAAGTGACTGGCTTCTGTCTTGCTTACTCTTTCCCGCTCTCTGACATACTCAGATGAGGCTGCTGCCCTCTGTGAGGAGGCTCACATGAAAAGGAATTGAGGGAGTCCTCAGGCCAGCAGCTCCGAGGAGCTGAATCCTGCAACAACCTCAGGAGTGAATCTGGAAGCAGATCATCCCCCAGTTAAGCTTTGACTTGACAGGACTGCATCCCTGTTGACACCTGAACCTGGCCTTGTGAGAGACCCTGAGCCTGAGGACCCTGCTAAGCCATGCCTAGATTCCTGATGCAGAAGCTGTGAAAGAATGTGTTTGTTGTTCTGAGCTACTAAATGGTGGGGCAATTTGGTAGGCAGCAATACAACTAGAAGAGCAATGCTGTTTTATCTAAGTCAAACCCTGCAGATAGCGGAAGAAAAGACTAAAGCATTGTGGTGAAATCGTGCTTTATAGTGGCAGTGTAGAAAAATCCTGATTTAATTGGGAGAAACAAAGAGGATCTTGAAGATGAAATATAGGTGAGAGGAGTCTTGAAATTTTCTGTGCCAGTTTAGGAGGAGATAGAGGGTGTAGAAAGTGATAATAGTGTGGTCACTGCAATTGCTGAAGAAGATATGGTTGTCATAGGGCTCCTTGTTATACAAAACTGCCTCCAAGAGATGACCTTTTGGTTTAACTATTACGCTAGTTAATAGGGGAAGGATGTTAGGCTACCATGAACATGGTAATATGGTTTATTTATTTATTTTTGGCTGTGCTGGGTCTTCGTTGCTGTGTGGGCTTTTCTGTAGTTGCAGCAAGCAGGGGCTACTTTTCTTGGTGGTGCATGGTCTTCTACTGTGGTGACTTCTCTTGCTGGGGAGCTCAAAGCGGGTGGGCTTCAGGAGTTGAGGCTCCCGGCCTCTAGAGGACAAGTTCAATAGCTGTGGCTCATGGGCTTATCTGCTTTGCAGCCCGTGGGATCTTCCCGGATCAGGGTTGAACCCACGTCTCCTGCATTGCCAGGTGGATTCTTTACCACTGAGCCACCAGGGAAGCCCCTCATGTGGTTATAGAAGGTTCTTCTCCTTCCTGTCCCCTCACCGTGACCTCAGGTTTGGACCGTTCCTTTTAGATGTTCTTCTATACGTTGTTTTATTCCACAAATCTGTATCAAATACTTACTGTCTGCTCAGCACTGTTTTAGGCACTGAAGATTCCATGAAGAAATCCTCACCCTCTTGAAATCTACCTTCTAGTGAGGACAGACAGTAAACAAAGTAAATAAACACTGACGTATCATATAGGAACAAAAAGAAAAAACATGTAGTTTAGTTATTCGGTACTACTGGGGAAAAAGAAAGCAAGCAAAGGAGAGAGGGAGGGAGTTCTAGTTTTCTTACCAGTTATCAAGGTCTGGAGTCTAATCAGCTGCGTGTCCACTGCTACACTGGGCCCACTGTAATCTGATTATATTCCAGTTCAACTTGACAAACCACCAGAGTCTCTAAGGCTTTCTCTCTCCCTTTGGATGCACGATTCTTATACTCGACTACATGGCATGCGGGATCTTAGTATCCAACCAGGGTAGAGGAGAAGCTATTTCCAAAGGAAAAAAAACTGGTGCAAAGAGATAATATACATTGTTCAAGGTATCTTTACTTGAAGTGATATTAGCAGATCAGGCTAACTCTGGCCCAAATCAATCAGTTCACTCTCAGAGTTCAGAAGTGAAAGTGAAAGTCGCTCAGTCACATCTGACTCTTTGTGACCCCAGGGACTTAGTCTGCCAGGCTCCTCTGTCCATGGAATTTTCCAGGCCAGAATACTGGAGTGGGTAGCTGTTTTCTTCTCCAGGGGATCTTCTCAACCGGGGGGGGGTTGAACTGAGGTCTCCTGCATTACAGGCAAATTCTTTACCGTCTGAGCCACAGGGAAGCCTGAGAGTTCAGAAGCAAGCAAAAATTTCAAACAGGAAGCCAAACAGAACAGCCACATTGAAACAATGACCACTTATTCTCATCCAGCCCTGAAGATTAGCTTGTTGGCCCTTTTCTCAAGGGTGTAAATTGTTTAGCTTAATGACCTTGGTTTGTTGCTGTGTTTTATTTAATTGTACAAAGACCTGAGTGATGGAGTGGGTGATGAAGTTTGGGGGAAGGAGGTAGAGGTACAATTTTTTGAAGTTTATTTCAGAGCACATGAGTTGATCAGGGAAATTAACGAAGCCATGGGTGGATGTGCAGAACACAGTAGCTTCCTTGGTTTCTTAGAGCTCTTCATGTTTCCTCTGGAAGTATCTGAGGACAGGGCTTTGTGTCACCTCTGCCATCTTGTGCTTTTTAGCCTGGTTCTGTCTTTCCTTTTCCTCCCTCCCTCCTTTGTTCTGTCTCTCCCTCTCTTCCTCCCACCTTCAGAAATGATGGGGAAAAGGGAAAGATAAGAGGGCTAGAACAGTAGGAGTTCTGTAAAATTCCACATGTTGTATGGAAGTAAAAAATGGAATCCTTTAACCCTATCTAAGTTATATTTTTAACATTTTGATTTTAGCACTTTTTGTTGTTGTTGTTGCAATAAAATCGGAACTATTGCCTGTCTGTCAAATTTGACTAAGGCTAAAAATAGGCTAGCTAGGTTGAGCATGAAAGAAGTGGCCCAGCTTCTCCTTCCTCCCTTTCATTTTGTTTCAGTTTGAATGAGAAGGAGGTGGCTCACACAATGAACAAGAACAGCAACTGGCTGGGTGTCTGTGTTCTTTCAGCCAATTATGATATTTTTGTGGGAAAGTTTCCAATTCTGAAGTCTCAGTTATGTAGAGGTGGGAGGCAGCTGGTGTGAATGTCTGTCTGCAGGGTACATGCATGATTACTCTGATCCAATATGGCATGGCAGCAATGCGCTTATTCAAAAAAGTAATGGTCTCAATTTCCCTGTACTTTAAAGCATCTTTATCCTCACCACTTAAAAATAAAAACCCCAAAAGCCTTAAAGAGACAAAAAAAAAGGTCAAAGCTGTAGTCACCAAAATATTTTAAGATCTCTCAGCCACCTTTAGGGAGGGATATCAGTAATGAAATTGATCTAAGTCTAATGGCCCACATTAACTACTATCTTCCTCCACAGCTCCAACAGCCTCCCTTTGAAGTCTTCATTTCATTAACTACCATCTTTCTCTCAATTTTCAGAATTTCTTGCCTCTCTCCTTCATCCTTCACATCCAAATGGCCACCAAATCCTGCCGTATCTAACTTCAAAGCATTTGTCCATTTACTTACTCATGTATTTGTCATGCACTTACTAAATACCTACTGTGTACGATGCACTGTATTAGGCACCATGGGATACAGTGACACCCCAGCTATCAGAGAGATAGCTTCTGCCATCACACAGCTTATTGTCTGGATAGGGGGCCCAGGCAAGAGACAAGTAAACAAGCAATTTTTCCATATGTGTGCAAGCTCTTGTGGGCAAGGTACAGGGAGTACACTGGGATCCCAGAGAACTGATGATTTAGCTGAGACTGAAAGGTTCAGAAGAATGTAGCCAGAAGAAGAATGCTTTAGGCATTATCTATTCTACAAAATTTTATCGAACACTGGTGGGTTGCCGTCTATGGGGTCGCACAGAGTCGGACACGACTGAAGTGACTTAGCAGCAGCAACTGTGGGTCAGGCTTTATGCTAGATTCTGCAGAGTTAGAAAGATAGACAATCCTGCCTCTCCGACTGCTTAGGGGAGTCAGGGTGAGGGAGACATAGACATGAAAATTGTTGTTCAGTTACTAAGTGGTGTCTGACTCTTTGTGACCCCATGGACTGCAGCATGCCATGCTTCCCTGTCCTTCACTGTCTTCCAGAGTTTGCTCAAACTTACATCCATTGAGTCGGTGATGCCATCCAACCATCTCATCCTCTGTCACCCGCTTCTCCTCCTGCCCTCAATCTTTCCCAGCATCAGAGTCTTTTCCAAAGAGTCGGCTCTTCAGATTAGGTGGCCAAAATATGGGAGCTTCACCTTCAGCATCAGTCCTTCCAATGAATATTCAGGGTTGATTTCCTTATGTAAAGGAAATCAACTCTCCTCTGGCAAAATTAGGGAATTAAAAGATTTATCACTTTCCTACTGAAAAGTCCAACCTGCAATTGTTTCTGAGTGTGCTCTCTTGCAGCTCCTGGCTCTGTTATGAATGCCCAATATGCCCAGGGAGTCTCCCCATTATGTGGACACAGGGCAAGTACTTCCCTGTCTACCTCTTTATGTTTCAGAACACAACTAAAGATTTTTTAAAAAGTTAAAAAAAAACTAAACCCTTTTTATTTTGTATTAACTCTAATATTAAAAATTAACAATTTTTAATTTTAACAATTAAAAATGTTGTGGTAGTTTTAGGTGGACAGCAAAGGGACTCAGCCATACATATAGATAAATCCATTCTCCCCTGTACTCCCCTCCCATCCAGACTGCCACATAACATTGAGCAGAGTTCCAAGATTCTTTACTGGAAAGCTGGGTTAATTAAAGAAGATCACACTGTATAGGAAGGGAGAACTGTAAACTGTCAGTTAACATAGTTTTCCCTCCACAGTTCATGGGAAAAGAACTTAACGTATACATTCAACAAATACATGCCAGCTGTCCTGCTGAGGTGCCCAAGACAGATAAAATGTTCTACATGTTGAACTTTCATTTGAGAAGCAGATAGACAGGAAACAAGTAAACATATATACATTGACAACATAATTAGAGATGGATGAGGTGGTACTTCTGATAGCCCTTTTGGGGAATGGTGTCAGTTCTATCATTGTGAGGGAAGTGATGTGTTTGAGCTGAGACCTGAAGGGTGGGAAGGAGCTGGTCTTCAAAAAAAGCCGAAAAAGAGTTGCAGAAAAAGAGACCGCGTGAAACTGTTTCTAGGGTTCCCTGCCCCTCAAGTCATTGCCTTATCACTGGTGTCACCCTCCACTCTCCACCTGCTCACAACAGTGGCCGCCGATCTTTCAGGACGACTCAGTCCACGGGGATTGGGTTTCCCCTCCAGCAAGAGCCTGCTTCTCCGTCCCTGGAGACGTTTAGTATCATCCCTGGATGGTGGGTTGGTTTGAACCAGCGGTTTCACCACTAGACTGTGACGGCCTTCCATTCACGGACTCTTCTGTCCTTTCTCATTGTCTAGGAACTTGACTCGATTTCTTTAATTAGTAAATCTACAATGGTTTCTGAATGGCAGAGCCTTTTGACGTATGATTAATTAGAAACCCTCTGTTTTCCTATTCTGTTCTGGTCAATGCCCCCCCCCACACACACACTTTTCTCCCGATCATATTGTTCTAAGCCTTAATTACATGAAGGTCAGAAGGCCTCCGACTAACTCCAGATGCCACTGGATTGGCGTTTAGGGCCATTTCAGGAAGGTAGGTCCGCAGGCGCCCAGGTGCAGCCGGAGACCCGGAGTGCGGGCGCCCCGATGACGTCACTCCAAGGCTGCCGGCTCAGCGCGGGGCGTGACGTCACGCGGGCGGGCCAGGCCACCATGAGGTCACCTGGTGGGTGCGGCCAGGCCGAATCCCCAGTGTCGTCACGGGAGGGGGCGGGGCCAGAGCGTGTCAGCGAAGCCGAATCAAAACAAGCCCGAGACCCGCCTTTTCCCTCCGGCTGGAGAGCGTCTTGCTCGCGCCCCGAGACCGCGGCGCCCGCGCGGCTGCGAGCCTCGGGTGACCGCGCGCCGGCTTCAGGAAGCCGGGGAGGGCGCGGCAGCCGGGATGGCGCGGCGCGGGCCGCGCGGCTAGACGGGCGCCAGCGGAGCCGCCGGCCCGCGCCCTCCGTTCTCGGCCTCCAGAACCCGGCGTCGCGCCGCTGGGAGCCGCCTTCACCGACGCGGGGCACCTGGACGCTCGCGAGATGCCCAACCCCAAAAACAGTAAAGGCGGCCGCAAAAACAAGCGCGCCAACAGCAGCGGGGACGAGCAGGAAAATGGAGCCGGGGCCCTGGCAGTGGCGGGCGCGGCGGGCGCGGCGGCCGGGGGGGCCCTGGCGGCGGCGGCCGGCTGCGGAGCGGCGGTGGCGGGCGCACCCGGCACCGGGGGCGCGGCGGGCGCGGGAGGCGCGGGGCCGGGCGCCGCCAACGCCGCGGCCGCCGCGGGGGCTGCAGCCGCGGGCGACGCCAAGAACGGTAAGTCGGGTCCAGTCGGGCGAGCGCCAACTTCCTCACCGACGGGGACGGCGCGGCGGCGGCGGGGCCCAGGGTGGCGCGGGCGATGCGTGGACAATGCGAGAGTCAGGAAGTGCTCACCCCGCCCCTCCGCCCCGCCGCGGCTGCCCCTTCCCGGTCCCCACGCACGTTGGCGGCGATCGATCAGCGGCCCCGGCTCGGTGTCCGCGCGGCTCTCCGGTCACGCGCCTCGGGCAGCCTGCGCCCCAAACTCCGAGGGGCTTTCGGGTCCCCGGTCGGGGCGGCGCTGTCCTTGGGCCCTGCCCGTTGTGCCCGCGCTAGCAAAGCCGAGTGTGTGCCCTAGACCAGGGGGGAGGAAGGAAGGAAGGAAAGAAAGAGCTGCTCAAGTTGAGAAGAATGGTCCGATTGAAAACTTAGGCACCAGTTCCTTCTTCCCTGCTCCCCTCACCCACCCGCCTTCCCCTCCCCTGAGTGAAGGGGAGCCTCAAATCCCGGTCGACCGGGGCTTGCTGTGTTGATTGCCACAGGTGAAGAGGCCCCGAGACAGTTTTACTGTAGGGTGTGTGTGTGTGTGTGTCGCTGGGTTGAGGGGGCGGGGGTGTGCTCTTTAATTTTGCTCGCATGAGGAAGGAAGAGAATCTGAACTTGACTTCCGTTCTCAGCCTGGAGTTAAAAAAAAAATCATTTAATTCTACTTCACATTTTAGGAGGAAGCTTAATAATCTGAATGCACCTTTTGAGGGAGCATTTAAGGAATAGTGAAGATGCCACAGGATTGCCGTTGTCACTGCAGAGAGACAGTCTTATAGCGTGCTGGGCAAACACTTCTTCGAACTTGGGCAGTTCTTTGAATTCCTCTGGTCAAGCAGGTTTTCAGGGCAGGGAATATAGGTATATTTTAATGAAGAGAGATTGGGTTCCTAATATCTGACTTTTAACTTGTAGGTTTCAGTTTCCAAAGCCCTTCTTTAGATAGATCGCTTACTTTCTAAACAGGTGAACTACACTTAGAGGAACGCTGAAGATTAGCCTATTAGAACCTTAGGCCCCGTTGGCTATATCTCCGCAATTTTGAAATAGGAAGGTTTTCCCCGTCCCCCCCTCCCCCCAGGAACAAACATCCCATTTGTGAATGTTTGAAAAGTCAAAATTTCGCCAGACCGTCTTTGGCGTGTTCTTTTTTTTTTTTTTTTCGTGAAGGAGCATGTAGTCGCTCAGCTGTCTGACTCTTTGCCACCCCATGGACTGTAGCCTGCCAGGCTCCTCTGTGAAATTCTCCAGGCAAGAATACTGAGTGGGTTGCCGGTCCCTTCTCCAGGGATCTTCCTGACCCAGGGATCAAACCTGGGTCTCTGCCTTGCAGGCAGATTCTTTACCTTCTGAGTCACTTTAATGGACCTCCCCGCCCCCCCTTTTTTTTTGTTCTAAACTTCATCTTGGTACTGATGTGGCAGAGGAGAAAGAAGAGACTCCTTGCTCAGCCATTCAGTTTTGTCATCTTGGGAAGAACAGCTGTTCTGAGCCTCAATTTCCTACCCTGAGAAATTGAGAAAAAAGAATTACACTGATTGTATTGGCTCCCTCAGGAAGTTATCATGAGGCTCAGAGTGTCCTTTCTCTACCCAGTCCCCAGTACTTGTTGTTTTAGAGGCTGGTTACATTTGTAACAAGCTTAGTCAAGTTTGTCAAGGAAAGTAAGTTATCAGTGAATGACATTCAAAAGATACTTAGCATTTACCATGTTACAAGTACTGTGTTAAGTATTAAAGGACAGGTGGCAGTCAAGAAAGGACCTCCTGGTCCTCACCGGAGCTTGCATTTCTGGGGATGGTTGGGAGCCATCTGCTTGAAAGTTTCAGGTTGACTGTTACTTTTATTCTTTCTTCAAAAGATAAGACCTGGTAAAGGTGGTGTGAGGGAATGTTTTCCTTAGGCTGTGGTTATGGTGCCCCTGTTACTGCTTTCCACTGAAGTGGCAATCTCAGGTATATTAAGCAGTTCTGTGTATATCTGTGTGAAGGTATGTATTTGTGATTTGGAGCTTGTTTTATTACATGAATGGGGGAAAAGAAGAAATGGGCCAAATATCGCAATAATCACACTTAGAGAAGGTACAAACTTACGTTAGAGCAGTGAGTTGCAATTTTTTTGTTTTTAACATTTGTTCATTTATTTCTTTGGCTGCTTTGTGTCTCAGTTGGGCATGCAGGATCTTTAGTTGCAGCATGTGGGATCCAGTTCCCTGGCCAGGGGTTGAATCTGGGCTCCCTGCACTGGGAGCACGGGTGGAGTCCTAGCCACTGAACCACCAAGGAGTCCCCAGTGAGTTGAATTTTATGATGTAGAATTCTTGATTCTGACATGGTGTGAAATCTCAGTGAATGATCCACCTTATTGTGAAGAATCTCTCACTGCAGCTGATGATAATTACACATGGGTGCTGAGGTCTTCTGTGTGCAAAATTGATAAATAAGGAAATTATAAATGCTTTTTTGTTCTTTTTTTTTTTTTTACCATTTAAAGGTGTGTTTTTTAATGTGGACGTGGGAGAAGTGGCATTGGTGAATTTTTAAAGGAAGGGGCAACTGATACGTGCAGCCTCTCAATCAACTGATAAAACCCACTTTTCTTTAAATTTCAGGATGACATTAATTGAACTCATAGTATTTCTAAGTCAATTTTTTATTTAGCTGTGACATTAAATTTCATAATCATGAATATTACAATTCAGTTATTTCAAGAGTGTAGTACATTTACATTATTAAACCTTTAAATGATTTGCTCTAACTGTTCAAGTCAGTTGTGATCTACCTCTGTAAGCATTCAAACTTTATGACTTCACCTAAAGTTAATAGTATTTATTTGTATTTGTTTGGAGTTCATAGAATGGTTTTATGTCTTGTGCTTCCTGGGCAGCGTGGACACCAGGGCAGGGTAATATTGTTCTTAGTTTTTCACTATTAGTCAGTAGTTATTTATAACTACTGATTCTATAAAAAAAGATTTGGTGGTTAGGGAAACCTTGAGGAAGCCATGGCTGGGTTATAGTTGAAGTTAAACTACTTGAAGTTAGGCTTCTTGGTTAAGTTGAATATTAATTGTAAGGACTTTGTACCCCTAAGAAGAAATTAATTAGTACATTTTCAGATACTGGTTTATGAAGTTTTTGTGGGCATTGGAGTAAAAGATGAAGCGCTGTCCTCATTCTACATAGTAAACATCTGTCTGCACATATTGCAACATTTTGATTGTAGATGGACAAGATTTGCAGTGATTATTTTTAGGATCTAGTAATCATGCAGTAGATTATACCCATGTATAGTTTCACTCTGGAATTCTGGTTCTATAAGGCCGCTGGTTTTTGCTTGAGGCCTAAAAATATATGACCCCTTGGTCATAGTATCTACTTTTTAATGGGCCTGGATCTCAAATCCTTTTTATAAATTTCTGTTTTAGGGATGACCATGGTTCACCATTCCATTCATTCCTGACTGCCGCCAGAACCTCTGGGCTGCTGAGTTTGCCTTCATTCATTCAACCATTCATTCATTATTCTTTGTAGTAGATTGGGTTAGTTTACTCAGTGATTGATCTTGCATTTATTATAATGTTATGTATAATATAACATAATATAATATTATGTATAATATAACATTATACATAATATTAAGCTGATGTTTAAGCTCCAATACTTTGGTGACCTGATACAAAGAGCCAACTCATTGGAAAAGACCCTGATGCTGGGAAAGATGAAGGCAGGAGGAGAAGAGGGTGACAGAGGATGAGTTGGTTAGGTAGCATCACTGACTCAATGGACATGAATTTGATCAAACTCCAGGAGATAGTGGAGGACAGAGGAACCTGACGTGCTGAAGTCCATAGGGTCCCAAAGAGTCAGACGTGACTTGGCAACTGAACAACAACAATATATAATATAATATATATATATGTGTGTGTGTGTGTATGTGTGTATATATATATTTATATATATATATAGTGGCTGACTTGCATGATACGAGCCTACTAAGGGTTAGCCACTCATGTTAGATTCTGGAAATAGTCTTTGAGACAAAGATTTACCTGCTAGATGTTTACTGGATGTGCTCTTTGCATCATTAATGGTCAGGGAGTGAGGGAAGCAAGACTGAGCAGAGGGAGGAGCTGAGCTGTGATGCAGAGGGAGCTCTGGAGCTCTGCTGGCCCTCCTGAGTACCTTGAGGCATGTGAGTGGGGTCTTAACTACCCCCTCTCAACCCCACATACACATTGGTTGGTCACTGGACATGGGGTACCCCCAGGAAGAGGGAATGATCTGGGAGGGGGGTGACAACTGTTAGCTGTAGGGCTTCTGTGGACATTTCAGCAGAGTAGTAAGTACAGGTACATCACTGTTTTTAATGATTGCATATAATATACCATTGTGTGTCTATATCTTGGATAAACTGATCATTCTCCTCTTTTTTGATCTTTAAGTTCTTATTTGTATATCTCTAAGCATTATTGGAGAAGACAATGGCACCCCACTCCAGTACTCTTGCCTGGAAAATCCCATGGATGGAGGACCCTGGAAGGCTGCAGTCCATGAGGTCACTAAGAGTCAGACATGACTGAGCGACTTCGCTTTGACCTTTTACTTTCATGCATTGGAGAAGGAAATGGCAACCCACTCCAGTATTCTTGCCTGGAGAATCCCAGGGATGGAGGAGCCTAGTGGGCTGCCATCTATGGGGTCGCACAGAGTCGGACATGACTGAAACGACTTAGCAGCAGCAGCAGCTTTGACTTTTCACTTTCATGCATTGGAGAAGGAAATGGCAACCCGCTCCAGTATTCTTGCCTGGAGAATCCCAGGGACGGAGGAGCCTGGTGGGCTGCTGTCTATGGGGTCGCACAGAGTCGGACACGACTGAAGCGACTTAGCAGTAACAGCAGCAAGCATTATTCAGTTACTTCTTTAAGATAAACTATTACCTGTAGACTTGCTATGTCCAAGAATATACACTTTGTTATGACTTTTAATACATGCCTGGAGATTGCCCTATGGAAAGGTTGTACCATTTTAACTTCACTGTGGTCAGAGTGCCCTTTCCCCACGGCCTCTTCAGTTTCTGGTTCGTACTGTTTGAAAGGTGTGCTGGAGAATTGCTGGTACTCTCTAAACTTATCAGCAGTAGGGAGGCCCTGTTTAGATTCAGAGCCTGGAGCAGATGCTGCCATACTTGGGGGTATTTTCCAAGGCTGCATTTGTTTCTCCTGTGCTCTTTAGTGATCTTGTTAGCCATCAGATCAACAAGGATTCAACAAAATACCTAATAATGGTAAATGGTATCTTACTAACTGGTCCATGGGATCACAAAGAGTCAGACACGACTCAAGATTGAACGTGCATGCATGATCGTTAGTGAGGATACAAGCATAAGCTTTTGAAATTCTTGCTGCACTGTTATTCTAATCTTAAAAAATAAGCCCTAGAATTTTTTGTAAGTTTTAGTCAAAACGTGATGTTTGAACAGACCTGTGTGTAACCCAAGGTGCCACAACTTAAGGGCAAAGTGACCTAACCTCTCTCAGCCTTCATTTTCTGAACACAACCCTTTGGAGTGTTTTTGCAGATTAAGAAAAATGGTATATGTGAAAGATCTTGGCATAGGGCTGGGCAGATATGAACACTATTAACAATGTCAAAAGTTTTGTGATTTGTTCAGCCTTATCCAGTTACAAAACTTGTTAAATTATTCTGTTGAGAACAGACAATGAGAGACAATAAGCTGATTTCTTAATGTAGAAAAAGACTGTGGTATCATACAGATAATTTTATTCAGGCATTGATTTGACTATACATGATTTTCTATTCTTCCCTCATCATCTCTCTTTTTCCATAGTTTACCTGGAAAAATCAGAGGATTTAGCCAAAAGAAAAAAGTAAAAAGCAAACTGTGAAAATGGTTTCCTCTTCCTTTCTTCATTCATTCAGTTATCCATCTAGTATGTATTGAGCGCCTGCTAGGTGCTGTGTCAGGGCACTGTGTTAGGCTCTGGGATTACAGGGACAAAAGAATCAGGCCCTGGGGGCGTATGGCTTAGTTGGGAGTCCTTACAGAAATGAATGAGAGTAGGTTATTGCATGTACTACACAAAGGCAGCTGTGGAATAAGGAGCAGGAACTTGTGAGGTGGTCACGTATTGGATTAAAGTTGGGGCTCGTGTCTGAGGACATGGGCAAATGAACTGAGCACATAGAAGTAAAGAGTAATTCAGAGGAGGTGAGGCGCTCCGGGTGTTCTTTGGGGATCATCTGGGGCTTAATATTATTAATTAAAGATCCTTTGCTCTCTTCAGGAAGCAGCTTGAAAGTTCATTCATTAGCTCCTGTGTTTGTTTGTTTGCTCATTCACTATTTTGTTCATCTGCGCACTCATGCATTTACTAAACATTTATTTTGTGCCCACTGTCTTCTATGACTGGAAGTGTAACATTGAATTATACATGGAGACATCAGAATCTGCATGGCTCATGGAAACTGGGAGAGAGACATGTACATGTCAGGGGTAATGATCATAGGTGCCCAGTACAAGAAAGGATTTGTTTCCTGCAAGAGGGGGACCTTTGAGCTGAGTCTTGCAAGAAAAGAAGCAGTTAGCTCTGAAAGCAGAGGAAGGATGTTTTGGGGGTGGCTGGAGGAGGTGGGCAAGAGCTTTGAGTTCTGGTTGCTGCTGTAGTAGTTCATGGCTGGTGTGAGGCTCGGTGGTGGAAAGGAAATGGGTCCAGACAGTCAAGTCTGGGTGCTTTGTCACCAGTACAGAACCGTCCCTGAGGTTTATAAGCAAAGACATGATTGGTTGAGCCTGCAAAGGGGAATGATCATCAATTGGCAAGCTTGTAAAGTTGTTTATTTTAACATCATGGATATCTTTCGGCAGTCTTTCTTTTATTACAGCTAATCATGGTTTGGTGGTCCAGCCTGCCACTGACCGTTGATTGTGATTTTTTAGTAAAGTAGTGGGCACACAGCACACACTGCTTTTCTGTACAGCAAGATGAAAGTGTGACAGCCCCAAGGAGAAGTCTCTTAATTGTGGGCACCAGCACCCTGATGCTCTGTCAGCCATGGGAGGTCAGCTAATTGAGGTGAACTTCAGAGAACCTGACGCCAAGGGAGGGCTGGGCACCGTATGAGCTGAAGGGCTTCCTCTGGATGGAGGGGTTGTCGCTATGGTTTATTTTTCACATCTTGATAGAAAGTGTCTTATCTCTGTGCTAGGTTGGACTAATTATATTTGTCATTTTATTTTTTATCCTCATCGAATCAGTTTTAAAACAATAAAGTCTGGTGAGGGAGATGTCATTATTTTATACAAAGTGACTGTGTTTTTAAGTCGGTGTGTTTCAGAAAGCTTCCATTTCTCAGTGGTTGGTGAAATAGTAGCTTGCTTTATTTAATCAACAGGATGCTTTAGCTCAATTGTACTTGAGAGGTTTTTGTAAACTGGCAAAAAATAAGTAGCATTTCTAATTCTTAATTGTATGTTCTGATTTATCCGAAGTGGATAGAAAAACAAATTATTTCTGCTAAATTATACTTAGGAGGATAGTACTTGAAAGCATTCTAAAAGTTAGAAACAAGAAAGATATTAAGAGGAAGTTTAAAGAAAAGTGAAGAACTTAAAAAGGAAGTGTTAAATGTTAATCATATCACTGTTTAGAATAATAAGAACGTTTGCGTGGTTCTCATACGTACACAAAGTGCAGTATATTGAGGCTTCACTGATTCAAATTGTCAAGGAGGAAAAACTTTTCTTCTCCCCTCTTAGGTTCATGATTTTGGGACTTGCAAATTAAACTGACAGAGTAGCAAGAGAAAAGACAGATTTACTCACAGACAAAACTGTGACTCAAAGGGGTGGTTAGACTTTGTGTCTTATATACTATCTTAATAAGAGATGGGGAGGGGAGAAGGGTTCTTCTAGGAAAGCAAGTGGCTTCTTAGTAAGAGTAGGGGAGAGGGAGAAAGGGTGCCTGTAGGAAAAAAAATGAATTTTTGAAGAGCTCAGTGGGCCCTAAAAGAATACATGGGTGATGATCATTTTGTGATAGTGTGTGTTTAGGTGTGGTGTGGAAACTTATTTCTGATGGTAAAAGTCAGTCTTCTCAGGTTGCTTTTGAAAGGGTATTTATGACAATTGAGTTCTTTTGAGAGACTCTGTTTTTAGGCAGAGATTTCAGGAACTCAAATGCCTTCAGCTTAAAAAAATTTTTAGGCCAGAGTGGCAGATTCTGAACCCCTTCAAAACTTGTTGAAGTTCAGTATCACCCCCATAATAGCAGTTACAAAAGATAGTGCTATAATTCTGGATTTCTGTTTTTCATTTTATTGGAAATTTATTAGAAATAGATGGCCTTAAGGCATATGCCTTTATAAACTGAGAGGGTAAATTAGGCAAAAGTTAGGAAGATATCAACTTGCTCCTATAAGTAAAGAAGATATACTCGTCAAATTTCAAATGGATGTTTCTCCCAGGGGTTAGTATAAGTTTGATACCTTAGATCATGTCCCTTCATATCATAAAAGCATCTCAGGAGTCTTTTGACACTAGTATTGAAACTAAATCACAGACTATTTTAGGTTTCTAAATGAGCACTCCTGAATGTGACAATTACATCAATATAATATTTAGTTGAACTGTAGAATTTATTAAAGTGACACATTACTTGTAATGCCTGACAGACCTCAGTGCCTGGACAGAAATGGAGGGAATGGGCAATGGAGGGAATCAGGGTCTGGCTGTTTTTTGATTGGCAGCAGGTGCAGTCTGTAATCTGAGAGGCTGAACCTAGGATGTTACGAACAGACGCAGTGCTGCCAGAGGCCACGAGAGTCCCTGGCACTGGAAAAGAGGAAGCGTTTTTCTGTGGTGGAGGCAGAAACGAGCATCTCTGATACGCAGAGCAATTTGGAGAATTCTTCCACTTCACCTCCTCAGATCTGTTCTTACTGGGCAGTGCTTACAAGTTGGAGTATTGTTAATCCTATAATGATATGTATTGGGCATTTAGTTTTACAAATGCTGATGATGTGTTGTGGTTCAGTAGCAAATTAGGTAAAATGCCTGGATGGTAGTTATGTTGGGGCTGTAGAACCCCTGGAACCCATAGAAAGCAGGAGCAGTTATTGCCGGCAACAGGAACAGTGATCACTCCCTTATGGAGCTCTGCCTGGGAGCCAGGTGGGACCCCCTGCCATCTGCAGTCTGCATTGGAGGACAGGGACACTAAGCTCCAGAAATGGCCTCCCTCTCTTTTTGCAGAAAAGGCACACTGGTGTTGGAGAGATGTGCTGGACCCTGATGTTGCAGTCAGATCTTACATGATACTGGGTCTGTTTTGACTGATATGCAAACCTGTGTATGAATAATGAACAAATTTTTAAGTAGAGGGCTTAAATTTAGTATAAAAACATTAGAGGAAACAATCATTGTTATTGTTGTTTAGTCACTAAGTTGTGTTCAACTCTTTTAGACCCCATGGACTCTAGCCTGCTAGGCTCCTCTGTCTATGGGGTTTCCTAGGCAAAAATACTGGAGTGGGTAGCCATTCTCATCTCCAGGGGATCTTGCTGATCCAGGGATCGAACTCGGGCCTCCTGCATTGCAGGCAGATTCTTTACCGCTGAGCCACCAGGGAATCCCAAGAAGGCAATAGGGCCATTTAAATTACTTTTAAAAGACCTCATGCTTATCTTTCTGGTACCTGAACTGAAATTAAATTTGTGAAACAAGAAAACACTTGACCAAGGAAGCACTTAGCTTACACGTTGTACACTCATGTTAATTTGATCCTGCTCATGATAGAAGGACTTCCTGGTCTTGGGATGGCGGAAACAGGACATCTGTATGGACACTTCCAGTTCTTAATGGATCACAGTTCATAGCGAGGATGCGATTATCTTCTTTAGGCTGAAGTTCTAGAAGTGAGATCACTGGTCACCAGGCATGTGATTTTCAAGGCTTTGATGTATGTTGCCAAACTGCTGTCCAGAAAGGGTTTCCCTCTTTCCACTAACTCTGGCGCTGCATGGAGTGCTCCATTTGCCACACTCCTCCACTGGGAGTTTGATAACCACTTTCACCTATGCCAATCAGATAGGTGAAAAATCACATCCCATTGTAATGTTCATTTCCATTTGTTGAATTGCCAGCTGAGTGAATGTCTTTTTATGTGTATACTGTTCATTTGTGTTTTTTCCTGTTTGTGTTTTTTGTCCATTTAACTAATGGGCATTGATCAGCACAAGGTCTTTGTATATTCAGGATACTTTTTGACACACATTTCTCCTGGCTTATTGTTTATCTTCTTACCTTATTTGAAGCATCCTGGCTGGTTAGAAATGTTATAGATTTGTACGATCCCAGAAGAGACTCTGATGCTGGGAGGGATTGGGGGCAGGAGGAAAAGGGGACGACAGAGGATGAGATGGCTGGATGGCATCACCGACTCCATGGACATGAGTCTGGTTGAACTCCGGGAGTTGGTGATGGACAGAGAGGCCTGGCGTGCTGCGATTCATGGGGTCGCAAAGAGTCGGACATGACTGAGCGACTAAACTGAACTGAACTGAACGATCCCAGAAAATCCACAAAGAGATAGAAACTCAAGAGAAAGACAAGAGAGAGTGGGAAAGGTTGTCTGTAAAATTACTTGTAGGAAAAGCAGTTCGGGCCTGGCGTCAGGGTAGTGACTGACTTCATTTGGGTGTCAGTGCATAGTAACACTGTTAGGTTTGTGAGGTTCTGTTTCCTTCTGTTTGTGAGGTTCCTGAGGTTCTGTTTGTATTTAATTTGCAAGGCTTTGTTTCACAGAATTGGTTATAGTTCCTGTCACCCTCCTTCACCTCCTCCCTGACCACTCCTGTCCATGGGAGCTGAGCTACCATGCTCAACACCTGTTGTTTCCTGCACATTCTTAAAAGTCCCCTGCAGTTTTTATTCCAGCCAGTTCCAAGGACTTTGAAACTTGTAGATAAAAGCTTACTATTTACTTATCACCTCTGCTACAAACTGAGGCCGCTTATGGCTAAGTTCCCTGTAAATTTCCTGTGATCATAAACTTAAATGCTGAATTATAGGAAAGTTCTCACTTTTTTCATTCTGGCACTTGCATTGAAATTACCTTTCTGTGTTAAGAAAGTGAGAGCACAGAACTCACCTGGACCAAGAGTTTATTTGTGCCCTGTTCATCACGCTGATCCAGTCTGCCCTGTGTTTCTCAAATGTCTGTGACTTGCAGGAGATTCCCAAACTTACTGCTTTTTTGAAGAGTGTGAGATTTGAGAGACCCAGGTCCTAGCTTGAGGTTTGCCATTTTGCAAGGCTGATGGAGCTTTCTGAGGCCAACTATTCTTATCTGTGGAAAGCAGGATAAGACGATATTGTGTATGACTAACTCCTTGCAAAAAACTGTATTGCTGTTTGAAAAAGCCCATGGTTGTGTCATGCTTCGGGGTTTTGGGTGTTTTGTAGTTGGTGTTTTGGTTTTCTGTTTGTCATGTGCTTGTGTGTCTGCTTCTCCTAGTGCTGAATGCATGCTCTGATTTGTTGGAAGAACCTGGGGCCAACCTGGGCTTTGCCCCACAGCTTGCAGTACATGTTGCTCTTCCAAAATGCTGATTCTACTTCCTTGGGAGAGCCTTTCATTTCTCTGCAGGTTCAGGTCTGCTAGCTCTTGCTGTGTGGGTTTTCCCAAGAAATCTGCAGTGTTTACCTGCTGGTCTCACTGAGCGCCCTCCTTGAGTGGACTCCTCTAGGGTTTCTGACCCACTGAGGGGAAGGCCTGTGGAGGCTGAAGCCATGGGGCGGGTGCTTTCACCCAGCCTGAGTGGAGCTGACTTGTGGATTGTTTCGTTGTGATCTGTGAATCATCTGTCTCCAGATTTCATTATAACCACAAACTGTGCTGTGGTTTTAACCATTTGATCAGAGAGCCTTGCTTTTGGCCTGTTGTACTGCATGATTCGCACTGTTGCGCCTGTGTCTGTAATCATGCCTTCTTTAGTTTGTGTCCACTCACTTCAGGCCTTTGTGCTCCCTGCTCTTTACCAGCCTCTGGGTTTCTGTGGAGTAGGAGTTTGTGTTGTAAAAGCATTTGGGATACTTTCATAACACTGCGTGCATGCGTGCTAAGTTGCTTCAGTCAGTCGTGTCCGACTCTGTGCGACCCTATGGACTACAGCCTGCCAGGCTCTTCTGTCCATGGGATTCTCCAGGCAAGATTACTGGAGTGGGTTGCCATTTCATTCTGCAGGTCATAACACTTTGGGTTGTTTCCTTACCTCCCTTTAAGATTTTACATCTTAAATAAGATTAAAGAATTGTGAATGTGCCAAATTGTATTATGGATTTTAACAAGATGACTTCTACAGGCATATGACACTTGGTATGTATCAGTGTCTGTGTGTTTATATAAATGTATGGATGCGTTGTTTTTTTTTTAATTTTATCTTTAAACTTTACATAATTGTATTAGTTTTGCCAAATATGGGATTTGGTTGATTAAAACAAGCCTTCTCTTTGAGATATTCAGATTTGAAATTTTTGACTTTGTATCAGTTTTCCTCATAATTTATTTTTTAATGTTCCATGAGGTATGTGATCTAAAGATGACTTGGAAAAGTTTTTGAAGAATTAATTTGAAATTTTTTCTCTTGACAGATTTGGAAATACTGATTAGATCATATATACATTTGTATATGTTTATATATTTTAATAAAGTTGTATTTAACTGGAAAAATTCTTTTATGACAAAAAAATTTCTACACGTTTTTGCTCTTTTATAAATGGTATATTTCTCTTCTAGTTTAGAAATGAATAGTGTTGAGCCTTTGAAAATAATCATACTATAAAATTATATTTTCTATTCCACAAAAGTTAGTAACTGGGAAAGGAAGGATTGTTTAGTTGTTAATATAATGACATCTTTGGTTTAATATATCAGTGGGGTAAAAACTTTGAGCTTCCTTTGCAGTAGGAAATTTTATGGCATATTCTTCTGAAAATAAGTCATATTATAGCAGCTTTATTGAGTATGTGTATGTGGTGAACTACTGAGTTTGGACATAGACGAGATTTACTTTTGAGTCTAGTTTTCATTTTCACTGAGGTATGTGTAAGGCTTAGACACACCCTCTGCTTTGACAAGTCTTTCCTTGTTACCACAGCTTCTATAACTTGCTTGTTGGTTGCTGACGCAGCATTTCAGAAATAGGCCAAGTTGTGTGGCCCCCAGGCTAAAGCTTTGTCTTCTCTCCCTAGCTCACAGCAGAGTGACTGCGGGGGTGGAAGGGAATGCTATAATGCTTTTTCCCAGGTTTATTTTGAAGGGAAGGCAAGGGAACTGAGAGTGCATCTTTCAGGGAGTTCAGCAGGATAGGAAAGGAATATGGGAAACAAAGGAGTGTAAGGATTTGATTTAGCTTGGAGTGTGGATACAGTAGGGAAATGAATTTAGCCATGTTGTGCTGGGGATTTATTGATTTAATGACAATAGTAGCCTGAAAATCTTCTTGGGGATTGTTGGCATGTTGACCCAAGCAGGGTTCAGGCAAATCAGGTTGAGATTCTGCTTCTCAGCGCCAGTGCTCTTTCTGCTGCCCCATTCCATAGTGTCTACTGATACCATGCCAAATCTTTATGTTCTTTCCAAGAAAAGTTGCTTTATTCTCGTTGACAAGTAAGCCTTTTTTTTTTTTTTTCCCAGATTAGCACTTCTGTTAGCTCGAGTAGATTTACCTCACTCTCTTTCTTTGTTTTTAAGGAGTGTAAAGATTGGGGTCAGGAAATCTTTATATTGTAATTTGGTTTAAGCACTTGTTTCTTTAACTTGACTTTCTGTAGACCTAGTTTTTAAATAATTCTGGATTGATGTGGGCATTGGCCACTCTGAATAAACTTGTGTAACCAGATCATAGTAAGTAGTTCGATAATTTTTAATGAGACACTATTTCAAATTCTAGAACTGCTTACTAAATCTTGTTACACATAGTTATTGGTCACTGCCTCTCCTTATAAGCTGGCTCTGTGCTCTTTATTGATCTCTGTGCAGTATGAGTGGATATGGAAGACCTTGCTAGCTGAATGACCTTGGGCAGAGCAGTAAAGGATCCTCTTGTGGGCTTAGGACGTGTTTGTAGAATCTGAACCAAGGGATTGTCTTATTTTGTATTGTGTGAAATTTTGGTATTTTTAAGAAGCTTTCAGGGAAAATTAGGAAGCCATTATCTTCATCCTGATATTCAGCCTAAAGCAGTCGTATTTGGGGTCTTTGTCCTTTTAGGTCTTGACATGATCTCCGGTAGATAACAAAACTGTGAGTTTTCTACTTTAAAGTCATTATTGACACAGATTTCTTACTGGTATCAGGGTTTTTGAGCCAGAATGGAAATTTTAAAATGGGTAAAATAGAAGTCTGTAGCTTTCTATTTAGTTTTAACTTCAGACTAGGTAGGCTTATGCATTTTAACTGAACCTAAGAAAGAGTGAGTCTAGGAGAATAAACTGAATCTATGGAGACAGCGTTAAAAACCCAAGTTGTTAAATATAGGTGAAGAGCACGTTGTTGTTGTTGTTTTGGCTGGTGGGGGAAATATGAGGCTTCCATGTTTATTTGGGTAGAGTGGTTTGTTTGAGTAAAAGTCTTGTGTTTAAATCCTATTCAAAGCATGAAAACATGTTTAACTGAATTTAATCTCCATGTACTCAACTTGCTACCCTCTTTGGAACAGTCTCACACACTAAAATAACATCAGAGAGGATAAACTGAATCAGAGGTTAAGACAGATATGCTTAAGTGAGCTTTACTATAGCTCCCATACTAATTAAAACAAGTTGACAAAATACTTTGAAAGTATTAGTTTCCCTTCGTTACAGGACTTAGTATCTTTTAAAAAGTTTTAGTAGAGAAGGGTCTCGAGATAGTTGAGAAAATTTACTTAAAAACTTTTTTAGTTTTCACTTGAGAAAATACTCACCAGTTAGTCAAGAAATGATTTTTAACCCCCTGGTGAGTCTGAGGTGTGGTGTGGGCACCAGTCTCCTTCTCCTCTGATCTGTGCTCGGTACTGCCCCACAGGGAGGGCTGGTGACCGAAGCAGAGGCGTGGCCCATGGGCCTCGTGGGTGACCAGGTGGGGATCCAGTCCTGGACCTAGTTGTGGTGCTCTTTGAGTGTAGCTGAGGGACGTGGGGCTTTGGGCTGGGAGTTTCTGAGATTCCTGAATGCATGTGTGACGTCATCACTGTAATTTTCAAAAGGCTGATTTGAGGGTGTTGATAAAACTTTTTTAAGAGAGATATACTTAAGTGAGCTTTACTATAGCTCCTATACTAATTAAAACAAGTTGACAAAATACTTGAAAAATACTTTTTTTGCTTGTGTATCCCCTAAAGGAATTTGAGAAAGCAAAGTCCCTTTTACTTAATACTGTTTCACCCTGTTTTTTTTTTTTTAATTTAAGTTTAAATGCAGAGGTACAGTCTTCAGTTTACTGTAAATCTTGTCATTTTGATGTATTTAAACAGAATCCAAAATCATAGTAACTTGATAGCCATAGTCATTTAAAAGATCATGGTCAGAAATTTTACATTTTTTTTCTATTTTTATCATCTTGTCATTTTTCTATAACAAAATATGTCTTTAAACTTAAATTTATATTAAGAACTACTTCCGGAATGATAGAAGGACCCCTGGATATCTGCCTCTCCTTAAAAACAATGTGAACACGGGAAAAAATGATCAAAATCAACTTTTCAGAATTCTAGAAATTAACAAAAGACTTGCTTTAATCCTCGGAGTTTTTATTCAAGGGAAATGACTGAGTCATAGTAGGAACAATGAATTTTGTTTTCTCTTAACTTGTCTATTCCCATTCCCTCTCCCTGGCTCCATGGTAGCTTGGTTTTTTAAAAAAAATTTATATATATATATGTGTGTGTGTGTGTGTGTTTGAAGTAGGGTTGATTTACAGTGTTGTGTTAGTTTCTGGTGTACAGCAAAGTGATTTAGTTTTATGCATGCATATATATATATGTATACGTATACTTTTCAGATTCTTTTCCTTTGGTTGTTATATTGAATATAATTTCCTGTGCTGTACAGTAGGGCCTTGTTATTTATCTATTTTATATATAGTAGTATGCATTGTGAAAGTAGTGTCTGACTCTTTGCGACCCCATAGACTGTACAGTCCATGGAATTCTCCAGGCCAGAATACTGGAGTGGGTAGCTGTTCACTTCTCCAGAGGATCTTCCCAACCCAGGGATCGAACCCAGGGCTCCTACATTGCTGGTGGGTTCTTTACCAGCTCAGCCCCGAGGGAAGCCCTGTAATATTCATAGTAGCTTTAAAACAAGCAGCCTAGTAGTCACTGGAGGGGGAAGAACAGATTTGAAGCTTCCTCCAAAACTCTAGTCCCAGAGAACTACCTCCGTTTGACGTGTCCGGAAGCTGCCTGGTAAAACCTCATTCACAGGGCTGGTCTTTATTTGACCTGGCTCAGAGGTTACCCAGTGTTAGAAGCCCTCTTACGATGTCTGCTGAACACACTCAGCAGCAGTTGTTTGTCATTGTAATTATGATACTAGCCAGCAGCCAGAGCAAACAAAAAATGGGTCAAAACACTTAAGAAGAATGTCTTGAAAGTGGGAAGCCCATAAAGGGTTTTGAGAAGCTCTGATACATTCCTGGTGCCCTAGAGCAGGGGTCCCAGCCTCCAGGATCCAATGCCTGATGATCTGAGGTGGAGTTGATGCAGTAATAATAGAAATAATGTACTTGAACCATCCCAAAACCATCCCCCCAACCCCTGGTCTATGGAAAATTTGTCTTCCATGAAACCCATCCCTGGTGCCAAAGAAGTTGGGGACCGCTGCTCTAGAAGACCGTGCATGTGGGCAGGGCTCAGAGCATGCCCAGGGAAGACTTGAAGAGCCCCTCATTGTTGCTTCTGGCTGATCTGGAGACTCCAAAAAAGCCAAAAGTAAAGGCCAATAAGGTTGTAAATTGTTGAAGCATTGAAGGTTTACCCAACACACACACAGCCCCTTGGCAAAGGGTGGGACACTTACTGTTCAGGGCATTTAAGGAAGTCTCTGTCCAGTTATTAGCTGACCACCAAACTAACTGAGTAGAAACTTTGGTGGCTACATGTGATGGAAAAATAGAGACCTTACAGAATTAGTCACTAAACAAGCAAACAGCAGTAACAACAGCAGCAGCATACTGGAAGGAGGGAAAATCTGATTTTTAGAGTTACCATGCTGATTTTCAGAGTTGGCACTGTTATTAAAAGTGTCTAGTTTTCAACAAAAAAAATATAAAATACTCAAAGTCACAGGAAAGTGTGGCTAACAAATTTATTCATCATTTTCAACCCCTATATGAAGCTCTGCACTGGGCACACAACAGGTGTTCAGAAGTGTTATTGAATTGACTTGTAATTAGCTGATTTTCAGAGACTTTGTGTGTTTTTCTTTTGTATTAAGTGTTTAACCCTGAGACAAACCCTGGTGTGTTTATTTTGTCCCTTAGAACAGGGTCTTTATTAAATGATAACTATTAATAGAAGCCATACATTTTCCCAAATGAGTGTTTGTTAGTATTCTGGAAAATTTGAAAGCTCTTTATTTAATTAATTAAATATAATAAATCTGCTAAGAAAACTGCCTCATTCAGAGACCAGATTAGTTTGAAATATTTCCTGTGTAAAGTTTGCTTGTATAGTTTGAGTTTTTACAGCACTTTGAGAATATAACTATTGTACTGTTTTGCAAATGTCCAGATCTCTAGAGACCTGTAATCAAGTGCTCATGTTATCCAGTATTTGACTTATTTATAGTAAAGATTCCAAAACTTTAGTGTGTCAGACCTAATAAACTGTTGTTACATCTTCATATCTGGACATGCTTATTAAAAAAAAAATCTGGAAAACAAATCTGGCCTCAAATCCATAATATTTTCAGATGATTAATAAACCTTTACTGTGTTCGCGATCAGTCTTGAGGATGGCAGAAATTCAGGGTTGTTATGTACTGTATTGACATTCTCTGATTCATCCCAGGAGCAGAGAAGGAAAGTGGAACTGCTGAAGACATCACATCAGTGCACAGAGTGTTATCAGTATATCCTGGTTTCAGATACTTACTTGTGTATATTTTTCTATATTCTTCATCATTCTTTTCTGCTCCAGTGTCTGTAAAAAAAGATGAAGCAAACCTACTGGACCTGCAAGCCTCAAAACCCCATGTCACTGCAAGGAGAAGATGCTCACTGAATTTGCATTGATGCCAGGCAGGAAGGCAAGGGAAGATTAATATCTTGGAGAATGTGGTCAGAATTCCAAAAGCTGTTGACAGATCCCTGCCGAGGCGAATGCTAGGCTGGCAATATTCAAAGAGTGACACGAGAAGGAGCAACCTATAAAGCTAATAGTTGTTTACTGGCAATTGTAATTGCCAAAAAGTCTGGGGTTTACAGTGGATCTTGAGGCTAAAATTTAACTGTTGAAGAACTTGGTTAGCAAAAGTGAGGGTCTTTTGTTGTTCACTGTGGAAGTAATATTGTATCTAGAGTAGGTGTGTATGCGTGTAAACATGCATGTGTATGAAATTACACTGTTAGGGTGATATCTGGTTATTCAGAGATACACTCATGTACACCTATGTATGACTGTGTGCGTTATTTCAGTTGGCGTGTTATAAACTTTTTTTTTCTTATATTCTTACATGTGAATACATATATCTATAATTAGTATACCAATGGACATGACTTTTATTATTTAAACAAGTTGTCATTATAATTGCTAATGCCATTAATAAAGGCTCGATGGCTATAGTAATCTGCTATTCTTGCTGTTAGGTTTTACATTGGTATTTTTTTTCACTTGTCATCCTGTAGGGGCTCAGATGGTAAAGAACCTGCCTGCAATGCAGGAGACCCGGGTTTGATCCCTGGGTGGGGAGTATCCCTTGGAGAAGGGAACGGCTACCCTCTCCATAGGGTCGCAAAGAGCCAGACACAACTGAGCAACTAACACGTTCATCCTTTAGAAGGTGAAGTTGGTTGGACCCTTGTAGCTGTCGGTGGCGATGTAACCTCGCAGCAGGTTCAGATTGTGTGGCCACATCTGTAACACTTGCCATTTCGCTATTCATTGCTCTTCTGTCTGCCTCTCCCCTTAGAGCTAATCTCTGCAGTGAACATGGGACTGTCCTTTGCCTATTTGTCAGAAATGAATTCCTGGGTTTGCTAGGTGAGGGAAGAGTGGGAAGAAGGGGAAGTAAAGAGGCTGCTGTTGGGGAGAGCTGAGTGGAGACAAGACTGGGCTCACAGGGGATGACAGAGTCTAGGCTTTGTGGGTTAGAGCCCTGCACACAGGATCTCCTCTTCCCGGAAGAAGACGAGGTAGGGTGGAGTTGACAGGCGCCAGAGCCCACTTCACCATGTCTCAACTTCACCGGTGAGGCTGGGAGCAGGTGACAGAGGAGGCACCTACCTGGTCCAGGCAGGACAAGGAGGCCGGAGGGGCTGGATTGGCTGGCAGAGCTCTGAGCAGCAGGAGTCAGCCTGGGATGTGTCTGAGAGACACCAGGCTGGTTGGGAACAGGTGGATGGCTGGGTATGAACAGCAGAGTGGGAAGCTGAAGGGGCTGAGCCCAGGGGAAGGAGTGAGAGTGTGGAGCTGGTGAGCACAGCGGCTCCAGGACTCAGTGCTTATGCCCCAGCCGCTCCTCAGGGGTGGGGCGTGGGCAGGTAGAGAGGACAGCCCTTCCTGAAGGGGTTGAGTTTGTGGGGCTCCTGGGCTCTGTGGGTCAGCACTGGCCTCTCCTCTCAGTTTGCATCCTTTTCTGGCCGACTTTGGAAAAACGAGGAGGGAGGAGAGCATCTGCCCCCCACCCCAAAGTCCACAGTTTGATATAAATTAGGCAAAGCTGGTTTGAAATTTATGGCAAAAGGTGGGGAATGGATTTTTGTTTTGATCATTCATAGCCTCCTCCTCCTACAAATAAACTGGCTTTCAAAAATACATGTAATACTATAAGAAATAATAAATAAGTGAGAATATTAGTAATAGGGATGATACTGTTAGGAAAAATAATGGATATCTTGGGGCATTGCAAGAGGTGGGTCACAAATGTGGCTTTCAGATTTCTAGTACAGGGAGGGAAAAGGCAAACAGAAGCAGAGGTCTGCACTCCAGGGTCCATCGGATAGAAAAACAAAGCAAAACAAAACCAGTGACTTACAAAATGTTATACTGCGCAATGTCCATGACAATATCCTTTCATAAATAAAACAAATTTGTTAGGCCTGCTCACATCATTAAGGGGCTTCCCAGCTGGCACTAGTGGTAGAGAATTCACCTGCCAATGCATGTAATACCTTCATACTGTAAGAGACACAGGTTCGAATCCCTGGGTCAGGAAGATCCCTTGGAGGAAGGCATGGCAACCCACTGCAGTATTCTTGCCTGGAGAATCCCATGGACAGAGGAGCCTGGCGAGCTACAGTCCATGGGGTCACAAAGAGTCGGACACGACTGAGCAACTGAGCATGCATGCGTATGCACCATTAAAAGCAGCCTGTCCAGGGAATAAAACAGTGTGGTCCAGGTAACCAGCCCTGTGACACCTGGCTTTACTAAGAGATAGCTTTTACCTGTTGCAAGGCTGACATACTCAGATGCCTCCAGGGCCCTGGCATATGAATAAGTTCGTGAACAGGGCTGGAGTGGAGACCTGAATGACCCAGAGAGGGCACGATGCATCTAAAAGGCATTTATACTTCATAACAAGAATCCCTGTACTGGTTTAATAAAACACTGCAGGCTAGACCACCCCACTGGAGCTCAGATCTAGAAGAGCGTGGACATCATCTATGACATCTTTCATAAATATTGTTTCTCTCAGTAGAATGTTTGGACGGTATTGAACAGCAGTGAGTTGTGGGCGTATTTTCTGACAGGTGCCTTGTCTGCAGATGACCCCTGTTGCCAGTTGGTCACACAGCTGAATGTTTTACCCTTTGGACAGACTGGGGGGAGGTGAAGCCATTTGTCTTTTCAGCCGAGGTCTTCGGGAATCCAGAGGCAAGGGGAGGGCCCAACTCCACTGTGGCCTTTGGTCTTCAGGCACCATTCTGGATGCACCGAGAGAGAAGTAAGCCAACATTTTTGGGACACTGTACTTATAACTTAGGTGGTAAATGGCAATCACATATAAAAATATTTTGGAGTTTTGATTATGGCTGTATTTGGAATATTCGTGCATGCAAAGGGAAGGCCATTGACAGGGATAATCAGAATCAGGTTCTTTAGTGTTTCAGGGAAGCAAGGAAATGCTTTAAAATTGCATTATAGTACTGGAGGATAACATGAAGTCTTTTCTGGAGTCTCAGCAGTGGGATGGTTTAATATCTGGGCAGTCTTTCTGTTGTTATATATGTGCACACATTCAGACACATGTGCACATACACATGTACTTAACCTGGAGTTCTGTCTGCATCCTGTGATATTGTGGTTTGGTTCTGAGAGCTCATGGACTAGTCTTCAGAGTGAGTGCATGCAGTACATGAAATGCCAGGGTGCTGTGTAGTTCTCTGAGATTCAGTGCCCTCAAGATCTAAATCTCCAGGTAGGAGAAAAGGCAGTCTGCTAATTTATTTCCTAGTATCACGTGATCCCATTGTATGCAAATTGATTATGCAAATTTCAACTAAAGACACGTAAATGATAATAAAAGTTTCCCGTTATGTGCAAAATTTCGGCAGGCACATTCCCCCAAATTATGCATCAGGCTATCTCATATTTTCAAAGCCAGCAGGTCAACTGAATTGTAAAAATGCTTTGTTACCCAATGTCACATTCTTTTCTTTTTAAGAGAAATACCTTCTAACCCTTGGCAATATTATGTGAACTCTTGTTGCTTACAGATATCCTTCATGGATTTAAGTGACATTTGTGTTATTATTTTCAAATTAGCTTATAACTCAAGCCTTTATTACAGCATTCAGAGTATCCAAGTTGTGCTAATAATACTCGTGCTGGAAAACATCCTGAAAATCTGTAACTTTGGAACAGAAATAGGATAAAACACTATGCTATGCCATGCTGTCAATTTATGAGGTACAACTGAGAAATATTAGAGATAATTCTGCTATTAAAAAGCAGCAGTAAAGCAAAAACACAGCACAGCGGCTGAGCTGCAGATTTATGCATTCCGAGGATGCATTCCCCATACTCCGCCCGCAGACTGTGAGGTAATCAGTCTTGAATTATGTAAGTTCTTTAGGAACACATCTCATGAATCAAAGGCAGCCATGCTTTTTGTGAATCCCTGTTACCCAGGCTTGGAAAAGATCTTTTAGGTTGAAAACTACATATAGCAAGGTACTTGGCTGACACTGAGTAGAAGATCTTTAAGGGGCTAGGAGAACAGAATTTTCCTTCTGCTTCTTTAAAACTTGTCAGTACATATTTAGTGACTTATTTTATGCATGCTGCCCTGCTTTGTTTGTGGGGGGAAAGCACGTATTTTTTGTACTTACTTACAGATGGAGAAAGGAGGATGGTCACTTCCTGGTTGTAGCTTTGCTCTAAATGCAGTCCTTTTGTTTCTACATCAAGTAATATAAAGTGATAGGGCTTTTAATAATAATTGTGTATATTTAAATGGTGCTCATTATGGGCTGGGCACCATTCAAACTGCCTTAATAACTCCTTTGATATTCACGGCAACCCTTTGAGGTAGGTGCTCACTCTTGTTGCTGCCATTTTACAGGTGAGAAGAAAGAAGCCCAGGGAGGTTGAAGTGACTAGTCAGAGGTCTTAAAACTGCTAAGTTTAGAGCTACAAGTCAGTCCAGGCTGGTTGGCGGGCTCCAGAGTCTGTATCCTCAATCACCATGCTCCGGCCCCTCAGGAAGCTTGGAGATAGATGAGCAGCCTCAGGTCAGAACAGTCGTCCCCCCAGGGGAACTTGCTCTTCAGACAAGGGGTGTGCTCCCCCTAAGAGGAATTACTGTATGGAACAGAGCTGTATCATAAGACAGTTGTTCAGAAACCTTAAAGTTTGCATTTGGTACCTGGATGCTGAAGGAGGGTAGAATAGATCGTGGTAAGTTTGAGGAAGTAAGTGTGAGGGCCAGGTGCTGCCCGAGAGAGGCTCCTGGCTGAGTCTCGAAGGCCTGTGGAGACTGCTAGACAGGGGCTGAGCTCCCTGGGGGCCAGCTTCCCCCACCCTCCCTCCAACAGCACTCCGTCACTGCAGACTCCTATATCTGACTGGGCCCTAGTTGCCTTCCACGAGACATTGATTAGACACATGACACAGTTTTCACCGTAGTGGGTTTGCAAGGATGAATGTGACCGAGTCCCTACCTTAGGCTTTGTCTAGAAAGCCTCACATGACTTCAGAAGCCTGTCTACCCCGCCAAACTCCCCACCTGCCTGTGATGCTTGAAATTATTTTAAGACCTGTGAGAACAGTTAATTTCACAGTTAGGAAGCTGAAAACAGCAGTGTCTGGTTTGGGGGTTCCTGTCAGCGCGAACGAGTTTATCATCAAGAGCTTTGGGTTGGTTGGGCAGCCAGTATAAATGGCCGCTGTCAGATCCTTCCCTTTCTTTAGGTTCTGGGGGTGGGTTTGGGAGGGGGACACCAAGGCCTGAGGTGGGAGGAAGGATACAGGATGAGATGGAGAGGGATAGATGTTGCCCAAGTGATGTCAGCCTCCTTATCTTATTGTCCAGACTGGAAACGACTTGAGATTTTTGCCCAGAATGAGGTGAAAGTAGAAGTGAAAGTCTCTCAGTCGTGTCTGACTCCAGGCCGGAATACTGGAGTGGGTAGCCTTTCCCTTCTCCAGGGGATCTTTGAACCCAGGTCTCCTGCATTGGTTGCAGGCTGATTCTTTACCAGCTGAGCCACAAGGGAAGCCCAAGAATACTGGAGTGGGTAGCCTATCCCTTCTCCAGGGGATCTACCTGACCCAGGAATCGAACTGGGGTCTCCTGCATTGCAAGTGGATTCTTTACCAACTGAGCTATCAGGGAGCAGAATGAGGTGAGCCCTGATTATTTTCACTTGGGCAGGGAGAAATAGAAACTGAGTGTGAGATATTTGATGGTGAGGCCGTAAAAACATGTACTGGAGAGTTCCTATACGTTTTTTAAAACCATACTGTCTTCATATGAAGGAACCTTTTCTCATTTTGCTTGTTAGGCAGCACAGCTCAGACTAAAGTCCCGAGGGTTGTGCGTAACAGAGGCCCTCACTGAAGCGAGCGTTCCCTTCTCCTCACTTACCCTCATTTATACCTTTGTGGGACTACTATTCTTAATAGCTAAGAATTTTCTAAATTTAGAAGTAGGTTTCAGGAAATAATCAAATACGTTCTATAATATGGCAAGTTTTGTTATAGGTGTGATGTTTGAATGCCACTAGTGCTGTTTTTACAGTTAAAAGAACGTTTGCTATATGTTTCAGTAAATTGCAAAACTTAGGAAACTGAAACAAAGGCATGACATTATTCATTTATTGACTTACTTTCTCAATGCCTTAGAGCAGCTTGCATTTAGTGGGGGAGCACTAAATTTAGAAGAGTTTTTATGGAACTTTACAGTCACGAAGCGCTTCCACCTGTATTTGAGGTGAGTGAGCGCAAGCATTTGTATCCTTACTTTATAGATGAGGAAACTACTCCAAGTCAAACAACTGGTCAGTGGTGGAACTGGCGCTCACATGCCCTTCATTCTTCCCAGCTGCCTTTCCAAACAAATCCTGAAGGAAATCGTGTCTTTGAGCAGAAAGGCAAGCCCTCCATGGCTTCACTAGAAGCCTGTGTAAGAAAATGAAAAGGGGGGAGGAAAAAGAAGGCTGTGTAGATATAAAAGCTTTGTCAGAGGCCCTTTCCCAAGGTTCCCCTATTCCTCACCCTGTTCCCCAGAGCCTCGCCCTATATGGCTGGAGGTATGTAACAGGGCGAGGTGTCTATTGCGTATGTTTGGTGTTAAACAAGCCCTGGCTTTATATCTTTGCACGCAGGCATGCATGTTAATGCTATATTTAGCTCTTTCCAGGTGGCACTAGTGGTAAAGAACCTGCCTGCCAATGCAAGAGACACAGGATACCTGGGTTCGATCCCTGGGTCGGGAAGATCCCTGGAGAAGGAAATGGCAACCCCACTCCAGTATTCTTGCCCAGAGAATCCCATGGACAGAGGAGCCTAGTGGGCTGCAGTCCATAGAGTTGCAGAGACTTGGACATGACTGAAGTGTCTTAGCGTGCATACACTTGGCTTTATATATATTTTTGAGATCTAACCATAAGGCCACATCAAAGTGGCTGCCATGTGAACCAGCCGAGCTGGCAGGTTGGAGTGGAGACACTTTGTTGTGGAGTCCCACCTGGAGAAACAGGTGGGAATGGCTGTGATGAAGACAGATGGTGTTAGAGGGACAGGGACGTGGAACTGTGTTCCCTCCTCTGTGCATGTGGTCCAGGCACGAACGTCTTTAGAGCTCTTACCATGGCTTGCCAATCTTTCCAAGTCCAAAGACGTGATATGTAGGAAGTGCTCAGGATTGGTTGAATGATATGCATTTGGAACTTAAAAAAAAGATGTAAGAATAATTTTTCCCCTTTTAGTCTACCTTTCTTTAATGTGAAAAATACTTTTAAAAGAAACATCAAGTCAATCTCAACATTTAAAATTTAAAGTTTTGGATATTGTGAATGCAGAGGTACTCCTGGGTCATTCTTAAATTTAATTTCCTTAGTCCTGGGTTAATATCATTTAGGTTTTTGCCAGTACATTTCAGAGCCGTTCCCTTCAAAGCTGTTCCTCTGCAGGACTGACAATAAAAGCCACTGAACTTTGTTTAATTGACTAATTAACATTTTAAAACACTGTGTTTTAAAATGTCACCTGGAGCCTAGGTGACTACAGCTAATTTGCCCAGTGTACACACAACTCTTCTTTTCAGTGTGCTTCCCTACCCTAGTCTCTATGCTAGGATCACAGCCTTCTCTCTTCCTTCTGCTCTGCTTATCATGTGTGGGTTTCATGTGCCAGTGTCTTTTTAGTGAGCCTTTATGCAACACTGGATGTGTGCAAGACCTGAGCCCAGTGGGGCCAGGAAATCAGATAAGTGTAATAGGCATCCTCACCTAAGTCATCACCTGATGAGACCACAGTGTGGACTCAGATAAGGTTCAGATCAGAACCTTCCTGGGAGTGGGGAGATCAGGATGCAAGGGAAGAGGGGAGTCCTGTTATCTAGAGGTGGGCCTTGAAGAATGGGAGGAAGCGGAGGTGATTTACTGCATGCCAGGCTCTGCTCTGAGCACCATCTGTGTATCTATATATTTCATCCTTTTAAGAACCATATAAGGTCCATTCAGTTGACACCTGCATTTTATACAGAGGAAGCTGACACAAAGAGAAGTAGTTATCTGTCTGCGAGCACACAGCTCATCGATGGTACTGCTGGAGTTCTCACCCGGGCAGTCAGGCTGCAGAGTTCATGCTGCCAATTGCTACACTGGGCATTTGGGGTTTGAACAAGTGAAGATGAAGTGTTGTGACTCCTAGGACGTATATGGGGAAGCCATGGTAATCACAGAGGTGGATTAGTCAGTTTGGGCCATTTTGCTGAGTTCCTGGAATCCCACACTGAAGGGGATGATTGTACCATAGAGGGCCATCGGCTTTGTGGGCCCCATCATTGGCATTGCTTCGTTTGGTGGCATGTCGTACTTGTCATTGGTGGGCATCGGGGATGCTGGGAAGGTTTAGGGAAATTGCATAGCTTCCAGATGTTCATAAATCTTATTTACTTCTTAAGAAATGGGGTCTACTCTGTGTTATCAAGTTTTACCTCCCTTCTGGGAACCTGCTTGGCCTTTTGTACACCCTATGGGTAGAGATACCTTGGTGTTCCTGCTTGCTGTCCTCATAGCTTAAGGAGAATTTTTTTTTTTTTTCCCTCATGAACTGGCAGTGTAATTCTTTGTAGACTAACAATTAGTTTAATCAAACATCCTGCCATTAGGTATCAGACCATTCTAGAGTGCTGGGGATGAGGCAAGTCTGTTTTCTTTTCTCCATGGTATTCAGGATTACCCAACCCTATGAGAAAGGGTTTGAGACCCCTTTTGGAGCTACCATCTGAACTTGTTGGTTCAGTTGTTCTTGTTATTTAGTTGCTAAGCTGTGTCCAACTGTTTGCGACTTCATGAACTGTAGCCCACCAGGCTCCTCTTCCATGGGATTTTCCAGGCAAGAATACTGGAGTGGGTTGCCATGTCTTCCTCCAGGGGATCTTCCCGATCTAGGGGTGGAACCCTCATCTCCTGCTTGGCCGGCAGATTCTTTACGGTTGAACCACCAGGGAAGCCCTCTTGTTGGTTCCCTAGCTGCATCGTATTTTCTAGTTCAGCAGAGTGATTCATTTAAAAAAAAAACCCTGAAACTGCCTGTCATTACACTCATGTCTCAGGAAGACCTCATACTACACTGTTGCAAGCACTGATGCACAGCTAATTGCACTGTGAAGGATTTGGGCTTTTTGAAGCTTAATGGTTTTTTCAGCTGATAACAGATATCACAGAATAAATTTCCTTGGCACAACATCCCACCAAAAGAAAGCAGTGAACGTTTTCTACCCCGGTCTGGTGTTATTCCAGTAGTAGGAATCTCCACACCAGAAACGTGCTGTGCCTTGGCGTGAATGGGCTCAGGCGGGATGGTGAGTGAGCTTTGATCTCGCTCTTGGTGTCGGCTGGAATCACACAGCGCGCCAGCTGAATCTGTCTCTTTCTGTGCTTCTCCCCAGAAGCCCCTTGTGCAACGCCGCTGATCTGCAGCTTCGGGAGGCCGGTGGACCTGGAGAAAGACGACTACCAGAAGGTGGTGTGCAACAACGAGCACTGCCCGCACAGCACCTGGATGCACTTGCAGTGCTTCTACGAGTGGGAGAGCAGCATCCTGGTCCAGTTCAACTGCATCGGCCGGGCCCGGAGCTGGAACGAGAAGCAGTGCCGCCAGAACATGTGGACCAAGAAGGGCTACGACCTGGCCTTCCGCTTCTGCTCCTGCCGCTGCGGCCAGGGCCACCTGAAGAAGGACACGGACTGGTACCAGGTAAAGCGGATGCAGGATGAGAAGAAGAAGAAGTCGGGGTCAGAGAAGAACACCGGGAGGCCCCCCGGCGAGGCAGTGGAGGAGGCCAAGAAGTGCCGGCCGCCCTCCAAGCCCCAGAAAGGCTTGAGCCACGACCTGCCCCGCCGGCACTCCATGGACCGGCAGAACTCGCAGGAGAAGGGCGGCGCTGGGGCCGGCGCGGCAGTCTACGGGGCGCGCTCGCCCTGCGGCTCCCCGGGCCAGTCCCCGCCCACCGGCTACTCCATCCTCTCCCCCGCCCACTTCAGCGGCCCCCGCTCCTCCAGGTACCTCGGGGAGTTCCTCAAGAACGCCATCCACCTGGAGCCTCACAAAAAGGCCCTGGCTGGGGGCCACGTGTTCCGAAACGCCCACTTTGACTACAGTCCGGCGGGGTTGTCGGTTCATAGGGGGGGCCACTTCGATGCGCCCGTGCAGTTCCTCCGGCGCCTGGACCTGTCCGAGCTCCTGACTCACATCCCCCGGCACAAGCTGAACACTTTCCACGTGCGGATGGAGGACGATGCCCAGATGGGCCAGGGCGAGGACCTACGCAAGTTCATCCTGGCAGCCCTGAGCGCCAGCCACAGGAACGTGGTGAACTGCGCCCTGTGCCACCGGGTGCTCCCGGTGTTCGAGCAGTTCCCGCTGGTGGATGGAACTCTGTTCTTAAGCCCCTCGAGACACGATGAGATCGAATACGATGTTCCCTGTCACCTTCAAGGTACAGGTGTTCACTCACCTTGCCGGTTTTCTGTGTGTGAGAAGTGAAAAGCCAATGAGAAGGGATGGCTGTGTTCGGGCTTCATTTTAACTGCTGGTGTGTTTTTGTTCTAGACAGGAGCTAGCTAACATTTGAATATTTCAGCTCTGCCCAGTGAGGTGGTGGAGGTGATATCCTTCACTCTGATGTCACACTATACTAAGTATACAGTGGTCCTGGTGGGTAATTTTATGTTTTTGTCTTGCTCTAATTTGAAGAGAGGATTCAGGTGTGCAGTGTTTAGTAATTGGGAAGAAAGTTAGAGAAGGAATTGCATAAAAATGTTTTACTTGCTATAAAATAGTTGCCTTTGAAATCTATGTTAATATACTCAGCAAGCTATAGTATATTCTCTTTGGTCTTTGTAAACATAACACAGTGAAGGAAAAGGAGGGGTCAGAGACTGTGAGTTTTTAGATTAGTTGAATTAACCTTAAAATTTGTGAAAGGCGAGACTTTCTTGATCGCAGGAAAAATCAGATTATATTCTGGTAGTGAGGGATGGCTTCCCTTGGTAGCTCAGCTGGTAAAGAACCTGCCTGCAATGCAGGAGACCCTGGTTTGATTCCTGGGGTCGGGAAGATCCCCTGGAGGAGGGATAGGCTACCCACTCCAGTATTCTTGGGCTTCCTTGTTGGCTCAGAAGGTAAAGAATCTGCCTGCAATGCTGAAGACCTGGATTTGATCCCTGGGTTGGGATGATCACCCGGAGGAGGCCATGGCAACCCACTCCAGTATTCTTGCCTGGAGAATTCCTATAGACAGAGGAGCCTGGCAGGCTGCAGTACATGGGGTCACAGAAAGTTGGAGATGACTGAGCAACTAAGCACACACATGCGAGAGTAAGAGGTGGGGAGCTTATTAGTGCTGTGGATAACATACAGAGACTGGGACATTTCACCGAAAAATGAATGACAGGCTTGGTCAGTTGACAGAGAACTCTGTCAATTCATGTAAAACTATTGAATTTATATAAATATGGGATATATGACATATAAGCTGTTTATAACTTTAAAACCGTGCTAAGAAAGCCTATAGTAAGAAGGATATATCCCCACTTAACTTCTTCCTAGCAGCCCCTGCTGTCTCACTTCTCAGAGACACTCTCGAATCTTAACTAACTTCAGATTTTTACCATCATAATTTTAAAACCGCGAACTTCATTCTCCAATTTTAGGTATTACCTGTTGATTTACCTTTAAAAATTAAAAAAAAATTTTTTTGGCTGTGTTGGGTCTTTGTTGCTGCACAGGCTTTTCCCTAGTTGCTGTGAGCGGGGGCTAGTCTGTAGTTGCCGTGGGCGGGCTTCTTGTGGTGGCTTCTCTTAACGTGGAGCCTGGGCTCAGGGCGCGAGGGCTTCAGTAGTTACAACATTTGGGCTCAGTAGTTTCAGCTCCCAACTCTAGAGCAGAGGCTCAGTAGTTGGGCTCACGGGTTTAGTTGCTCTGCAGTATGTGGGGTCTTCTTGGACCAGGGATCAAGCCTATGTCTCCTGTATTGGCAGGAGGATTCTTTACCGCTACCCACCAGGGAAGTAAAGTATTGATTTACTTTTAAGGTGGATGATGATTTATGCTTTCTTGTATCTTCCCCTTTCTCTCAGGATAATGCATCAGAATTCTTCGTTGAATACATCACAATTCTTAGTTGACTCCTTAGTGATTTTGCTATTATGAGTATGTAAATATTTAATCCTGAGCCAGCAAGTATAGATATATTTCCTGTATAGAGAGTCATATGTTCCAGGACACCTTTTGTTTTTATCGGGGTTAATTGCTTAACCTTTATTGAAGGTTTGGTTGGTAGTTCTAACTCTCCAGCAACTCTACAAACCACCTTCAAAAACATTTCCACATACCTGTCAAACATTTTATGAATTTTTTTCTAGAAATTTTTTTCGTGGACACTTTCACCTTCCTGCTCCTGTCTATCCTGGTGCACTTAAATACTACCTAGCTGTACTACTTAGGTGTCCTAGGAAATTCCTTCATCTCTTTTCCTGTTTTTTATCTTCTGCTTCCTTGATCTCATGCTTTCTTTTTTATTCTTGGTTAATTTCCTATTTGTTGAGAAGCATCCTTTAGGAGCTTTCTGAGAAAGGAGGCTTGGGAATAAATGTTTTGAGATGTTGAAAGTCTGGTAGTATCTTGATTCTGTCTTCACACTTGATTGGTAGTTGGCTGGGTATAGTCTTCCAAGTTTTAATTATTTTCCCTTTGGAATTTTGAAGGCTTTTCTTCACTGACTTCTGTCTTCCCCTGTTGCTACTGAGAAATCTAATATCATTCTTACTTCTGTTCCTTTATCTTCCCTTCCTATCCTCCAAAGGTTTTTAGATTTTCTCTTTCTAGTATTCTGAAGTTTAATCATGATATGAGTCTCTTTTTCCATTTATTGTGCAAGATGCTTTCTTAGCTTTAAGATTTTGTAAACCTAGAGTCTTCAGTTTGGGGAAATTTTCTTTTGATTTATTTCTTTGATGATTTACTCCCATTTTCATTTTCTTCCTTTTTTTTTTTTTAACTCTAAAACAGTTAATCAGATGTTGGACCTCTTAGACTGATTTTTTTTTTTTTTTTTTTGAGGTGGAGGAGATGCTTCATTATGTATGTTTTTGGTCCTGTTCATCTCTTTATCATTCTTTTCTCTGGAAGATTTCTGTGATTTTATATTCCAATGTTTTTTTACTGAGTTTAAGGTTTTCTGTTCTGTGTTGTATTTGTAATTTCCTAAAGGTCTTTTTAATGGCATCCTGTTCTTATTTCATGGATGCTATTTCTATTTTATTTTTCTCAGCAGGGAAAGTGAGCTGAATTTGGTCTTCCTCGTTTTCTGGAATGTCACTTACTCCTCTGTGTCTTTTAGCCTTTGTTATTGGGCAAACCACTCTGAAACTTAGTGGTGTGAAACAGTGATGATTCATAATTTCTCACAGTTTTATGAGTTGGTTGGTTAGGATGGCATCTTACATGTCTCACAGTTGGCAGACTGGTTGGCCTTGGGAGCCTTGGCTAGAATGGCTTATCCCTGTTTATACATCCTTTTGTGTGCCAGTGGACTAGCCGGGGCTTTTTCACATGCTGTTTTTAGGATGGCAGTAAAGATGGCGAGAGTGGGGCTGCATGGCCCTTCTCTCTTGAGACTTAAGCTTAGGACTGAGTAACTCACTTTAGTCACATTCTGTTCTTCAAAATAAGTTGTCAGGCTATCCCAAATTCAGGGGATCATTCAATAGACTCTGCTTCTTGATGAAAGTTGTATAGAATGTGTGGTTATTTAGTAATAAATTACTCTTTCTCTTTCAGCTCTTCATCTCAACCTCCCCTGTGCTTTTTGTCCAGTTTCAGAGCTGCACCATTTACTATTTTCTCCATTTTATTTCTGATCTCATATTTTGGTTCACAGTTACAAGTATGTCATTGTTTCATGGAAGATGGAATTTTTATTTTGTTACATGATTTTTCTACTGTGTGGGGATAATTATAGAGGAAAGAAGATGGAAACATCATCATCATTTCATGACTGGAAGTATTCTTTATGAAAATGAATGAGGGTACAAGGGTACAGGGTACAAGAGAGGAGAGTTGTCCTTTTTCTATTCATGATGGACAGATTCCTTTCATTTAATCAGTTCACTAACCAACCAGACTTACGCATTGCATACTTGTACTGGGTACTATCAGTTCTTGCTACTCATCGATCTATAATCTTAGGACGTAAGATGCATTTATAAAAATGTAACTAACTTTACCATGCCTAAGGCCCTATTCTCACCTGTGGAACTGGTATCACCTGGCTATTATGTACATAAAGCAGCATCTTATCATTTCCAAGGAGAAAAAGGGCACTTTGACCTGGATAGTCAAAGGAGGCAGTGTGAAGACAGATATCAGGAGGTGCGTTGGACTTTGATAAACTCAGGGTCTAACTACTACATCAGGTGTTTGTTGATAAGGAGTAATGTGAGGAAAGGAATGGTGGTTCATAAAAAGATCAGGAGACAGAGAATTGAGAGAACCATTTGCCTGGAACAGAGGTTCTCGAGTGGAAAATGAGTAAAGTACGTGGAGAACAGATTACAGATGTCCTTTCAAGCCATATCAAAGAGCTTTGCCACGTTGATGAATTGAAGAATTTAGCAATTTTTTTTTTTTTAAGCCAATGGTTGCTTGGCTTAAAAAAACTGTTTACAAGGGGTGGAAGCTCTGCAGTTGTAACTTAAATCTCCATTCTAGATGCAAGGAGAAAAGCGACCAGCTGAGTGGTGACAGTGGAGATTGAAAGGTGGGAATAGCTGTGAGAGATTATGTTAAAGGGAAGATTACAGCTTTGGAGACAGCTTGACTATGGAGGATAAAGATGTGTCCTTGTTGGCTCACTCTTAGTCTAGACAAAGTAAATGGTATTTATCATGAACAGGAGTGGAGAAAGTTGGGGAAGGGACCAGGCCTTAGATGAAAGAAGAAGAGGCATTTGTGTGTATTGGGTTTGAAGAGATGCTGGGACTTTTGTGTGGAGATGTCTCTCACAAGTGTTATAATAAATAAATATCTAAGATGAACACTGAAGCTTATTTATAATGTTAGTGGCTAAAAGAATGGAAGAGTTTTTGAATGGGGAGAAAAGAGAAGGAAAAGCAGGAGTATATGACCGAGCCCAGGACTGATCTTGGATACCCATCAGAGAGTGGATGAGAAGGGTAAAAATTAGATAGCCTGAAAATTCTGTGTGTGTGTACACACCTGAAGTACATATATATCCACAGATAATGAATGCATTAGGTGTGCACTACAAAGGTCTTGAGCAGTTTGATTGTTGATAATAAAAATCTGAGGATCTGGGTGTTTTATCAGTACCCGACAAGTCAGTGCCACAAGTGGGGCCTTGGCATGTGTCTGTGTTTTTATTGCCACATCTAAGAGAAGTCCGTGCAATCTTTTTTATAACACGCCAGTGTCAATCATTTCTTCCATTCTAGAGTTTCAACCATGTATTCCTTAAAGCATTTTCAGTTCCAATAGAAAGGCCCATTCCAGGCCATAAAATTCCAGGCTGCAGTTGGTGATACACTCCTGAAATATTGTATTATTTCCAGTGGTGGACTCTGTGGATTGTCACGCCCTTGCGTTGGGACCCTGTTCCCGTCACTGTCTTGCCCAGCTCCAGCGCCTCTTCCCTGACTTTTCCAGATGAAGATGCTTTTGCTTGGTTGTGATCATTTATTAAGGTTTAATAATTTATTAATTTACTGAGACAGATGGAGTTAAGAATTTCTTTTGGTGCTTCTTTACCACTTAGAACCACAGAAATCTACTGTTTGTTTGAATTCACAATCCTAGAATAGATTTAGAAATTTTAAATTCTCAGTACTTAGGATAACGTGTAAACAGTAATTGAAACAAATCCAGAGACTCAGTCCAGGCCAGGAATTCCCATGATGTAGAGTGGAGGTTAAGAGTCAGACAGAAATTTAAGTCTGGACTTTGTTACTTACTATCTTTTTGAACTTGAGCAAGCTACTTCAGCTCTAGTAAGTTTTACTTCCTCCTATCTGAAGTGGGAATAACAATAATGCCTACTTTATAGGGTTGTCATGAGGGTTAAGTAAAATGAGTCACATAGCCTCCAAGCACAGTGCCAGGTCCTGGGTAAGCATTCAGTGAGGTTCACTGTCAACTTCATCATAGTGGTTATTGCTACCAACATGTGACTTCTCCATCTGTCCCTGCTCCAACCAGCCACCTGGGTGTCTTTGAGTGTTGGAGAACTGCAGTGAGTAAGTCTAGAAGGGAGATTGGAAATGAAGCCTTTTCCAGTGGCAGCTGGATACTGAACTGACATCCTGAAATGCCCTAGGCCACTCTGAGTGGGCATGGCATGTGAGATCGTTTTATTTTCAGAACACTACAGAGCAGAGGTGGGCAGTATTGCAAGAAACTGTTATCACCCATCCCATTTTTGGCAGAGGCCCCCAAGGTTAAAATGTCTTTGGCTGTTAACATATTCCATCCGTTCATGCAACATACAATTATGGAGTGCTTTCCATGTTCCAGATACTGTGCTAGACATTGCAGCTTCAAGGAGGGCATAGTTCTCACAGAGATGGAGAGTCTTGTAAGCGAATGAAATGAAAGGTTTCCTTATAAGTACTGTATATCCCTTTCCAGTGGGTAAGGAGCAGGTTGACCCTTAACACTGAAAAGATGGCAGTGGGCAGCACATTCTGAGAAAGAAACCATGTAGGAGTATGTGTCCTGCTGATGGTAGTTTTTAGCACCGTGGAACCCTGATTCCCACGTAGAGAGCACGTTGTTGCTGCTACCTGTTGCCTGATGCTGGACATTCTAACTCTTCCTGATTTGAACCTAAACCCTTCCATGTAAACTAGGGTGATGTCTTTCCTTTATAAGCATTAGATATCGATAGATAGTAGAGGGATGAACTTGCGACTTTCAAGAGCCTAGTAAATAACAAGACATCAAACTCCTTTTGGAAAAAAACACAAGTAAGATATAATTCTGGTTCCTAAATTGGATGTGGTGATGGCTGAGCAATTTTGGAGGCAAGAACAGTTAACATAGTAATTTTGGCTGTGGCATAATTTTGGGCTATCAATACCAAGACAGACTCTGGGCTTTTTATGAGGGGATGATGAGAGCCCCTGAGCACAGACCAGCATTGCCGATTCAGCCTCCATATGAGGAGAAAGCCCTGCATGATCCCAGGTTGGTTATGAGCCTCTGTGGCTTGGTCATGTGAGTTTGGATATACGTATTGTAAACCTGGCAGCACTTTTCAGAAAAGTGAATTGAAGCCAGTGTGTAATAAACTTGAACTTAAAGTATGTGTTTCATTGACAGTAGTTGGTAATCCATCATTATTCTATTTTTTTTAATTGGAGGCTAAATTTATTTATTTTAATTGGAGGCTAATTACTTTACAATATTGTATTGGTTTTGCCATACATCAACATGAATCTGCCACAGGTGTACACGTGTTCCCCATCCTGAACCCCCCTCCCACCTCCCTCCCTATACTATCCCTCTGGGTCATCCAAGTGCACCAGCCCCGAGCATCCTGTATCCTGCATTGAACCTGGACTGGTGATTCATTTCACATATGATATTATACACATTTCAATGCCATTCTCCCAAATCATCTCACCCTCTCCCTGTCCCACAGAGTCCAAAAGACTGTTCTATACATCTGTGTTTCTTTTGCTGTCTCGCATACAGGGTTATCGTTACTATTTTTCTAAATTCCATACATATGCGTTAGTATACTGTATTGGTGTTTTTCCTTTTGGCTTACTTCACTCTGTATAATAGAGCCAGTTTCATCCACCTCATTAGAACTGATTCAAATGTATTCTTTTTAATGGCTGAGTAATACTCCATTGTGTATATGTACCACAGCTTTCCTATCCATTCGTCTGCTGATGGGCATCTAGGTTGCTTCCATGTCCTGGCTATTATAAACAGTGCTGCAGTGAACATTGGGGTACACGTGTCTCTTTCAGTTCTGGTTTCCTCGGTGTGTATACCCAGCAGGGGGATTGCTGGGTCATAAGGCAGTTCTATTTCCAGTTTTTTAAGGAATCTTCACACTGTTCTCCATAGTGGCTGTACTAGTTTGCATTCCCACCAACAGTGTAAGAGGGTTCCCTTTTCTCTACACTCTCTCCAGCATTTATTGCTTGTAGACTTTGGATAGCAGCCATTCTGACTGGCGTGAAATGGTACCTCATAGTGGTTTTGATTTGCATTTCTCTGATAATGAGTGATGTTGAGCATCTTTTCATGTGTTTGTTAGCCATCTGTATGTCTTCTTTGGAGAAATGTCTATTTAGTTCTTTGGCCCATTTTTTGATTGGGTCATTTATTTTTCTGGAATTGAGCTACAGGAGTTGCTTGTATATTTTTGAGATTAGTTGTTTGTCAGTTGCTTCATTTGCTATTATTTTCTCCCATTCTGAAGGCTGTCTTTTCACCTTGCTTATGTTTCCTTTGATGTGCAGAAGCTGTTAAGGTTAATTAGGTCCCATTTGTTTATTTTTGCTTTTATTTCCAATATTCTGGGAGGTGGGTCATAGAGGATCCTGCTGTGATGTATGTCGGAGAGTGTTTTGCCTATGTTCTCCTCTAGGAGTTTTATAGTTTCTGGTCTTACATTTAGATTTTTAGTCCATTTTAAGTTTATTTTTGTGTATGGTGTTAGAAAGTGTTCTAGTTTCATTCTTTTACAAGTGGTTGACCAGTTTTCCCAGCACCACTTGTTAAAGAGATTGTCTTTAATCCATTGTATATTCTTGCCTCCTTTGTCAAAGATAAGTTGTCCATAGGTGCATAGATTTATCTCTGGGCTTTCCATTTTGTTCCATTGATCTATATTTCTGTCTTTGTGCCAGTACCATACTGTCTTGATGACTGTGGCTTTGTAGTAGAGCCTGAAGTCAGGCAGGTTGATTCCTCCTGTTCCATTCTTCTTTCTGAAGATTGCTTTGGCTATTCGAGGATTTTTGTATTTCCATACAAATTGTGAAATTATTTGTTCTAGCTCTGTGAAAAATACTGTTGGTAGCTTGATAGGGATTGCATTGAATCTATAGATTGCTTTGGGTAGTATACTCATTTTCACTATATTGATTCTTCTGATCCATGAACATGGTATATTTCTCCATCTATTAGTGTCCTCTTTGATTTCTTTCACCAGTGTTTTATAGTTTTCTATATATAGGTCTTTAGTTTCTTTAGGTAGATATATTCCTAAGTATTTTATTCTTTTCGTTGCAATGGTGAATGGAATTGTTTCCTTAATTTCTCTTTCTGTTTTCTCATTATTAGTGTGTAGGAATGCAAGGGATTTCTGTGTGTTGATTTTATATCCTGCAACTTTACTATATTCATTGATTAGCTCTAGTAATTTTCTGGTGGAGTCTTTAGGGTTTTCTATGTAGAGGATCATGTCATCTGCAAACAGTGAGAGTTTTACTTCTTCTTTTCCAATTTGGATTCCTTTTATTTCTTTTTCTGCTCTGATTGCTGTGGCCAAAACTTTCAAAACTAGGTTGAATAGTAGTGGTGAGTCATTATTCTAAAAGGACAACTTGGGGATATATGATATGTATCATCTATTTTGCTTTTTATGTTTGTTCAGATGAAAAAGTGTTGGCTTATAACTGATAAATAAGCAATTGTTTTAATCCCCTTTGGTGACCAAAGGTGGCTTCTTTGCCAGCCGCTCTCAGCCTTGTGTCTTCTGTGCACAGGGAGGCTCATGCACCTGTATGCGGTATGCGTGGACTGCCTGGAAGGTGTTCACAAGATCATCTGCATCAAGTGTAAGTCGCGGTGGGACGGCAGCTGGCACCAGCTGGGCACCATGTACACCTACGACATCCTGGCCGCCTCTCCGTGCTGTCAGGTTGGTGTTGACCCCGCAGAGCAAGCAGTGGGGGACCTCAGGCTTATGTCCCCAAGTAAATATGGAAGAGTCAGGGGCGGCCCTGGGGTGATGCTGGAGCAGGTGGGAGGGTGTGGAGAACGTGCCGCAGGAAGGAGTGGCCAAGGGCCTCCCAGGAGTCCGGCAGTGACGGTTGATTAACTACAGCATGGTGCGGCTGTTCCTGGAATACTTGGCAGTTGTTAAACGGGATCTTGCAGGATAATGTATAATTCTGTGGGAAATAGTTTAAGTCTTTTAAGTCAAAAAAAGCACGTCTTAAATGGCAGAATAGCACACTTTCATTTGTAAAAAGTGAACATGAAAAGGACTCTGCTAGCCTGTTACCAGAGATTGTCTCTGGATGGTGGGATGGGATGCTCAATGGTTCCTTTAGTTTTCTTCTTATTTACTTAGAGTTTTTAAAGCTTTAGATGTAAGAAAAAGTTGTCATTTAAAAGGAAAGAAGAAAGTCTCACTTCCTCTCATAGACAGGATTTTCTTTTTGTTTCCTTTGTGTGGGACAGTGCAATTTATATAGGATCTGCCTGCCATGGAATGTGTCTGAGGCTGACTTGAAAGATTTGTAATCCTTAAAGCTGCTAAGGGGAGGCATATTCTGATGCTAAGAAAGCATCTGAAATTTAGCTGTCATGAGGAAAAGAGGAAAGTATTAACATGTGAAAATGCATTAAATAAGTCCATAGAAACAGAAGACAAAATCCTTGGAAATATCTTGATTTGTTTCCAAGTGCTTTGGAAAAGAAAAGGCTTTTTATATAATTCCTTGATATTTACAGGCTGGAGAGATTATTTTCCTTTCGTCTAAGTGTCTAAGCCTTGAGTATAAACACCTGATAAACATTTCAGTAGTTTATTAATAGTTTTTTATCTTTAACATTATGATTTGATTTTTATAAAGAGAACATCCTTACCATTAGCAATTTATTCAGAAGATAAGCTGTGTTGGTTGAATGAAGAGGTTGGTGGGGTTGGTATTTCAGCCTTTCTGTGTCTGTACTACTGATCTTAGAAGAGAAATGTGGTCATGAGAGCCCTGAATGGTCATTCGTAGCCTGTCATTTGATTCTAGATATAATTGAGTCCTTTTATGCTATTCTCATATACAGACCACATTTCCATTTTAAAACTTAGTCTTGTAAATGAGATATCATTGTGTTTTACTAAGAGTTTTATAATACCTTTAGCGTTTTATAATACCCAGTATACCTTGCTACCTGCTCTTGAGATGAGAGAAACAAAAGGAAGAGTTCTTTCCCACACACACCAGAGAGTTACCTTTTAAAGAAATAGGGAAGTGAAAGAATGTGTGGGCCTATAACTCATAAGAGTGCTAGCACTGGAAAGGTCTCTTTATTTTTCACATGCCGTGGAGGCCTGAACAATTAGAACTTTTCCCCCAGGTCTTCCCACACGTATCAGCATGACCACAAACCTCTGTCACTGCCAGCCTGATGCTCTTTCTACTTCACCACTGAGAGGCCCTGGGATTGCTGTCTTATCTTCAGGGAGAAAATCAGAGTGGTATCATGCCATACCCAGCCTGTTGTTACTCACCATATATTTCTTCCTTAAAACAGTTTAATCCCAGGCATTTTTTTTTTTTCCTTGCCCCTTACTGGAGTGGACTTAAAAAAAAAAATCAATTTTTTGACTTAAAAAAAAATCAATTAACTATATTCACTGAGAAAGGTACAAATGTTAGATGCTACAAAGGCATCAAGGAGTGTCTTCAGGAAGACTTTGAGGCCGAAATAAGCAGGAATTCATTATTAGAACGAGTAACAGGTTAAAGAGAGTGGTTAAAGAGAGAGGTGTGCTTAGAATTTCACTTTTAATACTGTTCAGAGAGATTAGTCAGTTAAAAGGGAGTTTATCTCAGGTAGACTGTAATGACTAAGAGGGTAGGCTCTGGGTAAGCTACTGGGGTTCAGATCTCAGCCCTTCTGCTTTATCACCATGTGCTTCAGTATGATCATCTAAAATTGATATACTACTACCTACTTATGGGAGCGTTTTGAGGATGAAGTGGTTTTAGAATGCATCTAAATTGAGAGCCTGCTGTACTTTATAATTTCCTATTATTCGCTGAAGTCCTTGGACCTATTGCTGAAAGCTTAGGTCTGGTGCTGCTAGAGGGAGGCCAGGGCATGAATGAAGGCACAGTGTTCTCGTAGGTTCCAGAAGCCTCAGCGTAAACATGGCCCTTATTTCCAGATCCTCAATTTTACTAGAGTATTTGAGGGAAATTTTATTTTTACCTCAAAGAAAGCAGAAGTGTAGTTAGGAGTAGAATGAAAAATGTATATACATTTAAGAAATAAACTCAAAAACAATCTTCAAAGAAATTTCATGCAGGTTTGGATGAGAGAGGTTGGTTTCAGCCACTTATTAAAACCCACAGGGAAGAGATTTTTGATTGTTAGGAGTTTTACTGGAGAAGTTTAGGCAGTACAGGTCGAGAATTTTCTTCCCATCTGTAGAGTAATTACAAGCAGTGCTGCACATCAGGAGAGAAATGAAGAATCGTTAATCTTTTAGGCTGATGGGTAAATATTTGCGTGTATAATATCTCATGCTTATCTGATGCTCTGCCCACTCTGTTTGGGGTAATAAAGGGATGCTTTATTAAACTCTTGATCAGTTTCCCAGGTAAGCAGTCTTGAGTGTGGTTTGGCAATGCTGGGGGGGCAGAGGGGTAGTGTGGCTCACGGCATCTTGTGTTCCCCCCACAGGCCCGCCTGAACTGTAAGCACTGTGGGAAGCCGGTGATCGATGTGCGGATTGGCATGCAGTACTTCTCCGAGTACAGCAACGTCCAGCAGTGTCCACACTGTGGCAACCTGGACTACCATTTCGTGAAGCCATTTTCCTCCTTCAAAGTTCTTGAAGCTTATTGATGAAAGCTTTGCTTTAGTAATAGCTATTTTATTGATATTACTTTGTTACATATCTTTTCTAGGGAAGCCTTCTGTGACATTCATTTCTTTTCTAATTGAAAGGAGAGTTCCTTTGTGTACTTGTGCCTGCCCCTTGCCCTCTCTTGACTCCCACGTGTTAGTCTGTGGTCATGACCAGCACCCAGCCAGGTACTCCTGTGAGCTTGGGGGAACGGTTCGCTATCACTAAGAGTCTCTCAGGCAGCTTTTAGGGTGGTGGGGAGGATGGGGTGAATTTAGGAAAAGGATTACATGGTCGTAAACTGAGAGCATGGAAGGAGTTGGGAAGAAAATGTTAACTGTCTAAAGATCCACTTTTAAGTCTTCTCTGGGCCTTGGGAAAAACATGTGACAAGTGAATGTAACCTGTGCCTGGAGAGCTGATGGTGTGTTTGTCCTCTTTGGTTTGGCATTCTGCAGCACACACTGACCTGCCGCTTCCCCTCACCGACAGATCACTGGGAAGTGGACATGAGCCCTGATTCTATCCCTGTTGTATTCTAGCAGCCAGTTTTCATACTGAAAATAATATCCAAATTATAAGACATATGAAAACAATGGGTGTCGCACATATTTTTAGGTAAAACTGACCCGTAACAAAGAGAATATGCTAAAAGAATTTGGAAATGATGCACACTGACTCAGAGGGCAAAAGGGCAGAACGCTGTCATTTGAATTGTATCTTTGAGGTTGGTCAAACAAGCTTGTAAGGAGAATTCCATGAATAACCTGATTTGGGCGGTACTGATTTATATAGGTTTGTACTGTTGAAGTGTCATTTGATGTCAGATTCTTCTCACAGCCACAGACCCTAACTGGTAAGTTTCACAAGCAGTCATTGCCACACTTAGCTTCCCCCCAAACTGCTTATGGCTGCATTTTACTCTGTTAGTGCTGAGTTTCCAAAATCAAAGATTTGACCTTCAGAAGGAATGGAAAAAAATTATTTGTGAAGCTTTGAGGAAAAGAATAATTTTAGTATTTCTCTTTAAAGTGTTTCATTTTGGAAGATCACCAATTAAAATGCATAACAATATGTTTGAGCATAGATTATTCTAAAGATCTCCATGATACCTTACCACTGTTGAAAAAGATGGTAATTTATAGAACTTTGTTAGTCAGAGCATTGAGCTTTCTAAAATACAGCCTCTGTTTATTAGAGTTTCCTGATTTAAATAGACTCACACCCCTTATCTTTATAAAACTGGAATTGGAATATGATTTCTCAAAAAATGAATTTGGTAATTTTAGCTATAATACACATATGTGTTATAAGGATGCTGAGAATATCCTTTTATGGATAACTGAATTTGGGGTTATGTGGATATATTCTATTACTTAGTTTATATCATTTCCCCCTCTCACCTCCAAGAAAACACAGTTGTTTTTCCTCTCAGAAGTGTTTAGGCATCATTGCAAGTGAGTTTCAGTTCTGCTACATGGAATATTTGATGTTTTGTTTGAAAAAACACAGCTGACTGTGAGAGTTTGACTAATACTCTTCGTCTTTCGGTTTGGATGATGATAATTTGGCTGACCACATCTAGTTTGCATATAGTTTGATATTTGATGATCTGAAGAATATTTCACAGTGGGGGGAAATGCTCAGTGCTCATAAGACGCAGCAAGTTGTTATTAGCCTGACAGTGTTTGATGCAAGGAAAAGAGGTCTATAGGACATAGCCCTTGCAAACCTGTCTTTGATACATAAAACTGTAACTGAATCAGCTGTTTCCCTATTGATTCTCTGTCATGTACCAGGTATAAAAAAATTGAGGAGTTTCTCTTGTCTTCAGCGTACCATTGGATTTTATTTCTGAATTTCAGATGAGTAGTAAAATATTTGTAATGCTGTTCTTAAACCCACCTAAATTTCTAAAGAGAAACCTGCTTGTATTATTGTTCTGAAGCTTAAAAGCTTACATGTAGATCACCTACATGCCCCTCAGCCTAAAACTATTGCAAGTGTAGATGCATTCAGTATTTTCCCCTTACGTTGTTGTCTACTTTTGGAGAAATAAGTATGAGGAGGTTTCACTGTAGTTGAGTAAAATTTGCTTGTGGCCTTTATTTTGATGGTTCTGTTAGGATTCTGTGAGTGCTAAATTGCTATGCCTTTATGGCATTGCATTCTTGTCTAAAATGGAAAATTTGGCAGATTTGAGAATAAAATATAATTGAGTACGCAACCATGTGAAGAATAAATTTTATTTTGGAATCTGCTGACCTTAATATTTTCATCATACTTTCTAGAAGTACTTTGCTCTGAGTACCTTGATAGGAATTGGAATATACCACAAAAGATGATTATTTTGGTTGAGGTTCAGATGTTAAAGGATATTAGTCATCCAAGAGGTCCATTTTCTGTTTTTCTAATAGTGTTCAAAGACATGAACCCACTTATAGGTAATTTTTATATACTTTAACTTGTTTTATCATTATTTTTAAGAGTTAAACCTTGAACAAATAAAATTACCTGCTTTAGTTTAGTGGGATGACTATTTCTGATGGTATTGTCATCTTCTCTTCAGGCTAGCTCAGTTCTTCACTCTCTTGTGTTTTCTGGTTGCATTTGAAGCAATTGATACACCTATGGCCATGAAGTTAGGGAGTGGGCTGAATTATCCCATTGTAATTAAGAAAGAGCTTTCTCCAAACAGAATATTCCTAGGTGTTTAAATCCTAAAACTAACAGATAAACTTTTAATATAACTTGTTAGAGCACCCAGACTAACTTGCTGAAATCTGTCGTTTTGTCCTGTAAGATCAGTGCTTAACATGCAGTCTCTACTCCTGTATTCGGGTCAGTCACTCCAGTTTGCTCTTCTCTAGTCTCATGGTAGCAGCTGTTGGGTCATTGCAGTCAGAGGTTGGGGAGGAGGTGAGGAGAAAGTGCTCTTGTTCAGTGTTTTGGTTCCTGTAAAAGGATGCTGCCTAACCCAACTCATCTCTGTGTCCTGTTGACTTTATTATTATTCCAGATCATTGAAAGAAAACATAATGGGTGGGCATCATTAACACCAGCTCAAAAATACATTCTTGTCAGTAAAGATTTCTTGTCAAGATGTCTTGGATTGCACTTTTGTTGAGAGAAGACAGTGTAAATAGTTAAAGAATGTTGATAAAATTGAAACATTTGGAATTGTGTGGTGGTAGCAGGTTTCTGTTTGTGAAATGTATGTATTAAAAATAATAAAATTTCAGAAACTAATATTGTATTCTCTCTTTAGTGTGCCACTTTATTTTCTGTTGGGATTTTAGGTTTTTGAGTGTGGGATTGTTTGGTCAGAAAAGATAATAGAGAAGTCTTTCCTATGGTTTGGTCACTATTCATGTAGCTATTTCAAAGTCCCTATTGCAGCTAATAAAAACTCAGAACTTTTTTTGCTGTTTAAAAGTGATGCGTCACATACACATTCCCTTTACAACAAAATAAGCATTCTGTATAACAGAGTTGGTTCCATGTGGATGATCCATAATTATTGTTCTGGTTATAGGGAATTATATCTGACTAAGTAGATAATCCTATTCTACAGTTTGTTGTTGTTGTTTCTAGACCTGCAACAATTTGCATAATGAAAAGACTAGATTATATCCTTCTTCGTTATAAGAAAATTAAAACTGAGTTGTTAAACTTCTTGCTGACTTTGAGGCACTGTGATCTAGTTTAACTTATGTTTCAAATTTCCTTGTTCCCTTCATTTCACATATTATTCTTAGCTGAAGAATTGAAATCCACAAAATGATTAGAGTACATAATATGTGGAAAGGAGGGTGAGGAAAGAGTCTCCAGGGGATTCCAAGCTTGTTTTACCATTATTTCCTACAGACATCTGAGATATACATTTTATTTATTCAAAGCCTTAATGACTTGGGATATCATGATTGCTAATAATGTAATTTATTTCAACAAAATTCCTTTGCAATTGTAAGGAACATATAGTTCTTACTATGGTAGAAAGAAAAAAAGTTAAACCAATTATTAAGAATTATGTTTAATGGAGGAAAATTTTATTTGTTCTTAGTGGTTTCCATTTCTTTAAATCTTGCATATGTAGCTTTGACTTAAATTTGGCAGCAGTTAGCTTGCTAATTTTATAGGCTGTTTCTCTAGTAAAGAGTTAAATTTTGGAAGGAAAAAAAGCTTTGCTTGAGCTTTTATTCTTTTTATGTTCTTTCAGTTCTCTATACCTGGGATAAACCTTATCTAATGAATATGAAATATCTTTGAAGATAGTAAAGTGTCATACAGATACACTAGAAATAATGTATTTTTAAAGGATACTTTTATTCTAATGACAATCTTTGACACTGTTATAATTAATTCATATAAGCTCAATTTGGTATTGTCTCAGGGACAGCAAAAATAAACAAAGCACTTTGTCTCATGGTATTCAGTAAAAATACTGATTACATTTGTCAGTATTCAAGTGGAGTCCCAAGTGGAATCTGGCCCCATAGCACCATTTCCTGGTGATGGACATCGTGCCAGGGGTTCTGATACAGTTGTTTGAAAGTTTAGATCATAACTAAAATCAAGTTTGGAATTATCTAATTACATTCCCCGTAAGCCTAAAAGTAGAAAATTCATAGCTATAACAGTCATAGAATTAGAGATCCCAGAATTTAGAGTGAGGACTGTGTTTTTTGTCATGTTCACATTGTGTGTGTGTGTGTGTGTGTGTGTGTGTGTGTGTGTGTATGTGTGTGGGCTTCCCAGGTGGCTCAGTGGTAAAGAATCCGCCTGCCAGTGCAGGAGTGCAAGAGACACGGGTGTGATCTCTGGGTGGGGAAGATCTAGAGGAGGAAATGGTAACCTGCTCCAGTATTCTTGCCTTGAAAAGTCCATGAACAGAAGAGCCTGGCAGGCTAGGGCTGCAAAGACTTGGACACAACTGAGCATACACACACATACATTTAATTGAACTATGGTTGATTTACAATATTATATTAGTTTCACATGTGCAACATAATGATTCTGTGTTTTTATAGATTATATTCCATTTACAATTGTAAAAGATTGGCTATATTCCCTGTGCTGTACCATATATCCTTAAAGCTTGTGTATTTTATACATAGTAATTTGTACCTCTTAATCCCTTCTATCATGCCCTTCCCCACTTCCCTCTCCCTGTTGGTAACCAGTAGTTTTGTTCTCTGTTTTGTTATTTTCATTCGTTTGTTTCAATCTTATTGACTGTTACATTCATCTTAAAGATAAACTGAGGCCCAGAGAACTTGCTGCTGCTGTTGCTAAGTCACTTCAGTCGTGTCCAACTCTGTGCGACCCCATAGACGGCAGCCCACCAGGCTCCTTCATCCATGGGATTTTCCAGGCAAGAGTACTGGAGTGAGGTGCCATTGCCTTCTCTGCCAGAGAACTTAAATCTACATAAATAAGTCTGAACAGTTAATGGCTGACTGGGAATTAAGTCAGGATTTCCTCTCCTGTTTCTCAAAATGACATCAGTGAGTGTGTAGTTTGTTTTCAGTTGAGAGAGAGCTTTGGATTTGTTTTGACAAGGCATGTGTGTGCTTAGTTGCCTCTGACTCTTTGCAACCCTATGGACTGTAGCCTGCCAGGCTCCTCTGTCCATGGGATTTTTGAGAATACCGAAGTGGGTTACCATTTCCTCCTCCAGCCTATCTTCCTGACCCAGGGACCAAACTCCTGTTTCCTGTGTCTCCTGCATTGCAGGCGGATTCTTCACCCACTGAGCCATAGGGGAAGCCCTTTGACAAGGTGCTGGATTTCACAGGTACAGTAGCCCTCACTTCAGCAGCAGTGGTGCTAAAATGCAAGTAATTCTGAGAGGCTTACTGAGCCCCCTGTGTGAGGGTGACTAGCATATGGGAAAACATCTCCTATTTTTAGAAAGAAGAAAACAAACGGGAACACTTCTAACTTCTAAAGAGGAGAAAGAATATTTGAAATCAGAATAATTGTGTCTTTTCCCTCATTTTTTGTGTGTTATTTGTTGACTGCTGTTCTTTTGTTAAAATCAGTCATTGCTTGAAGAGAGCTGTGTCTCAGTGTCGGGTGACATTGTAACAGTCTACATTAAGAATCTGTCATTCTTCACTTGGGATCTGACTTTAAGATGTTTCTGGATTCAAACATGTCATGGCTGTCAGATTTGATAGCTTTGGTCTCCCCAACTGGGACAGGGTTTTCCCTTTTGACTAAGTTTTCAAACAGTTGCTCTTGGTGTGTTTCATGTTCAGTTTCTCTTCAGTACTCTTTGTCTGAAGCTCTAGTATTTCAGACTTTTTTGAGTTGCTCTACCTGATCACTGGTTATTTGTAGTGCTGAGAGAGAGAAATTTTTTTCATGGTTGTAGGGGTTATCTCTTGAGCTAATCATTAGTGGCATTCTTAATTATTGTAAAACCATGGATTGGCAATCGATGCCTTACAGTTTCTTGTTATTTTTTATCACATCAGCGAATCCTGTATTTTTCTGAGGCTCTGATGACACTGCAGGTGGTTGACGGAGAAAGTAAAGCCAGATGAAGCCCCTGGGCTGGAGTTTGTCTGAAGCTCCAGAAGAACCCATGGCTCTCAAAAGAGAGTGGTTTGGGCCAAGAGTGAGACAGTGGCAGTCCCAGGGGCTTCTGTGACTATTTCACAAAACTTCATGGGGATCAGAATGTTACCTATCGCAAGACTGCACAGGATATCTAAAAGGTCAGTTTATTTTTGGCATGAGTTACAGCAACCTTGGTTATCCCATACTGTTCAGAAACAATGGTATATGCCTTTGATGAATAATATATGAGAACATAAATTAATATCTAATGCTGTTTATTTTACAGACATAACCTTTCAAAACATGAGTTCTGTTAGGTGGGGGGTGGTCTTTGTTGATGGCAGAGTTGAGAAAAAGCCACTTTTTATTATTGGAAGTGTCAGCTTTTTCTAATCTTTGTCCTAATTACCTGTTGTGATACCTTTGCTTTATCTTTTTTCTACCTGCCCATCTTGTCCTTTCTTCTGCCTTCCCTTTCCTGTCAGTTTTCTTAACCACTGGAATATAGTAAAGTGAAGGTGGCTCAGTTGTGTCTGACTCTTTGGAACCCCATGGGTTGTAGCCCACCAGGCTTCTCTGTTCATGGACGTCTCCAGGCCAGAATACTGGAGTGGGTAGCCATTTCCCTCTCCAGGGGATCTTCCCAACCCAGGGATTGAACCCAGGTCTCCTACGTTGCAGGAATACAGTAAAAGCCCCTAGACAAACCTAGACATGAGCTGGTTGGTAAATCAAAAAAGTTAAAAGATTGCTACAGTTGGCACAGAAATGGGAAAGTGAAAGTATTGTCGCTTAGTCGTGTCTGACTCTTTGGGATCCCACGGACTGCAGCCCACCAGGCTCCTCTGTCCGTGGATTTCTCCAGGCAAGAGTACTAGAGTGAGTTGCCATTTGCTACTCCATGGGGTCTTCCTGATTCAGGGATTGAACCCATGTCTTCTGCATTGCAGGCAGATTCTTTACCATCTGAGCCACCAGGAAAGCCTGCACAGACGTGGGCAATCTGATCAATGGAAGGATAGAGTCCAAAAGTAAACCACACTTACATAGATGGGCAATTAATTTTTGCCAAAGACATAAAAAGAATTCAGTGAAGAGAAGATAATGTAACAAATAGAGCTGGAAAATTTGATATCCATATGTGAAAAACCAAACTTGGATCAAGACTCTTACCTTATTAAAAAAATTTAACTAAAAGTGGATCATAAATGTAAAATCTAAAAAAGATAAGTTGTATTTTATTAAAATTAAGAGCTTTTCAAAAGACATTGAGAGAAAAAAAAAAAAGCCACAAACTGGAAGAAAAGGGCTTAGATCCAGAAAATAATGAATAACTCTAAAATGTAGTAATAAAACAAATGAGCCACTTAAAAAAAAAAAGTGCAAAATACTTGAACGCTTTGCCAAAAAAATTAAAATGGCAAACACATGATAAGATACGCAACATCATTAGTCACTAGGGATATGCAAGTTAAAACCATCATGAAATACCACTACACACCCATTGGAATGACTTTAAAAAAAAGAATACCAATTGCTGGCAAAAAATGTGACAAAAAAAACACTCACATGCTGCTGATGGAAAATAGCCAGTAGTTTCTTAAAAAGTTAAACATATATCTATTCTGTGTCCTGGCTTTTCCACTTCTGTGTGTTTACCCAAGAGAAATGAAAGCATGTCCACAAAAAGACTTGTTTAGAAGTTTCTGGCAGCTTTATTTGTAATAGCGCCTAACAGGAACAACACAAATGTCTACATCAACAGGAGAGTGGATGAACAAAATGGGGGCTACCTATGCTATAGAATAGCGTAGTGTTAGTCGCTCAGTCGCGCCCGACTCTTTGCGACCCCATGGACTGCAGCCCACCAGGCCCCTATGTCCAGGGGATTCTCCAGGCAAGGATACTGGAGTGGGTTACCATTTCCTTCTCCAGGGGATCTATCCAACACAGGGATCGAACCCAGGTCTACCTGCACTGCAGGCAGATTCTTTGCCGACTGAGCCATCAGTAAACAGTATACTATAGAAGAGTACTCCACAATAAAAGGGAACAAACTATTGATGCGTGCAACATGGGTGAGTCTCAAAATAATTACACTAAAGAGAAGTCAGGAGGAGGAAACTATATACTATATGACTCCATTTATGTCGAATTTTAGAAAATGCAAATGAGCCTGTATTGGCAGATCAATTTCACCTGGGGATGGAAATAGGAAATGGGGGAGGGTTTCTCTGGTGGCTCAGATGGTAAAAATTCCGCCTATAATGCGGGAGACCTGGGTTCGATCCCTGGGTTGGGAAGATTCCCTGGAGGAGGGCATGGCAACCCACTCTAGTATTCTTGCCTGGAGAATCCCCATGGACAGAGGAGCCTGGCAGGCTACAGTCCATGGGGTTGCAAAGAGTTGGACACGACTGAGCGACTAAGCATAGCACAATGAGGGGGAGGGTAGGTAAAATGATTACAAAGAGGCATGAGGACCTTTGGAGGTGATGAGTGAGTGAGTGAAGTCGCTCAGTCATGTCCGACTGCGACCCCATTAACTGTAGCCTGCCAGACTCCTCTGTCCATGGAATTTTCCAGGCAAGAATACTGGAGTGGGTTGCCATTTCCTTCTCCATTGGCAGTGATAGATGTGTTCATAATCTTGATTTTGATGATAACTTCTTATATATATGTCAAAATTTACTGTATACTTTAAATATGTGTAGTTTATTATGTGAATTATACCTCCATAAAGCAGAAAAGTCCCACTCCCAATGACTTATATACCATCAATTTTTTTTTTTTCAGATTTATATAAGACATACACATTCATTGGGCAGATGTGGTTATTTTGTTTGTTTTAACGTGTGATTCTGGCACTTGGAGGACCAGGCTGCCTTTCTTGCAAAATCTCCTTTTGTGATGCATTCTCTAAGAAACCTCCCACTTGGATTTCTTCAAAATGGAATAAGAACTTAAAGGCATAGGAGAAACAATATAAATTTATCAACTCTCTCGACTTTGGGGGCTTCTGGCCCCTAATCTTTGACTGTATTGTCTCTTGTGTGTATTATACTTAACAACATTTTTGTGTGTATATGATTTGTCCTGTCACTCCAGAGCATCTTAGTGAGTTACTGAAATGGTGTTTTCTTTATGTAATTATATGTCATTGGCTTATGTACTATTTTTATTAAATTACATTTTTGCAGTGCCAAGTATAACTGGCACAAACAAGTGTGGGGACAAACATGACTAACTCTTGGTAAGGACACAGCTTTGCAGGGGTAAACTGTATGGAGACCCTGCCTAAGAGCAGCTACCAGCTACTAACACCCACAGTACTGAGGTCATTCATCACAGTGTAGATTTACAAAATGAACTGGAGTCAGTGCACTTGCTAGATTGGCCAAGGAATGGTTGGTTGAGGACGATTCTCCTGCTCAAGCACTCATACTGTCTTTCATCAGCTGTAAATAGTAAGAGTGTCTGTCTGGGGGTAAGGGTATTATTATTAAGGTTTAAATGAAGTAATGTAAATAAAGTGCTTAATGCAATAAAATGCTTTAGCACATACCCTGGCAGGTAATAAGTGCTAAAAATGCACCTTATTTTGATGATGTATGTTATTTCAGAAAGCTTTTTTATAATAGTAGGGCAGGAAGGACCTTAGAAACGGAGTCAACCCATTTATGTTACAGATGAGGAAAGTGGCCCGACAGCATACACGTTGGCAAGCATTTTGCTGAAAGTGGATAATGCTAAGGGCGCGTCACAGGAGGCTTCTTCCTAAGGGGCTCCTGAAGATGTGGAGAGTTCTCTAATACCAGGGGAGGAATTGCACATCTTGTGTCAGACTCATAAAAGAGCTTCTTTTGAGAGCAGGCTTACTTGTTCAGAAGGTGGATCATCTTCAATAGCTGTGAACATCTTCTAAGAAACTTTTGCCGAATTCTGCCCTTGAAGCGTCAGTATTCCTCCCCACAGCCTAAAGCAGTGGGTGTGTGAAGCGAGCTAAAAGCAGCATCAGTGAGGCAGTAGGAAAGAAGGGGGTGAGAAGGTGGTGGGACTAATAAACAGATGACATCTGATTTAGTAAGGTAGGTTAGACATTTCATGAAAGCCATGTTTGATTATGCCTATTTGGGTTTTTAGCTTCACACTGAGACCTTTGCTTTCTTGGGCTGGGAAATGATCCACCTTTTTCCCCCTTCATGGTGAAAACAGACAGGGGCCTGTCATTGTGGTACAGGGATTGTATTTTTCATCTCAAGTATGCCCGTGAAGGCTGGTGTCCATACTCCTGACTTAGTGCAATGACCATCACTTGCAAATGATAATGCTTGGAATGTGACAGTAACAGATCATGGTCACCCTGTGCTGGCCAGGGTGATGTCCTATGGTGTTGGTATCTGTCTCTGCTGGCCCAGTCCAGCTTGAGGCATCAAGGTTGCGATGTACCTGCTGAAACACTGCAGGATCAGTAATCCCTAACAGGCATCTGAACTCACTCAGCCAACCCGGACTCGGAGGCAGGAAACCTGGGTTTAAACTGTGCCTTCTTCATACTCAGGCATATCACTTAACCTTTTGGGTCACACTTTCTGTTACCGCAGGAAAACACAAGTACCAACTTTCTAATATTCTTAGAGTAAGGTTTAATGAATTAATAGCTTCATGAATTTATAAACTCTTCACTGAGAAACAGACGTAAGAGGTAAAATGAACAAGTTAGTAATGACTCTGTTTCTACTTAAAAAATAACATCTATCCCAGATGCTCTTGATTTCTGGTGTTAAACAGCTATGACTATCTCACTAAAATTCGTCTTTCACACGTCATGCTTGACATGCTAACTGCTAGTCAATTCAGTGTTTATTGAGCACATATGTGCAGGGGTAGGAGCCAAAAGGAGTCATGATTGTTTGTTCAGAAGACTGGTCACATTTGATAGCTATGTGCAGCTTTTAAAAACTGCTGAATTCTACTTCTGAAGTGGTGGCATTCCATGAGAGGGGACGAGACTCCTCAAGGTATGTACACCTAAAATATTCTTGCTGAGAATTACTGTGTCATCTGTGATCTTCCCTGACACTGAAATGAAATTTTAAATATAGATCCTTCTTAAAATAATGAATTGAAATTCTAACAAAGCATTTGGCATATAAGATTTGCGTTTTTTGATTAAGAAGAATTTTACTAGATTGAAAAAATTCTGAAGGAGAAGTTTCACTCCTGGCATGTCTCTCATTTACATTTTTGTCAGGTTTATTAATGCATATGTACCAAATTGTGTGCAAGGCAGCAAGAGTTCTTTTTTTTTTTTTTTTTTAATATTTATAGTTTTTTTTTTTTTTCTCTAATTTTATTTTATTTTTAAACTTTACATAATTGTATTAGTTTTGCCAAATATCAAAATGAATCCGCCACAGGTATACATGTGTTCCCCATCCTGAACCCTCCTCCCTCCTCCCTCCCCATACCATCCCTCTGGGCCATCCCAATGTACCAGCCCCAAGCATCCAGCATCATGCATCGAACCTGGACTGGCAACTCGTTTCCTACATGATATTTTACATGTTTCATTGCCATTCTCCCAATTCTTCCCACCCTCTCCCTCTCCCACAGAGTCCATAAGACTGTTCTATACATCAGTGTCTCTTTTGCTGTCTCGTACACAGGGTTATTGTTACCATCTTTCTAAATTCCATATATATGCGTTAGTATACTGTATTTATGTTTTTCCTTCTGGCTTACTTCACTCTGTATAATAGGCTCCAGTTTCATCCACCTCATTAGATCTGATTCAAATGTATTCTTTTTAATGGCTGAGTAATACTCCATTGTGTATATGTACCACAGCTTTCTTATCCATTCATCTGCTGATGGACATCTAGGTTGCTTCCATGTCCTGGCTATTATAAACAGTGCTGCGATGAACATTGGGGTACACGTGTCTCTTTCCCTTCTGGTTTTCTCAGTGTGTATGCCCAGCAGTGGGGTTGCTGGATCATAAGGCAGTTCTATTTCCAGTTTTTTAAGGAATCTCCACACTGTTCTCCATAGTGGCTGTACTAGTTTGCATTCCCACCAACAGTGTAAGAGGGTTCCCTTTTCTCCACACCCTCTCCAGCACTTATTATTTGTAGACTTTTGGATCGCAGCCATTCTGACTGGTGTGAAATGGTACCTCATAGTGGTTTTGATTTGCATTTCTCTGATAATGAGTGATGTTGAGCATCTTTTCATGTGTTTGTTAGCCATCTGTATGTCTTTTTTGGAGAAATGTCTATTTAGTTCTTTGGCCCATTTTTTGATTGGGTCGTTTATTTTTCTGGAGTTGAGCTACAGGAGTTGCTTGTATATTTTTGAGATTAGTTGTTTGTCGGTTGCTTCATTTGCTATTATTTTCTCCCACTCTGAAGGTTGTCTTTTCACCTTGCTAATAGTTTCCTTTGATGTGCAGAAGCTTTTAAGGTTAATTAGGTCCCATTTGTTTATTTTTGCTTTTATTTCCAATATTCTGGGAGGTGGGTCATAGAGGATCCTGCTGTGATGTATGTCGGAGAGTGTTTTGCCTATGTTCTCCTCTAGGAGTTTTATAGTTTCTGGTCTTACGTTTAGATCTTTAATCCATTTTGAGTTTATTTTTGTGTATGGTGTTAGAAAGTGGTCCAGTTTCATTCTTTTACAAGTGGTTGACCAGAGTTCCCAGCACCACTTGTTATAGAGATTGTCTTTAATCCATTGTATATTCTTGCCTCCTTTGTCGAAGATAAGGTGTCCATATGTGCGTGGATTTATCTCTGGGCTTTCTATTTTATTCCATTGATCAATATTTCTGTCTTTGTGCCAGTACCATACTGTCTTGATAACTGTGGCTTTGTAGTAGAGCCTGAAGTCAGGTAGGTTGATTCCTCCAGTTCCATTCTTTTTTCTCAAGATCGCTTTGGCTATTCGAGGTTTTTTGTATTTCCATACAAATTGTGAAATTATTTGTTCTAGCTCTGTGAAGAATACTGTTGGTAGCTTGATAGGGATTGCGTTGAATCTATAAATTGCTTTGGGTAGTATACTCATTTTCACTATATTGATTCTTCCAATCCATGAACATGGTATATTTCTCCATCTATTAGTGTCCTCTTTGATTTCTTTCACCAGTGTTTTATAGTTTTCTATATATAGGTCTTTAGTTTCTTTAGGTAGATATATTCCTAAGTATTTTATTCTGTCCGTTGCAATGGTGAATGGAATTGTTTCCTTAATTTCTCTTTCTGTTTTCTCATTATTAGTGTATAGGAATGCAAGGGATTTCTGTGTGTTGATTTTATATCCTGCAACTTTAATGTAGTCATTGATTATTTCTAGTAATTTTCTGGTGGACTCTTTAGGGTTTTCTATGTAGAGGATCATGTCATCTGCAAACAGTGAGAGTTTTACTTCTTCTTTTCCAATTTGGATTCCTTTTATTTCTTTTTCTGCTCTGATTGCTGTGGCCAAAACTTCCAAAACTATGTTGAATAGTAATGGTGAAAGTGGGCACCCTTGTCTTGTTCCTGACTTTAGAGGAAATGCTTTCAATTTTCCACCATTGAGGATAATGTTTGCTGTGGGTTTGTCATATATAGCTTTTATTATGTTGAGGTATGTTCCTTCTATTCCTGCTTTCTGGAGAGTTTTTATCATAAATGGATGTTGTATTTTGTCAAAGGCTTTCTCTGCATCTATTGAGATAATCATATGGTTTTTATTTTTCAATTTGTTAATGTGGTGTATTACATTGATTGATTTGCGGATATTGAAGAATCCTTGCATCCCTGGGATAAAGCCCACTTGGTCATGGTGTATGATCTTTTTAATGTGTTGTTGGATTCTGATTGCTAGAATTTTGTTAAGGATTTTTGCATCTATGTTCATCAGTGATATTGGCCTGTAGTTTTCTTTTTTTGTGGGATCTTTGTCAGGTTTTGGTATTAGGGTGATGGTGGCCTCATAGAATGAGTTTGGAAGTTTACCTTCCTCTGCAATTTTCTGGAAGAGTTTGAGCAGGATAGGTGTTAGCTCTTCTCTAAATTTTTGGTAGAATTCAGCTGTGAAGCCGTCTGGACCGGGGCTTTTGTTTGCTGAAAGATTTTTGATTACAGTTTCAATTTCCATGCTTGTGATGGGTCTGTTAAGATTTTCTATTTCTTCCTGGTCCAGTTTTGGAAAGTTGTACTTTTCTAAGAATTTGTCCATTTCTTCCACGTTGTCCATTTTATTGGCATATAATTGTTGATAGTAGTCTCTTATGATCCTTTGTATTTCTGTGTTGTCTGTTGTGATCTCTCCATTTTTGTTTCTAATTTTGTTGATTTGATTTTTCTCCCTTTGTTTCTTGATGAGTCTGGCTAATGGTTTGTCAATTTTATTTATCCTTTCAAAGAACCAGCTTTTGGTTTTGTTGATTTTTGCTATGGTCTCTCTTGTTTCTTTTGCATTTATTTCTGCTCTAATTTTTAAGATTTCTTTCCTTCTACTAACCCTGGGGTTCTTCATTTCTTCCTTTTCTAGTTGCTTTAGGTGTAGAGTTAGGTTATTTATTTGACTTTTTTCTTGTTTCTTGAGGTGTGCCTGTATTGCTATGAACTTTCCCCTTAGGACTGCTTTTACCGTGTCCCACAGGTTTTGGGTTGTTGTGTTTTCATTTTCATTCGTTTCTATGCAAATTTTGATTTCTTTTTTGATTTCTTCTGTGATTTGTTGGTTATTCAGCAGCGTGTTGTTCAGCCTCCATATGTTGGAATTTTTAATAGTTTTTCTCCTGTAATTGAGATCTAATCTTACTGCATTGTGGTCAGAAAAAATGCTTGGAATGATTTCTATTTTTTTGAATTTACCAAGGCTAGCTTTATGGCCCAGGATGTGATCTATCCTGGAGAAGGTTCCATGTGCGCTTGAGAAAAAGGTGAAATTCATTGTTTTGGGATGAAATGACCTATAGATATCAATTAGGTCTAACTGGTCTATTGTATCATTTAAAGTTTGTGTTTCCTTGTTAATTTTCCGTTTAGTTGATCTATCCATAGGTGTAAGTGGGGTATTAAAGTCTCCCACTATTATTGTGTTATTGTTAATTTCTCCTTTCATACTTGTTAGCATTTGTCTTACGTACTGTGGTGCTCCCGTTTTGGGTGCATATATATTTATAATTGTTATATCTTCTTCTTGGATTGATCCTTTGATCATTATGTAGTGACCTTCTTTGTCTCTTTTCACAGCCTTTGTTTTAAAGTCTATTTTATCTGATATGAGTATTGCTACTCCTGCTTTCTTTTGGTCCCTATTTGCATGGAAAATCTTTTTCCAGCCCTTCACTTTCAGTCCGTATGTGTCCCCTGTTTTGAGGTGGGTCTCTTGTAGACAACATATGTAGGGGTCTTGTTTTTGTATCCATTCAGCCAGTCTTTGTCTTTTGGTTGGGGCATTCAACCCATTTACATTTAAGGTAATTACTGATAAGTATGTTCCCGTTGCCATTTACTTTATTGTTTTGGGTTCGAGTTTATACACCGTTTTTGTGTTTCCTGTCTAGAGAATATCCTTTAGTATTTGTTGGAGAGCTGGTTTGGTGGTGCAGAATTCTCTCAGCTTTTGCTTGTCTGAAAAGCTTTTGATTTCTCCTTCATACTTGAATGAGATCCTTGCTGGGTACAATAATCTGGGCTGTAGGTTATTTTCTTTCATCATTTTAAGTATGTCTTGCCATTCCCTCCTGGCTTGAAGAGTTTCTATTGAAAGATCAGCTGTTATCCTTATGGGATTTCCCTTGTGTGTTATTTGTTGTTTTTCCCTTGCTGCTTTTAATATTTGTTCTTTGTGTTTGATCTTTGTTAATTTGATTAATATGTGTCTTGGGGTGTTTCTCCTTGGGTTTATCCTGTTTGGGACTCTCTGGGTTTCTTGGACTTGGGTGATTATTTCCTTCCCCATTTTAGGGAAGTTTTCCACTATTATCTCCTCAAGTATTTTCTCATGGTCTTTCTTTTTGTCTTCTTCTTCTGGAACCCCTATGATTCGAATGTTGTAGCGTTTAATATTGTCCTGGAGGTCTCTGAGATTGTCCTCATTTCTTTTAATTCGTTTTTCTTTTATCCTCTCTGATTCATTTATTTCTACCATTCTATCTTCTAATTCACTAATCCTGTCTTCTGCCTCTGTTATTCTATTATTTGTTGCCTCCAGAGTGTTTTTAATTTCACTTATTGCATTATTCATTATATATTGACTCTTTTTTATTTCTTCTAGGTCCTTGTTAAACCTTTCTTGCATCTTCTCAATCCTTGTCTCCAGGCTATTTATCTGTGATTCCATTTTAGTTTCAAGATTTTGGATCAATTTCACTATCATTATTCGGAATTCTTTATCAGGTAGATTCCCTATCTCTTCCTCTTTTGTTTGGTTTGGTGGGCATTTATCCTGTTCCTTTATCTGCTGAGTATTCCTC